>NC_139837.1:19511795-20049295 GCF_963691815.1 Echiichthys vipera
CTTCTGTGTTTTCTGTGTGTGTGCAAATGACTATGCATGCATTTGTCCATATATGTCTATAGCCTGCCTGTATCTAAATCCCCAAGTATCATATATCAAATATATCACCGTTAGCATGCATAATTCTCTAGATAAACCGATAGGACATGTAAGATAGATAAATATAGAGAAGGAAGTAGTGGATGTATGGCAGCGTATTTATGTTTATGTTGCATATAACACATGGTAGTACTTTAGTACGATCTCTCACTTCTGAAAACAACACTTCTGATGTTGTTTCCCACGCTCATCGCTGTAAATAGGTCTAGAGGTTGCTGAGTTCTTCCATAACACACACACACACACACACACACACAGACACTGAAGCTATATGACTCCCACTGTGATCCATACATTGTTCTACCTATACACACCGTATGGCAAGGCTTTAAAAGAAGCAGGTGCTTTTTGCATCTTCTTTCTTGGAAGACTTGAGAAAAAAAGCCATAGTGTGTATCTTAGGGTGCTTGTGAGCAGATTGTTGCGTGTGTGTGTGTCTGCTGTCTGTCTGGGAGCGGGTGTATAGCCAGGTGCTTGCTGACATACTGGGGCTTTGTGGTTGTGGTTGGTGGCTTGCTTGCTGTGCAGACAACCGAGAAGGAACTGCTTCTTTTTTTTTGTATCTATCTGCTTGTGTGTGTGTGTGTGTGTGTGTGTGTGTGTGTGTGTGTGTGTGTGTGTGTGTGTATGTGGATATAACATGAATATAAATTGTATTCTATATATCGCTCGCAGACTGAGTTTCGTGACAAGACTGGGGGGATATGGTTTCCGCTGTAGTGCTACTTGAGTGCATATGAGTGTGTGTATGCACGTTTGGTGCAGTCTGCCTGTTTATGTGTGCGATTTGGTTTTATTCTTCAGGTCTCCACACACATTTTTGAACTGTGAATGTGTCAAATGCAACTGTAACACTCTGCAGAAACATCCGTCCTGTTCCCTGTCTCCACTGTGAGCCTCTTTGTTTGTTATTTTCAAATGGGACTGCCCGGTAAAAACACAGCAGCGGGCAGTTTTACAGACAGCAGGTGATAGTAGTGATAGATCAGAGGATACTGTACAGTAGCATTGGCTTTATCAAAGGCCCCATTCCAACCCACATGAGGAGCATATTGTGGGCTCACTACAAAGGGTAACAATGGTTGGAGTGGGAGTAGATAGCGCCCTGCCATTCCCGCAGCCTTGGCTCAGGACCAATGGCGGCGGCACAGTGTCACATGATGACGAGGTGAATATTGTGTCCTAAGGGCTTGAAAGCCGCGGCGCAGGTCTGTGGGCACATGACATGGGTGCAGTATGATAATGCTTGGGAAACCAAGAGTCGAACACTGTGTAAATATCAATCATGTAGTTAAAAGAGCAGATTACTTAAGGGGAGACACTACAGGCAAAAACTGGCTTTTTTGTTTTGATGTACTGGTCGATTTTAAGATTTGGGGCGATTTTGCTATTGTGTCTTAAAAAAACTGAAATATATAAAAATCATTTGTCTTAATGTAGGTAATCGGTAGTTTTTTAATGTAATGTATACAATGTTTTACAATAAAAACGTGGTCAAAACTATTTTTTTTCTCATACTCTGAACCAGGAATCTCCACTTCGGTTGCACTTAGACACCAAATGTTCCACTTTTATTCCTGTCTATCCATCCTGTCAGTCATAGCCAGATTTAAATAACATATTGGCTATATTATAGGTGGAACCATAATATAAAATTAATTTAATGGCTGTTGACTGTATTTTATGATTTATTGAGTGAAAGAAAGAGAAATTCCCTCTGCAAAAACATTTGACTCCAGTATGTCAACAAAATTAAACAAGAATTTTGAGCCTGGCTCAATCCAATGTTTAGAATTCTGCTCTGGAAACGTATCAATATTCAGTTAGGTAATGCCTCATTTGCACATTAAAGCAATGTTATGTTCTGCCCGAAAAGCACGGCTAACTAAGCTGACGGCAGCTACAGTTGGTAGCAGTTAGCATAACTTAAACATTACATTTCAGAAAACTTATAATACAAAAAAGAATTGTCTAAATGTAAGTGATCAACTGGGGAAGCTTCATGGTGATATATATTAGTTCAACATTTTATGTTTGTTTTTTATTTACTGTCTCCCCTTAACTGGAGAATATTGATTGTGGCTTTTTTCAGCTCATCGTGACACATCGGCCATTAATCAGCAATGATTTTGAGTCACATGTGTCTGATGAATGGCTCTGTGTGGGATTTAAATTGCCTTTTTTTTGGTCGTTTGATAAATTTAGACTTTCTACTGATGAGTGGTGCGCTACCACACCCAGGACAACATCTAATTACATCTCAGCCCATTCTTTTGATTCAATACACAGCAGAGTTTTCTCTGATATTACACAAACAACTTTAATATTTACATATTCATTCACTCTACTTTCTAAAGCAGCTTAACACTTTTGCTTCACCGTATACAGGGAGAGACCAGAAACGAGGCTGACTTTGCCGCAGAACAGGACATATGTTGCCACATTCTCACGGTGTTGGTTAGCCAAACCTCTTTACCCAGAACTCATGGCTAGGTTCTGCTAAGTTGAGTCATCTCGATGCAGCTTAGGGCTTCAACTTCAACCCTCACACAAACCACGATGTACTATCTGAGTCACACAGATGATGCACTTAAACCTGCACACATTAAATACACAAATTTAGCCATTGTCAAAGTCCTGATTTGACCTCACGCAGTAGTAGATTGGTTGATTGGAAAATGTTATTTTCCTTTCAGATGGAGCCATCAGGGGACACAAGAGAAACTACTGACAAAAGACCTCAGTGTGAAGCTGCAACCCACATGCTCTTCAGTTGTACGTTGCAATTGAGCTAAAAGTGGTTTCTTCAAACCCACACACACCCATACACACTTTTCCACTGCAACGTCACCCTATTATACATCACCTGATATTTCAGTGAGCTGTCACTGTCATGATTCATATGGGAATGACTGGTCATGTTGCATCACTAGCAGTGAGTGTGTGAACCATTGTTCCACAGAAGAAACTATTAGATTTGACTGTAGCATACAAAAATAATAATATGTGGCATCAGAGTTATTAAACATCAAACATTGTTTTCATTTGTCAAATCAAAATATATATAAGTAATGCGTAATGTAGATAAGGAGTCATCACAGTTCACTACTCTTTTGTGTCCTTGTCTAGCTGTGTGGGAAGAAATATGCAATTTTAATATTCAGTTCGACTGAGATATTCATCATTTGAAACCCAAATCTTCTGTCAAAATAAGCCATGGTATAAAATATTCATGATGGAATGTTGGCAACCTTTCACAACTCAAAACTTTTGCTTATAAATTAGAAATATATTGAAGGATAGAGTTTCTTTTTCTGAAGTGATTTTAAATTTTGCTGAAAGGTTTCAGTGTGTGTGTGTGTGTGTTTGTGTGTGTGTGTGTGTGTGTGTGTGTGTGTGTGTGTGTGTGTGTGTGTGTGTGTGTGTGTTTCAGGTTTGTTTGTTATGTGCAGAGTGCAGACCTGCCTTTGCTGCAGTTGAGTGAAATCAGAGACAGGTTGGCATGGGGAAGACTTGCCTTGGCACAGCTCAGGCCGCAGACGGGTTCCGGTATGAGTTTACAATATAGTTTGCCTCTCTGTGGCTTGACGACTCTGCTGCTCTGAGAAAGACTTAACCATGCGACAGACATGCTATGCACTTTCCCACAGCCACTGAGCAGCCAAGGCTACTCTTATGGTTGCTTAACATTTACACTTGGCTACCGACTTTGGCACCCCGATATTTCAGCAGCTTCCTATATTTCCTTCCTCTTCAGAGAAGCACAAACTTTACTGAGAGAGGTGTGGTTGTCTCTCATCTTTTCTGGCAGCCAGTTTTAACACTTGAAGTGCCTAAAGGTCAGAGTTGACCAGTGTTGGGGCATATTTGTGAGTGTTAATCCTGCCGAGCCCTTTTTTTTTTTTTTTACGTTCAAGTAGTTTCACTGACTCCGTTTACAGCCAATCACATTTCATTGAAATATAATTGAGGAAACATTTCTAACTCTTTGGTGTCCTTCAGCCTGCACAGGTATAACGACGTGAGGAGAGCCAGCCACCAACTCTGCCGTCACCGTGTCCGTCTGCTGTCACAGAAACAGTGGCGTAGGGCTCACCTGGTCTTAGCCCACCACAGCAGCCTCACCCTGTCTTTAAATCTGCCATTCTCTCTATGTAGTTTTGTATATGTGTTGAGGTTATGAAGTGCGTGGGCTGTTTACAAGTAATCAACCATGCATTCAGTTGAAGTATAATGGAGTGACTCAAAGATTACATTAGCAAACTTGCCAAAGCCAACGGTCAACAGCCCGATGAGATGAGAGGCAGATATGAATCACTGCATCTAACACTTGTGGTTGTCACAACGTCTCACTCGTTGGTTGGATGTTTCCATCATGCTAATGAGGAAATTAAACCTGCTTCCAAACCCAAAACCCACGTCTGTGATCAGCAACAAGCTCCCATGTACCCACACAACACATATTGGAGTGCAGTGATATGTCAATGCAGATGATACTGCCTTAATAATTGCATACTAGTTGTATTTTGCATTATGCTCAACACAACATTTTTCCTGCATGTTAACTGAGTTTTTACTTTCAGTTTGGTCAGAAATGCTGAGGGAAATGAATCATCTAAATTGCACATCACGCCGGCTGTATAATTTTCTTTTGGGGGGGGGGGGGGTAAACTTCATGGCTGTGTGTTGTGTCTGCACGTTTCCCCAGCCTTCCCTAAATCAAGAAGGCAGAAGTGAGAAACGGTTGTGAAGTACGAGCAGCACCTTCCTGTTGTGTGTGCGTGAAACCTCAGACGGCTGTCTAAGTTGCTCGCACGCAAACCCCGGCCCAGGAACCATGGCAACGGCAGGTCTCCACATGCAGAAGGCGGAAGTGAGCCGGCGCGCTGAGGAAGTTATTGGTTTTTTGATGGCCATCGCCGTGGTTTCATGAGAAAGACCGTGACTCTGCCCTTGTGCTGCGCAGACGGTCAGCAAGCGTGGGAATGTAGTCTTAATAATACAGACAGTGGTGACACCTATGACCAGAGACATGTGAATTATAACAGGAATCAGCATCTAGTAAACTCATCAGATTCAAATATAGATTCATCGGTTGCAACTCAACTCGCAGCATTTTCAGGAAAAACCTTCTGCATTGTCTGAAATTTCCAGAGAAGCTTTAGTTCACCGGCAGCGTTCTGTGACGTGAGGAGAGCCAGCCACCAGCTCTGCCGTCACCGTGTCCGTCTGCTGTCACAGAAACAGTGGCGTAGGGCTCACCTGGTCTTAGCCAACCACAGCAGCATCACCCTGTCTTTAAATCTGCCATTCTCTCTATGTAGTTTTGTATATGTGTTGAGGTTATGAAGTGCGTGGGCTGTTTACAAGTAATCAACCACGCATTCAGTAGAAGTATTCAATGGATGAATTCACCAGAATTCTCTTTAGACATAAAGAGGCTCACACAAGCACTAAGATTTAGAGTGGTTTGAGTCAAATACAGTGATCTGACGTGTCCTGACCTCCTGTTATCAGATCCTGAGTGAGGTTTTAATGGTCAGCTTTCATTATCAAATATTGGGTAAAATCAGCTCAAATTAACTGCAAACTCACTCCTGTGAGTCCTCGTGGTCGTCTGGCTTGTGCCTCATGTCTCCGGAAAAAGAATATCTCACCGCACAGATGAAATTTCATCTTGAACTCTGCATTTCTCTTTGTTTTAAGACACGTTGCTTTCTGTTTCAGTTTACATCCATTTCTGCAGGCTATGATTGAAGTGGGTAATAAATCCAATATATGTCCTTCACTGATAACACAGACCATGATATACTATATAAAGTCCTGCATGGACTTTTTTTTCACTCTGCAGAATTGTGATAGAAAAGTCATATTCTGCCCCATTTTTCACACATACACTACAAACTTGAAATTATAGACATTACACCACAGAGCTGTGTATGATAACGCAAATCAGTTGAATAAGTCATCAAACAGACGTTACCCTTCCTGCCCCCGAGTACAAAGTCTATGTAATCTCCGATTGAACCCATGTTCGATCAGAGGTTTAAGAAGGGTGATTTTACTCTATTTCTACGCTCGGCCCAGCTGCCACCCCTTGCCTTGACTATTTCCAGTAAGTGGGAACGCATCTGACACGGACAATCTCCTGTTGTGTGCTCCCTGTGTGGAAAGGAAACTCCAGAGGGTGTCCACACCTGATTCTCCTGACATTGTCTGGAGTTCATATGTGAAAACTCCTTAAGAGTATTAGTATTTTCACGGTGGTGGTCATTAGTAAACAATAGCATCCCTACATACTTTATTTCCATTTCCATGTGTTTATGGATTATTTTATAGCCTTGTTAACTTCTGCAGAGCACAGGAGGCATTGCATCTTGCAGCAGCAGCAGCATGTGGCTGTGCATGTGGCTGTTTCCTCTCATATCCCATAGCCACACCTGCCACAGCCTGGCTTCTGCTTGGCCTCAAGCCTCTTGTGAGCTGCGCCTAGGTTGACCAAGCATGCCACCAAGCACCCTTGGGGGCAGGGCTCCCCTCAGCCAGAACCCCACAACCCCCAGGCCTCAGCTCGCCACGAGAGCCAGAATGGGAGTCAGGCTGAGGCTACTCGGGGGAAACCACCCTCGCCTCTAAGTCGTTTCTGTGGTGCTAAGGCACCATAGGCTGCAGCCGAACTGGGACAAAGACGAAACTTGAAACAGATCACATGGAAACAAGCACCTGATACAAACTACAGTGTGTTTGTGTGTGCATGCCTGAGAGACAGTGGGGGGATTAATGAGCTTCTAAATGCCACACTCACCACAGGTGGGAGCTCCTCTGTCAACCCTATGAAAACCAAGCAAAATGGAGTAAATGGTTCAGCTACTCTTGGAGTTGACATGCAACAGTGCTGTAGACGGTGGCCGCAACAGACACAGAACAAGTAGTCAGCAATGAGAAAGTACACTTGCTTGGCCTTTTCAAATGTGTTGACACAGTTATAAATGCCACACGGTTTGGTAAGGGGGGGGGCTTCTAGGGTCTTCTGGGAAGTCCCCCCGCTGTTTGTTTTGTGCCTGTACTTATGAAGATCACCAGCAGCAACATCTTCCAAACGCAAGCATACCACAGGTGACTCACTAATTCACTGAAAAAGGGAAAAACAAAGGTTGCTGACCTACATAAGAAATATATTTTCTCTTGGACTTTTAGAGTTTGAAAATCCCCCTCAAAAAGTACATCTGTGCTTAAACCATGCTCATGTCAGCGCATGATTCAGTGCAAGTGTGCATATTGTCAAATTTAGTGAGGTTGTTGCTTATCATGTCAAATCTACAGAAAAAAATTGTTTCTTTTTAGAGATGTTGCTTTCCTTAACTACAGTTCTTACCATATTTGTCCTATATTTTACAGATCTTACATCCACATTGTGGCCAAATCTTTTCAATGCCTGTGATTTTGTGGTAAGGTATGCAGATCCTATTGAGGTCCATTACATTGTCCAGTAAAAGGCCACTCCTGCGCGGCCTGGTTTTAGGGCCCTGGTTAAAAACACAAAACCAAGCCAAGCTTTTAGCGTTGGTGCAGAGGAAAACCACCACTCCACGACAATGAATATTTTACCTTGCTACCGGCAGTCCAGCAGCATTTAGTGACCACAGGCAGTGTTAAGTGTTCCTGACCAGAGGCGAAGGGGGCACTTAACAAATGATAATGCCCACTATCAGTCAGTGCTGTGAGCTGCCACTGCTGCCTGAGAGCCCTGTGGTAGTTGGAGCCAGACCACTCTGGGCCCACCGCTGACCTGCCAGCTAACCACACACTTCACAGCCTCCAGCACACACACCTCGACTTCCTGGTGGGGAGAGGGGCATTGGTCATCAGTCAAATGACAGCTGCCACTCTGGTGGCTGGCTGACCCTCTGACCCCAGCCATCAGTAAAAAATGACACTGGCCTGACCTCCTTAAGAGGCTTTTTACAGTAACAACACATAACCACGATTGCATTCAAGGAAATGGAGGTGGAGTAGTGGTTTACATCGGGTTACATTAACCTAGATCGGAAGATGCAAAACAAAATTCATATTCATACATGCTTTATTAATTTTCTCACACTGTCTGTCTGAATATACCTGTATTCACCTTCTGTCTGGATCACTCAATTTTAGCACCTGTCTCTTGAAGACCCCGTCCTGAAAAAGTCCAGTATGCTCTGATTTATCAGCGGCATCAGGTCTTCCGCATCTGGGCTCTCTAACGGCACTGTAGCTGCACTGACCTGCACTTTTTATGTATAGTATAGTTGTGACATCACAACTGTACAGAAGTCCTGACAGCTCACTCTGAATACCGGCTATGTGCATTTCTTTGTGAATTGAGTGTTTCAATACTTTCACAGTATTTATATAGCACTTTGAGCTGCTTTATTACAAAAGAAAGACATGATTCAATATGGGACCTTGGGATGTTACAACTTTTACCTGAAACTGAAAGTATCCACAGTTCAATTCATATTTCATGTAATGAAAATATGTAAATATAAGCCAAGCACTAACCCCTAATACACTTTACACAACAGCTGAAAATTCACTCTGTCCTTGCAGTATAGTAGACAGCTTTTCAGAGCAACCTGATTAGATCATAAGCAAATAAAATCTGCTGCGAGTGTTTTTCCGAGGTGTTTGGGGCTGACAGTGTGAGCCTCTGCTGGGCTGGTAAGAGACAGGACAGCCAGTGATAACTCTTACATGATTAGATTTGCCACCATAGGGGACCTCCAATGTGAGCTAATTGACTGGCAGTGCGCTTGATGCCCTCGGCCCACTCTGATGGTTTCACATGACACTATAACAGTTGGTCTCTTGGGGGGGAGTCCATGTGAAAATGATTCTTATCAGGCATAGTCTCTGTAAACACAGGTCAAGTATTTTTAGTAGGATTTCTATGATTTTTTTAATGCGGATCACCGTAAATTAGAGTAATAAGGGTTTGTATGCATGCAGTGTTTTTGTTACTGTTCAATCCATTTAACCACATGAACGCATGCTCAAACATGAGAGCGATGCTATTTCAGCATGCAAGCTCCTATTTTTCATGACCTGACGGTCAGTTAAACAAAGTTCAGCTTTTGGAAAGCAGTAGCTCCCGACCAATGCAAAACTTACTGCCTAATTCTGAAACCAGCACAAAAATCACGTGTGTTGTTTTATGACAGCTGAGTCCTAAACATCGAATTGAATAAACAAAAGGGAATCAGTTTGCGGTGCAGGAAAAGGGAAAAGGAAGGAAGACAGCAACTACCCGTTTCACTTTCCTCTAACCTTGGCCCGTAAGAGCAGCCAAAGAAACGGCGAGAGCGGAAGTAGTGAGGGGGAAAAGGGGGGAAAAAGGAGAACGAGTAGCCAGCGGGCCCTCTGTGTGGTCCTCCTTGAGAGCGTGTTCTGTTTAACTCTCGTCAAAGTGTTTTAAAGTGTTACAAGTGCATTAGTGCCGTGGGTCATGCCTTTGCTTGGCTAACCTCTGACCCCCAGCCCTACGAACAGCTCCGGGGTAGGAGAGTGAGCTCATGTTGAGGGGTTAGGCCTCACTGTTTGGAGAGGGAGTCGCCCCAGGGAAGGGAAAGGGGTGGCTGCGGAGGATAAGGCCGGGCAGCGGCCTGTAATGATCTCCTCATGGATATTTAATGGCTCCCCTCAGTTAGTGTCAGTGTTCGCACTAGGGGGACACTGAATTATTCAGCAGGCTAAAACTGTGATCACACACAGGCATGGTCACAAACCCCTACACACACTCAAACAAATAAGCACACTTGAATGCTTGAATGCTCTCATGCACACATACATTTCTCACCCTGTGAACCGTTATCTTTCTTATTTATTCTTCTTCTTCTTAGTGATTTCATACAGCACCAAAATAACATCTGCACCGTTCTTTCCGAGAACTGTTGACACTGTGACTTTGCTGAATGTGCAGGTTACAATCACAAAGTGAGCAATGTTTGAAGACATAACATCCTTTGATGACTACATAATGTTGCTTGCTCAAAGGCCACAGGTAGTCAGAGCGTATTATCTCTGTGTTATTCTTTTGAATCCGTCATTAATCAGCATTTACTCCTTCACTTGACGCTCTGGAACTTCACTTTCTGTCCGGATGTTTGTGTACCTTTCGTGTTATCACTTTATTAATCAGATATGTAGCAAAACGTCTTACTCATCAAGCTGTGGACTGCAAATGCTGCACCTCACATATGAACATCTGCATAATTTTATGTTTCAGTGGTTTTGCTTTGTGTGTGTGTGTGTGTGTGTGTGTGTGTGTGTGTGTGTGTGTGTGTGTGTGTGTGTGTGTGTGTGTGTGTGTGTGTGTGTGTGTGTGTGTGTGTATATACGTCTGTGTGTGTGTGTGTGTGTGTGTGTGTGCGTGTAAGCAGGAAAGCTTGTGTGAACGTGTGTCTGTCCATTTACGTTGGGTATGGCTGAATCTAGGGCAGCAAGTGACCATGCCACCTAGTGGTTCTCCAGCCACAGGTCTTTTTAGCATGGGGTATGCTTACTGTACACTAACTTGACTATCAAACCTCACAACAAAGTCACAATGACTTGCAATGAAGGTAAAGACCTCTGACAGGCTGTGGAGCTGATAGTGGGGGGTTCAAGGCTCGACTGAAGTTTACAGCCGGAGTGATCAGAGCTGTGACGACCCCTCTGTTCCCTCTTGATCCTCAAACCAAAACCTCTCGACATATGAGAATGCTGTAAGGGCCCACAGACCGTAACCACCCTTGTAAAACACACTTTTTCTGACCCCTGTGTCATTAGGAATGGTGTTAGGGAAAGGCTTCTACTCGAGCCAGTTATGTGAGTCTTCAGGCCTGCAGCCTCTTAAGCAGCTCTCAGCTGCTTTACCTAATTGCCAGCAGTAGTGAAGCAGGTTAACCCCACTGTCTGGGCCTCACAACCTGAACCAGAGACCTGACCTTCATTAGTCAGGCTGTAGCGGGCCCTCAGGTCCTAATTCTGCTGCTGTCACCGAAGGGAACCTGTCATGGTTTTTAATGACCAAGCCTGAGCCCCAAATATCTCTCTCCTCACTCAGCATGTTTCCCACTGCAGGAGCAGCTGAACATATCCAGTGTTTGGCTGCTGGATATGTGTCAGGGTCATATAAAAAAACATGTTACATATCTTCGGAAAATCCTCAAGTGTACACACCAGGGTTTAATATAAGGCAGCTTTCATGATGCTGCTCACTGTATCATAAATGCTCTATTGTCTCCCTGCAGTGTTGCACTCACTGTTCAGTATCCGCAGCAGCAGGGAAGTGTGTGTTCTTCTGTGTATAACTATAAGCCCTGATTGAACATGTCACTGATGGCTGACGGGGGGGTCCCTGGGCACTAAATGACCCATCGCCTGCCTGGACAAGCTTCATCTGTCTGTCTCGCGCTCTCTCTCTCTCTTGCTCTCCCGCCTTTCCTTCAGCCCCTTAAGAGGCCTGCTGCAGTTTTCTCTGTAGACCCAGGGGTCAGATGGAAAACATACACTCATAAACAGCATCTATTATTCATGTCTTACAGCCCAGTGATCCACTCACAGCACGCACTGGCTATAACAGCTGTCCAGTCAGTGACAGACAGATTGGTCGGCAACTGCAACATGTTTTCAAGCAGTTAATATACGGCTGCTTTAACCAACTGCAGTTATCACTGTAACTTGGTGGGATAAACACATCTGTGTTGCATCTGGGTTCAAAATAAGGAGGTCTTACACCCTTTTGACAGCAAGGACATTTTCATAAAGATGATGATGATCAGTTTGTATTGTTGCCTTTTTCTAATCAACTGGCTCAAAACATTGGGCACAAAAATGAGTCATTTGAGTATTATGAAGTCCTCTGTTGATGTCTAACAGGGGCAATTAGGACTTTTCCAGCGAAGTGATTGTGTCATTTGACAATGTTAGCATTTTGTGTGTAAGTGTGGGCCTAGCTTGGCCCAGAGTTGACAGTGTGTTAGTGTACTAATCCATTAGTGTCCCCAAAGGCCTTGTGATTACACACACTGCTAATACACACATTGGCGCTTTTCTTCAGAGACTTTTTGCTGATGGTATCAGTGGCAGCTTGGGTGGTTTTGGTGTGTGTGTGTGTGTGTGTGTGTGTGTGTGTGTGTGTGTGTGTGTGTGTGTGTGTGTGTGTGTGTGTGTGTGTGTGTGTGTGTGTGTGTCTGTGTGTGTGTGTGACCATTAGAGGTGGGTGGGTGGGGCAGATGGATATTTGTGCCTGTATGTGCATTTGGGTCTGGCAGCACGTAATACTTTCGTTTAGGTGGGAGGAGAGAGTGAAACTTGTCTCTTCTTTTGACACACCACCCCCAAAAGCTCCCTCAACAGCCCCCCTCTATCCCCCTTTTTCCTCCGGACCTAACCCAACCTATACAGCAAGCACAGCGGTAAGTGACTCCCGCTAACGACCTCTAATGATTTTAATCGTCTGCAATCAGGTTCAAGAGTCATGAATCCCTGGTCAAGAGACACGGAGACAAGAGACAGACAGAGAGAGGGAGAGAGGAAGGGAGTGTGTTTTCTTTGACGGGGCAGCAGAGTAACAGAAGGGTGGTCATATGGAGTGTAGGAGTGTGGCACAATTACCTCCAGATCTCCACACAGGAACATGACTCCCAACTCCAAAGCAGGGAGACGGGGGGAACAGGAGAGCGCCGTTCTGGCTCAAGCAGGCTTGATTTGTTGGCTGCCGGCTGTGATATCTGTAACAGGAGAACGTTGAGTCTTCGTCATGTAATTTGACAGTCGGTTTCCAACTCATCACTGTAACCCTGCGTAGCGACCTGCCTACGGTGGATGATTTCAGTGCTGTATCTTGATGAATTTAACTTTTGGACGTGGTTCATTGACAAACGGAGAGACAGAGAGTAACAGGAAGAGACAGTTAGTTAGGAGCTGTGTAAAACGGAGAGACTTATTCAGAGGTTGATGTGACGGAAACAAGAAGGCATCTTTGCTTCCCTTCAGTTTGTGCGAACCATCAGCAACACTTTAACCCCCCAAAAAGCATGCAAATATATAAACACAAATTCATATGCAGACTAAATATAAACGTCCATGCCTGCTTTTTTTTTTTACTTTTCACTTCTCCAAAACCCTCAAAAATACAGTACATCCACATCCTCCCTTATGATAAAAATATAACTTGCAACATTGACTGATTCTCAGTGGAGCTCTACATTGGGAACACAGCGAGGTTGTTTGCGGCTGACGAGGCAGCCAAAGAGGAGGGGAGGTGGGGTGGCGTAGCGGTAAGGGGAGGGGAGGGGGGGACGATTTGAGCAGGGCCCTGCCAGAGCCGCATGAAGCAGGACCACCCAGGGTGGCGTCAGGAGCTTGGCAGGGGTTCAGGGAGGTTGGTCGACGGGTCGGCTGGCAGCCCGTGCCCAGGGCTGAGGCAGCAGGCGGCAGAAGGCACTCTGAGGCCCTGCCAGAGTGGACAGAGATATTCAGCTCAGCCCACAAAGGCCACTTCAGCCTCCCACAGCATAACACAGCAGAGCCACAGTGATAGGGAGTGTGTATGTGTGTGTGTGTGTGTGTAAGCAGGAAGGATTGTGTGAACGTGTGTCCATCCATGTAGGTCGGGTAGAGTGTAGGGCAAGCAGAGGGAGGTATTTTTAGGGTCTAGATTCCTCAGATATGAGACCTCCCATATGGAAATTAAGAGGTTAAACCAGAAAATGTTTATTCATAAGAAGCCCATACATCAGCAGTCTAGTACCTATCTTAAGATGTTCTTGCTCTGATAAACAGTACAGTACATTGGTTTACCATATAGGAAAGCACTGTCCCTCCTCTCTGTGCACAACCACTAGTGTAAACAGAAAGAGTAAATGTTAACCATTTCCTCTCCGCTCGGCCTCCCAGAGGTCGATTATGCTGCAAAACAAAGACTTTCCCCTTGTGTTTATCTCTTCCAATGAGCACAGTCATTTCATCGCAGCACTTACAGCTTATAAACTCCTTGAGAAATCACATTAGTATTTAGCTTCTCTCAGCAGTTTACTGCCTTGCTGCCAAAGTATCGTTTATCACCCTGTAATTCACTTTACTAGGTAAATTCACTTTGGCAGGTCTGTTGGGCCTGTCTGCTGCAGAGGATGTCGGAGGAGATGGGATGCTGTTTGAATTTTAAACACCTTTAGCAATTCCACCCATTAGCTTTACTCCAACAGGGGACTGGAGATGATCCTAGCTGACACCGGGTGAGAAGCGGGGTACATCATGGACAGTCAGTCACACGTAGAGACAGACTACGCTCACACCTACAGGCGCTTTAGAGCCGAACCTAACCTGCACGTTTTTATCTGTGGAAGAAAACCCACGAAGGCTCCAGCTGACGGCAGGTTCAAAGTAATATTATAACACAATATACAGTTAAACCTTTTGTATAATCAAATGTAAAGATAATAGTGAACAGGAATTAATGAAAACTACATAAAGTGACAGTGAACAATGCTGCTGTTGTCGAGTCCCAGGGAAATCCGTTCTGTATATTTTCATCCCCTTTTTCTCTTCCTGTCTCTTTCCCATGAGGAACGGCCAGCGTGCATCACTTTCAGGCCTGATTCCATTTGAGGCTCATAAAACTTTCTCTAACACAGAATAATATTTGCTGTCAAGCTTTTATTGAATTATGCCAGGGGAGGAAACAAAACAACAAAGGATGTGAGGGCTCCAGAAGGACCAGTCTTTGTTTACAAGCTTCACTTCTAGCAGTGTTGCACTCAAGTGTTTCAAACATTTTCTGCTTGCTGCTCCTCGAAAAAAAACAGCTTTTCTCCTGATATATTCTATCAAAATAACCAGTGTCCTTCCTCCATATTGTTGTCTTTTTAACTCTGCTGTTTGTTTTTGTTTTTTTCAAGGTTTTATCTTCTGTGTTTTTCATGATTTTGACACGGATCTGCAGAGCAACATTTTGGTCCACTGGGACTTATTAAAGCCATTGGAATCTCAGTAATTGTGAGACAAACCATAATGTCAGGGCCATGACAGTCACACACACTCGTGAAGTAACTTCATTTCGACATTTTAGTCAAATTTAATTATTGACTTGTGGAAAAATAGAATATTAATTTGTTCTGAGACAAGTGGCAAGTTCTTTTCTTCCAACTAACTGCACCAAAGTTAGCTTCCAGCTCATTTGTATATGTAGTGCATGTGCACAAAGTGAGAACAAGACAAAAACAATTTGGAACAGGATGTCTCTTTGAGGCTTTAGTCTCCGTCTTTGTCCGGGACTAAGAACACACTGTTTGAAAGATGGAGATCGCAAATATAGTCAGAAATGATTTCCTGATAGTTTTCTGAAAAGCTATAGTTAATTTAGTAGCAGTTTGTTCATGCTTCAGCTCATTTATATATTGTATTAGTTTTCTTTCTGTCATTTGTAACATTGCACAATTTTAATTCAAAAAGTTAAAATAAATAATAAAAGTTAAAAGATAGGTATGACCTTTTTTTCTATGGTTTATTAATAAAACGAGAATAATCAAGAATATCGAAGGAATTTTTACACAATTTATGTTCCATATTTTGAACTATGTGTCAGTTGAACCTAAAGGCATTAATTTTGAAAATGCAATCACCCTCCCTGAGCATGCATTTATTGAATTAATAACAAAATTGTCAAAGTTTAACATCAGATCACAATCAGTTTATCCTGAGACACACAGCATGAACACAGTTAAAAAGCCATGAATCCTGCTCCTCTTTTGGTATTGATAAACCTGTCCATGTATTTGTGGCTTTAAAAGAACAAAGTGGCAGGGAGCAGCAGCCTCCTTCCTCCTGAGCTGGCACACTGCACTTCCTGCTCCCGCATCTTGTTTGAGTTGAGTGGAGCTCATGCAGGGCAGGGCAGGTGTTTGACTGATCTCCGTAGCCTATTTCCCCGGGCCGTTTATCATTGTCACAGCCACAGCCCGAATCAAGCTCTCCCCCTCTTCAGCCTCCCGCGGCCAGCTTTCTTAAAGATTAACAGATCTGCCTTGGCTCTCAGATGCACTCAAACATGACTGTCCGTGTAACACCCCACTGCTCCCTCTTTTCGCGCTCTGCCCATCTTTCACTTGGTTGAATCTGTGCACCTCATCACCTGTGTTTCTTTTCAGTTGCCTCATGCTGATCCCCGTCCTCTCACCCTCAGCTTACTGGTCCTGTCCCTGTCCGTCAGCACAGATAAATCGGCCCAATCTTTCCCCTTTGCACCCCCTCCACGATACATTTGCAATTAATTTATTTTGCCTTGGTTTCCTTTCCCTGTGCCTCTCTTTCCCCTTGATCCATAGCACAGCGGTCTGGAAATGATTTTGACGCTTTAGTTGTAGCGTGCAGCTGCCTATTGGGGACATTTTGCACTCCCTGACTTTTTATTACAAGGGAAATGCCATAATAGGTTGCGAGGGAGAGATGGTTTAATAGAGAATAGCAGAAAGAATTTTTTGTTTTATAACTGTTAAGCTTTTAAGTATCGCAGTGGTAAACACGGCAGCTATGAGAGGAAGTACTGCTGTGTTTATTTGTCTTAATGGATGATATAATCGGGTAGTGGGTAAAAACAACCTCTAAGCATATTGCAGAAATGTACTTCTTTGCTTCCTTTATGATGCATGAGTGTTCAGTTAAGGTGGCTGTGAAGTGTGAAGGCGTGAGCTCTTAGGTTTGGTGTGTTACAGGCCCTCCACCCTGACACCTCTCCCCACCCTGCTCATCTCCCCACCGACCCTCACGTCTACGGTCAGCGTTCACCTGAGCAGGCAAATCACTTCTGGCACTTTTGAAGAAAAAAAAAACATCATTGGCAACAAAAGGTCAGCGATAAGATAGCACATCATTACTTCCATCTTAAAGTGTAATAATTCTGGTGCAAAATCATTTGTACTAGGGGTAAAAAAAAGCTGTTTTAATGCCTTTACTGTGCTGCCCAGAACTGATCAATGTTAGCCACGTCCGGCTGTTAGTGACTCACGAAAAAAAGTGAGTCTCATTGGCTTATTTGATGTACGTAAGTGCCGAAAAAGACCATGGGATGATTTTGCGCCGGAATTACACTTTAATTATGAATAATTATGTATGTATTGGATTAGATTAGTAAGATCCACACCAGTTCTGTGTCAAACATCTTGAAGGATATTCACTTTGTATTTTATCAATATAACTTGTACATAAATCAAGAATATACAAGCCTCAATGTCAACCAAAAACATATTTTATTGCACGTCATTAGAAGAATTACATGAATCTGACTTTAAAACAATCCACAAAAGTATATAGGTATATTTGACTGGAGGAGGAAAGCAATTTTGACACCGTTATAGGCAGTACAATTTCATTATTAAGTGTAATAAATAACATTTATACAGGCTGTATCCAGCCAGAATCTGGGTCCTGGGACACTTAAAGGAACAGAGTCATTGTTAATGTTAGCAGCTGTGCACCTCCAAGTCAAAATGTGTAAAGCGTCTTCTTACCTGTCAGGAGCCAAGTTGGAGGCAGTTTGGTGTTTTTACTTTTGTTTTAACCAAGACCACATTTTTAACATGACCTTTAATTTTCTTAAAGGGTCCTCACCAATTTCACACATGAAATTCATCACATACATTTAGCCTGTTAAACAGTTGTATAATGTGGCTCTGGAGGGAGATTTCCCAACTTTGAAAAATGACCTTGATGATGTTGTTAAGGTTGTATTGGCTCGGACCTGAGGCTTAAAAACAACATACACTGATACTCAAAGTCAGGATATCTCAATTCAATCTGTGATTTGGACCTTTCTTTTTTTATCTGTCTCTTTTGAGTCCCCTAAAAAAGTGCAAAACTAAAACTGGAGTACCCCTTTAACCCAAACCGTAAAAGCACTGTCAGCAGCTGATGTTCCTGTGATAAGGGAATCAGGTATTTTGTAATTTAATGTGGAAGATCTGTTGCACACTTAAGAATTCCTGTAGCCAAGCCCGCCTCACCTCAAATACACCTGTCATTGCTCAGCCTCGGCATAGTAACGCTGTGGGTTGTGTTTGCCCTGCAGATGTTTAATCTGCACTCAGCAGCGGCGCCTTAGCTGTTTGCTGGTAATCTGTCAAGCCAAGTGAAAGCCATAATTAACCTTCAGAGAGACTCCACAGACACACACACACTGACAACAGGCTTCACACTCAAACTGGCATACATCCCACTGTTCCAAGAAAGATTACAGTATGATGAATAAAAAACTATTAAAATGTGGCGGTGGAATACTGTGGGGAAAACTCCCTGCAGATAGTGAGAACTCTTCCTGCTTTACAGCCAATTATGTGGCCACTGGTCAAACAGTTGTTTATATCGCCACCACTTTGGTCAATTTGTTACCCTCCCTCCATATTTCAAGTGTGTGCGCCATCCCACAGTCCCACAGCATAGTGGTCGTCTGGCGGTTTTAGGGGGGGAATCACCACCCCAAGTACAAAGTTGGCTAATTGCCCCCCACAGCCACACCACACACCCATAGACACACACACGCACACACGCACACGCACACACACACACACACACACACACACACACACACACACACACACACAAAAACAGAAACTCACTCCATCGCTCTCTGTTGTTCTGCTGCTAGGAGGGAGGAGGGGAGGATTAATCCTAATTGCGGTGTGTTGGAGCCTGGAGAGAGGCCAGGATTACTGGGGGCTTCTCCTTGATCCACAGAGATGCTGATGGTAATGCTCCCTGCCCATCCCCTGGCAGCTGCCTTTCGCCGTACACGCAAATGCATCGGACACACGCACACATGCAGCGGAGTGCAGTTTCACAAACACAGCAGCCCATAAGTATAGGTTCTGAGTCCTGAATCACCGGGGGTTGGTGATTCACTTCTCCCAGTGCAACCTTAGCCTCTTTCTAAGTGTGTGAGGCCGTGGCCTTGCGTCAGGGCTGCTGCGCTGCTGTTTATGTCTACTGTCGTGTACGCAGGCTGCACCCCCAGCTGACGCACTACCACCTCAGTGGGGTTAACCCAGTCTACGATGGGAGATGCATTTAGCCCGCACTTACTGCCAGCCTATTCATTGAGACTTACTGTACTGGACTGTTTTACTAACTTTGATTAACTCACAAAAGATACATTTTGTGCCCCGGTGGCTAATTGGGAGTGAGTGGATTTTTTGGGAAAATATGCTTATTCCCTTTGCCTAGAGACAAACGAGAAGTGTGATATCACCCACGTCTGCTAAATATGAAGCTACAACCAGGCGACTGATAGCTTAGTCAAATACAGAAACACAGCTCTCCTCAGTCTTTTTACATTTTAGTTTGTTTTTGTTATAATAATTATAATAAAAATAACTTTGATCATATAGGACAGAAAGGAAATGGGGTGAGAAAGAGGGGGAGACATGCAGCAAAGGGCCATAGGTCGGAGTCGAACCTGCAGCCGCTGCCTCGAGGACCTTCAGCCTCTTTACATGGGGCAACTGCTCTAACCAAGCCCCACATTTTAGTTTTTTATACAAATTAAACAAACAAGAAATAGCGTGTTCATTAGCGAGCTTCAGGGGTGCTGAAAGGTAGATTCTGTTACCGGTTACCCTTAGAAATGCTTAGAAATTTCTCCCAGTTTCGTGGCTTTACGCTAAACTAATCTAAGCTAAGCTAACCGGCTGCTGTCAATCTTAACATCTAACTCTTGGCAAGAAAGTGAGTAACAGTATATTTTTATTCCTTTAATTAGCTTGACTTTGGCCCACATCCTTGTTTCACCTGCACCTTACCTTTTCATTTCTGATAATATTTAGAATTGTAAGTACAAAAATGTGTAAAATTTTAAACCTCCTAGATTACTCATAATAACAGTGTTATCATGATCCTAAAACAGTTTTAGTAACCATCACTTTGAAGGCAGTGTGTAGAAGACAGATCCTCTCAGATTTCTCTTCTTCCAGTATGGAGTCCCATGCTGAACCATTTCTGCCCTGTCAGGCTTCTCCACCATTATACTGGCCACTGTGTGAGAAGCCGCAGGCCTGCCCTCCTCCCTTAACAAAATCAAGTCAAAAAGCAATTAATATCTTAATACCTCCATCAGCGCCAACCACCAAGCCGCCAAAAGGCCCGACTCTTTGTTTTTTCCGCCTCGGTGTCGGCTGCCTTGTTGCTCTCGCCTGGCCCGTGGTTTCCTCGGTTTCATTTCCCAGTGCCCCGGTGGTCAGCTGTGGTTTTCCAGGGGGCACGGGGTAGGACTTTGTGGGCAGGAAGGTCCCCCCACTCTCCCTGAGCATTAAGTACTATACTCTCCAGGTCTGAGAGCTCCAGTGGCCGCAGCCCTGGCCTCATCTAATGCTGGACCAGACCTGACCAGAGCCACTCATCCACTCTGCAGGCTTTCCATCCATTAAGGACACACCAGGATATTGGTCGACACCTACAGTATGATGTAGGTTCGATCTCTGGGGATGTATTGGCCTGTGTGTTTTCTCTGTGATCTCTGTTGTGTCTACAACAAGAATTTCATACAGATCAAGGCATGTCGAAAAATGATTAATGATGTCGTCTTTTCTGTCCTTAAGCCGTATGAGTTGGCAATGCTGACATGGCCATTTGTTTTTATCTTTGCCTAGCTTATATGAGCTTATGTTGCACAAGCTGTTAGCTAGGTAACATTAACCACACTGATTCTTCTCATATCACTAAACCTGATTAAAGTGTTTCCCCCATCTCTCATCCGCACACTCTGTGAACACAATACCTGGTCCCAGTTAGGTGTTTCTTTTATAGCTTAGCTCTTCAAAGGGAGGAAAAAGATTGGTTTTGACTTCTGAGCCATGGCTCCACAATATTTGGTTTCTCTTCATATTCATTCATTTCTCTTGGCAGGCGCGACCAGTAACTGGTGGAAGGTCTTGGCAGAACATGCGATAAAAGCTCATGATTAAAGGGACTAAAATAAGTACTGTATATAACTCATGTATCCATTAACCACTGAGAAGAGAAACAGAAAGAACAGAAAAACTGTTTTTCTTTTCTACCCTCGCCTGGCCAGTTAGTCCATATTATAAATGTATAATATAGTCATCCTCTTCTCTCTCTGTTTATCCCTGTTTCTCCATGCTATATTGCACCTTCTCATTGGGAACGCTATATGCATCCTCTCTGGCTCGTGAATTCATGTGATGCATGTACTATATGATCAGTATGGTTCGCTTGCTTCTGTGCCCTTTTTGTTAGCTCTTGTTCACACACACACACTTCATACAGCGCGTGCACATCCTCACGCTGACTGTCCGGGGTCATCCGATCCCAGCCGGCAGGCCCACACACCTTGGCGGGCTGGGTGGTGGTGCCTTTTGAGTACACTGTAGTGGTTTGGCCCCGGTCCCCTGCCTGGCTCGCCTGCCAACGTCTGTGCTTTAGCCCCTCTGGACAGTCTGCCTCACAGTGCTGTCAGAGACCTGGCTGTACAGCTTTCCTTTACCATCAGACGGCAGCTAAATAGCAGCTGTACAAACACATATACATTAAACCGGGCCTGTATTAATGACTTTATGTTGGAGCCTCTCTGCGGCGGCGGTTCTGATATTCTAAGAAGTTGTAGTGGTCGTTGTAGTGGTGGTGGTCTTATGCATAGAAACGCTGATGTCGGCTGAGTCTTTCAAGGGCACAGTGGTGGGGAGTGATGGCACGGTACCAGCTGGACCGGGCTTGACTTCAGGAAGTAGATTTTGAAGTGTGTAGCATAAGAGTGATCGCTCTGACTTGGACAATGTAGGTGGCTATAAACTATTGGGTTACAAGTGATTTGGCTATAGTGAACACATTGTCTTTTTATAATGACGGGTTTTATGATTATGGGTTTTGAATACTACATCTGCCTCAGGCTGCAGCCTTTTCCAGAACTTTGATTTATCTTTGAAGGGATGAGACAATGAACCGATTGAACAGTTTGAGTAGTGATTGTTGATGGTTTAAGACAGAGAGAGAGGTTGTTACAATCCATCCTGTACAACCTCTGAGTGGGGCCCATTGTAGAAAAGATTGATTTACTATTTATCCCTCTGACAGCGCAGATAGGGAAGAGTCATAATTCTGTGCACTGGGGAGATTAAATTCCTGTATCGCTGTCAGCTACATTAACTGACTTCCTGGATCTCAATTCAATTAGCGCAGCAGCATTCTCTAGCATTAATAAATCAATAGTGATGGCCTGCTGATAGGCATGCTGCATGCAGTATATCGAAGATGTTTTCTGCGCGCACACACACAACACACGCTCTGTTACAGTGTGTCTCTGCACTGTTCATTACTGTTCATTAATGATTCCCAGCCCTGCTGTAGTCAGAAGTGCCAGCTAGCATGTTAGCTGATGTTTAACTACACATGCACATGGCAGGATGAGACATGTTATTAGACAGATTTATGCACGCTAAAGACAACACAAACAACACACACTTATTGATATCTAATCTGGCAATATGGGAAAGCACAACTTTTCACCCTCATGATCTGCTTTACTGTTGCTGCTCTTCAATCAAGTAATTAAAGACCAGTTGTCCCTCAAGGCCCTTAACTGTTCACTTACTACTTTAGCAAGGACTTGAGCCAAGAGACGGTTGTGCCTGCGAGCCGAAGCTGTTGTTTTCCAGCCATTAAACCTCCACAGCTGTTTGGAAACCTCTGTGACAGCCAGATAAGCTGAACCAGATCATGGGTGCCACTGACAAGGAGGAGGAAGAGGAGGAGGAGGAGGAGGAGGAGGAGGGAAGAAATTATATTGCAGTTGACCTTTTTAAACATTTTTCAGTTTTAGCAAACATTTCAGAATGGGTGAAATGAAACTCACACTTACACTCACTTTGCTGCACCTGAGTCATTTATCGATGTGTCAGTTACTTGTTTAATAGGTCTTTTACATACACTTTGCAGTAAGCATACATACAGTGTGTGTGAGCCAACATAATCTAATTGAGTGGAGCAGAAAGTTGCCTTTGGATCAGCCATCTGGTAGTTCAAAAATTAACTCTGTCATATCAGTCTTTTTAAGCTCATCCACAAACGTATCTAGCTTTGTTTTCTCACACCACTTGTCGATGTAAAGGGAATATTGGGTATACAGTGTCTTTCAGTACCTGTGTACGCTGAAAGGTTGTGATTTGTTGACTCTTGATCTTTATCATCGTCTTCGCCTGTTTCTGTCGCTGGTCATTTCTCTCGTTAACTGTTTTTCCAGTGGATACTCTAGTTTCTCAGATGTTGATTTCTCCCTGATTACACAAACCATGCGTCATTTTGTGAATTGCCAAAGGCTAATTTGGCTGGTCGGCCTGATGAGACAGTTGATAAGGACATTGATTGGTTCTCCTCCTGTAGGAGGGAAGGATTTCATTGGGACAAAGATACGGGGGCAAAGCGGCATTCATTTCAGCAATCAGCCCACCATGCTCCCTCCTTCCTTTCCCTTCCCTATTTGGCCAAACTCTTCCCAGAAGTCTTTCAATATGGATTACACTGTGTGGTGTGCACTGTGGTAATTCAAGGTGAAATAAAACTCTTTTAATCGGCTGCAGCAGTTAGAGAGAATCGGGAAGTGTAGAAGGACAGACATCAAGCTAGAGGTGATTAGATGTATGTGGCCTTTCCTTTGATGCCCATATCTGCCTATTTCTACCTCTGAAAGTTGATTTGGTAGTAACGGTCTGGTGAGCACATCCTTAGTCAAGTCCCTGTCTCCTCCTCTTTCTGGATGCGAGTGCTGCTCCAAGAAATCATAGGCCTTCATTATCTGCAGTCAGGCAATTTTGGGAACATAATACTGTCTCAGGATTGGAGAGCTTGCCCCCATCAGGGCTGGGGCCTGATCAAACCACTTGCACCGGGAAGGGGAGTTAAAGAGAAGCACGCCTGCCAGTCGGTTCATCTCTCTTCAAAGGCATATGGTGCAAATTTGATCAAAAGTGAGGGGGTTTGAGGGGGCATTCACGTCGCTGATGTGAAAAATAAGTCTGGGCTGTAAAAAACCAAATCAAACCATGGTCGGCTCTCTGGGAGTGATTAGAGCGAAAGAAGAACCAGCTGCCTCATCGTCTACCGCATCTCAATCTCCTCCATGCACTGGCAGCCTGCTGGCTGGCTGGGCAGGGCAGAGGGAGAGGGAAGGGAGAGGACAAGCAGAGGAGAAAAGACAAGTGCTCATCCCTTCATCTGCCTCAGTGACTTCTGAGCTCTGACGAACCACAGAAAGAGGAGACAGCAGGCAAGTGTGAGATGTGAGGATAAGAAAATAAATTGGAGAGAGAGAGAGATTGAAAAAGAAGCGAGGGAAGGGAAGGAACTGAAGTGCACGAAGGTGACAGAGGTCAGGGTTAGGAGAGGCAAGAGTGAGGATGTAGGGGTCTGCTTTACCCCCTCTGGGATGCCAAATGGAAGAGTCCCAGTGTGTCCTTAAATATTCATGTGTAGTGTGAGTTGCTGGCCTCTCCTAATGCTCACTAGTGGCCCTGGGAGACCAGCCCCTCTTTGGGTGAGTATACACTTCATTTCAAATTACAGCCTATCGTTTAGACAAACACTTATAGATAGTTACGTTATAGTCATGCCATTCTGTTTTGATGAACTTAAGCATCAATTAATTGCGGCACTTTGGTGTAATAAGAAGGTAGTGCAGTGTCTTAGCTAAGTGCTAATTGTCCGTGATTAGTGTGCATTTGACAACCAACTAATATATCATTTAGAATTCAAGTTTAAAAAATATCCTTTTTTCCTCTTAACTGATTTATTGAAAACACACACACATTGCCTTCTTCAGATTCAACCAGCATTTCTATATATTCCAGTGAGTGGAGCATCATCCATTCTCCAAAGGTTAAGTGTCACTCTGGGCTACCTCCTCCTCAAAGTCTTTTGCCTTAATGACAGCAGTAATTGAGATGGGATAGAGAGAACTCATCACCCCGTGACTCCAACTGCACCCTCATCAGGGCCCTAAAAGCCCCTTTGTCCTCCACAAGGGAGGGGTGTGAGATGGAGCTGAGAGGGTGTAGAGACCAAAGGGACTGTATACTTTGTATTTTACGCCTAGCGGTAGTGAGTGTTTGTCATCACCATGAATCATTCAAAATACTCAACAGACCCATACAACATCCATCTTGTCCCCATAATTCAAGGCTTCAATGCTCACACACAGTCGTGCCCATGCAAATACGCAGACACGCACTCACACACACGCACACACACACACACACACACGTGCGCGCGCACACACACACGCACACAAACACACACGCACACACACACATCCTCGTGTCCAGGACTAATAATCAATGCCATTACCAATAGAGTCAAAGGAGTCAGCGAAGGGCACAGCCCCCTCTCTATCCTCCAAAGCCACAGTCAGGTCCAGAGGTGAAGGTCAAGTTGCAAGAGTGACTGTCCCAGCTGTAGCTCAACCACAGAGCAGAAGGCTCAGCGCAGCGCTCCGTCTGTTTGCATGTTTGTGCTGACCAGGGCTTTTGTCAAGGCTGCGGACCCCCAGATTGTGAACGGTTCCTCCTCGTGGCCCTTGTGGTCATGGTCAGCGATGACCGTGCTGTTGGAGAGAGAGGGGGGTCACGTCACAACAAAGACCTCTCCTGTTAGCTGCAGGGAGTGGGGCTGGTCAGGGTTGGCAGAAGGGCAGGGTGAAGGCTGATGATATTGATTAGTTATCTTCTGGTCCGAAAGGAAACTATATCAGACTACTGTGGTCATGCCCAAGGCCTTACTGTATCAGGGAAATGATTGATCAGTAGTTGGGGTTTTCATTTAAAAGGCTCCTGAGAATGACCTTGACAAATGACGCAGTGTGCTTCAACTGATGTTTATTTGCATCCTTCACCATATACAAAAAGATCAATTTATTTTGAAACACAAACTAATGAGTATAAAAGTATTCCAGAGTTCTGCCCTAGCTGATACAAGCACTATAATCCATGCTGTCTGTATTATTGTTGCGTCGCCATGGTGGTGTCTGTTTGTACCCGTTTGTTTGTGCATAGACAAATTCCTGTGAACACAGTAACGATGAGTCATGGATATAAACTCCATAGTTGCACCACAGGTTCCCTGTGAAGACAAGTACAGTATGTTCATGTTGAAATACTGTATGTGTCAATGAATGCATTCATTTAGTTAATTATTAGATAATTAACGTAGCTATCTTTTATATAGATATTTTTAAAGAGTTGTCCAACAAATACGGTCACTTGAATTTTTTTCCTAACGTCTCAAATTTTAAAATGCAACTTTGATTTTCTCAAATCAACCCCAAAACGCAACTGCATAGTGCACAGTGTGGAGAAGGGTATGTGAGGTCAGGGAGCCTGCAAAATGAGGACATTTTGTGCACAAAGAGAGCAAAATTCAACTTATTGCACCTTTAAAATATGACAGTTGGAGCGCCCCGCTGGCCTAGTGTTTAAAATGGCTACCGTACTGTGATCACATCAGCCCAGTTCAATTCCAGTCTGGGACCTCCCCTCATTTCCTGTCACCTCCCTGCTCCTGCCAAAAAAACATACATATACCTGTATATCATAATCATTAAATGATCATGTAACATTTAAGCTACATTAGCTTGCAACTCACACCTGCAGGGATCCTACACCTGTGCTTATATAAAAGAATCAGCCTTACTCGTAAAAAACGCTGTAACGCTCTGACATATGGAGGAGTGAAAAAAGTTTGACAATTACCCCCCTCCTATGAGTCTTAGTCATTTTTCTTCCCCTGCACGGCTACAGTGCGTATGGATGCATTCAATCAGAAGCTATTCCCACTGAAACATGCTCTTACACAGCGAGTGAGTAAACCTTTATGTAACCGCCAGTCGAGTGGGGAGTTCATTTGATGGAGAGCCCTGCTTGATTTGTTTGTGGCTCCAAGGAGGCTTACGACACGCAAGCAGCCCCTGTTCTGCTCTGATAAATGGTTCTGGTGAGAGGGAGGAAGGAGAAAAAGTGTGTGTGAGACCTCGCCAAAGACTTTGGGGTTTTTCACAGCTTAACTATATTAAGAGACAATCCCCCTCAGACACACACACACACACACACGGTATGCACATACATGTTCAGCTATTAAAAATAAATACACACACGTATATATGTTGAGCCATGTGTGAATTTCTATGTGTCTCTTTCTCTCACACACACACACACTGGGTGGTATTTATTGAAATAAAACAGTGCATTGATGAGGTGGGAAGCTTTTCTGCTCAGACTCCAGAGGAAAGGGTGGCTCCCCGTATACTTTCACTCAGTCTCCATCGTCTTGCAGAGTGCGTCTGGTGTTTGCTTAGTAACGCGATGCTGCTGTCTTTTTGTCTTCTACATGCAGGCCTGTAATTGAATGTTACCTGTCCCACCCAGCCTGTCCCCGGCAAAACTCTGCCACAACCGATTAGCTCACCCTGTAGCTATGCTAATGGTCCGTGAACACACAGGGGCCCACATGGAATGTCAATGTTCAAATGTTCATGACAATGTGTGTTTGAGTGTGTGTGGTTCCTTTACATCTGCCTGCCTCTTTGTCTCTATGACTATTATGTGTAATGAGCGAGTATTACTATAGCGACCGGCTGCTGACAGGCCACACAGAACGGAACACAGTGGTCACGCAGTTTGTCCCACCGACTCCCTCCACCCTCCCCACAACACACACAGTCCTCATGTCAAGACTGGGCAGAGAGTGTGCCACTGGAACACACAGATTTGCTCCGGCTGATGGCAAACCACAGCAGTGGAGCCTGTGGCGGCCTGCATTTCCTTTAATATCCTGGCTAATGTACAGAGAGAAGCCAGGGCCTCTAGAAAGCCGCTGGATCCTAGCCAGACTTCCTAACCTACCACCACACCAGTCTTATGCAATGTTTTGATCAGTACAGTAGGCAGTGTTTAGTGTGGGGAGATGTAAATGGGGCTTATATCTGGACATGGCAGTGTCTTGGCATTCACAGTCTAATTTTAGTTCAATCATACTGTGAGGTTGACTCGTACAGAGCCTTTACTTTGACGATCAAAAATATGATTGTATTGGCCAAAACACTAAGCCCCTTTCACATATGCACTGCAAACCTTAATTATCTAGACATTAACCAGCGGGGCTGTACATGTTAACAAATAATTGATTCAGTTGGACTATCATCAAACAGAGTTTTGCCTGCCAGCTACCTATTACTAATCTCTGAGTGAGCCCATGGTTAAATATAGCCACTTATTATCCGGTGTATCCACGTAGTTGAATGGGGAGTCTTGATGAGGTTTATATCATGCATCGGCCAACGGGGGAGCAAAATAAACCTCCGACAGTGAATAAGAAGGGTGATTTACGCAAGATGCCGACAATACAGGAACTTCTGTCATTAAGGGTCGACGCCGAAATTATCAGAAAAATTCAGAAGAAGACCAGCAAGAGACTCGGTTGTTTGTGACCAAATTACAGACCGGCTCCATTGGCGCGGTGTGTCTGAGTCATGTCCTCCCCTCTGCAAGTTCTACCCAGGCGCCACCCGTCGTCTAAACCAAACGTATTTCATTGTCTGGGGTTCATATGAGAAAACTACTTAGGACAACCTCAGACTGCTCCTATTGGGAAGGAGGCTGGGCTAACTAAGAACTTTTGCATAGTAACCTCCTGGCGTCTCCAATAGTTGCCTGGCAACAGCTCACAGCCAATAAATAGTGTGACGTATAACCCTCCATAAACGACAAATTGTTGGGATTGTGCTTCTGTTTTTGTACAGATTAAACAAACAAGATATAACAGAGAGATTTAGGCGTGCGTGTAGGCAGATTTGTTTCTGTTGGACAGAGGCAGGCTTAGTGTTTCCCCCTGTTTACAGTCTGCTGTGCTAAGCTAAGCTAACTGCCTGCTGGCTTTAGCTTGATAACCACCATAAATAGCGATATCGGTATCACTCTTCTCATCTAACTCCTGGCAAGAAAGCTCATAGAGTCTTTCCCAAAATGTCAAACTTTTCCTTTAGGCTATTCACTAGTCCTTAAATATAATACGACCCCCACTTGGTTAGACAACAGTACTATGTTCATCAAAGAAGAGCAAGACATTTATATCCGTTTGCAGACATATCTGTAACTATTGGTATCATTTGTTTTTATATCTGTATTTAAATGGTCAGCAATTGACTGATACAAAACATACAGTACTATCAAGTTTTTTTTTAAATGTTTTATTTATTTATTCTTTGTTTAAATTGTCTGATACTGAGCATGATGTTTATTTAGCGGTTTATTTTATGTGTTCATTTCTAGAATTGGTTGACAATGTAATACATTGTCATAATGTATAATAATGTTAAAGGTATTTGCTCAATTGTCGAATTTTTCCCTTTAAAATTGGGATCAGCTTCAAAAAGTGTGTTGGTCCAGGGAAAGGTAAAAGCAGAAGCTGTAATGGTGAAAAAAGAAAGCAGACTTTCATAGTGACAATAAGTAGAGATGATGCAGAGAAAGAGAATTTTGAGAGAGATGTTGGAATGAAGTGGTGGCGGGGGTGTATCGTGGCCTCAACTACGCAAATTAAGCGTGGCTTTGCGCGCAGACCATCATTTTAGGATTCACAGCAGCTGGAGAAACGGCATCTCCTCCCATGAAGCGGAGCCAGGGCCACAGCCAGACCCGAAGGCATCATCTTTTTTATACCGCAAAAGAAAAAGAAAGAGAAAAAGATTGAAGCAGAAGGAGAAGGGGAGGGGTGGGGGGGAGAAAACGGTTTAGAGGGCAGCAGTAAAAGAGAGGCTGTCTTCATGGGGGTTTGGGGCAGAGGAGATGAGGAAGGAAACCACATGAGGATTACAAGCGGGGGGCTCTGCGTTTCAGTTAAACTTTTCTTTCTCTAGGAAACCGTTATATAGACTTGCTGACCCTCTCTCCCTCAGTCAGAGCTTCCTGCCTCTGTCTACCGTGCAGAACCCGTCACCCTCTTGGAGCCAAATCACACCTCTCAATCGGACTGTGGCAGTTCATGAATTACTCTGCAGAGAGTCGTTTATGCCCAGACTCACACCCTTGCTTCCTACTTACAGCTGGGGGGGGGCAAAAATTTCTATTTTTCCATATTCTTAGCCTAAAACTGACCGCATTTGTAGGTTGGCTGTCACCAAGTCGCTGAGTAGGCACACCTGAGGATTGCCTGTCTGACAACTTGGGACGTAGCAGCTGCTTCTGGCACTTTGATGAATGGCAAATAAAATAAGAGTGGGAATAGGAGAAGAATGCTCACTCACTGGTATCATAAACCTGCTGAATTCTATGTTATTTCTCCCATTCTGAAACTTCCTGTTGACCTTGGTCATGTGACAAGGAGTGGTTGAGGTCAGTCGTGATTGGGTGTTCCAGTCTCGTCTGGTCAGGTCTGGTTTCTCCGGGGAGGAGCTGTGCTTGGCCCCGGTTTGCCGCTCCACTTGACTATCCACAGAGGTTGGTGTTAACAATGGGTAAATGTTACAGCTAGTGTGCTTTTGTGTCAGCACGGGATAATTGCACCCTGTCCAGTGGTCATCCTTGGACCAGCGCTATATGCAGTGTGTGTGTATTGACTTTTCCTTCTGGACCCTATACTTTTCTTATTTGACTCTTTTTTCTACAGCTGGTGATCCGTCTGTTTGTTGTTTTGGTGTGGGTTAATGGAAGTGGTTTTGAACTGCTTTCTCTAGCGACATCTCCTCATTTTGAAAAGTCTAAAAAGTAGTGTTAGTTCTAATTATTGCAGAATCACCAAGAACTGTCTCTCATGCAGAGTACAGTAAGGTCCCGACCACCTACATTGTACAGTAGAAGCCCCAGCAGGGACTCCAGCTGCTGCGCGTTTGCTGAGGCCTTTGTAAAACAGAAGTCATAGGAAATAAATGCAATCAACTGTGTGCTGTAGTTTCTGTCATATCCCGTTGCGTCCCGCGTGTCATGGTAAGGGATCTTTCCATTTCTATTTATTATTTACCATTTCTTTGTTGTTTAGTGAGGCACGTGTTCTCTTAACTGCATGGCTGCAGTCAAGAGTGAATGTGTCTCCTCTGTTGGTGCAACATCACATTTCTACTCTCCTCAAATCTGGATAATGGGATGAAGGGAGAGGAGGAACATCTGCAGAGAGCCTCTATAATTATATCTGAAGATGTGGAGACACGGGTGGGGGGGTGACGGGGGGGGGGGGCGAAATGAAGGGGCTTGAACACGGGGGTGGGGGGGGCAAAAAAAAATCTGACTGTGAAATGACTGCCAGATTTCTATTTGTGCGTCTTGAAAGGCCCGTGTCTCTGCCGCTGCATATGGGATGTGGGATGAGAGCTCTGGCAAATCAAAGGCGCGCTGGATAAAGATCTCTGGAAGCCAATGCTAGTAAACAGGCCCATAAAAGCGGCTTGCGGGGTGGAGCGTTAAAGAAAAACTTGAATGTCTGCCCACCTCCAATAAGGCCAGAGCTTCTGCAGGCGTCGGTTCCAGCACTGTGCACAGCCAGGCGCTCGGGGCCGCCGGTGGTTTGGACCTTCCTCATTGTATCGTATCCTCTGATTAAGGGCTATCAGTCATATAGAAAACTACTGTGTCTCTGATGAGGTTTCCAACTTTTCCTCTTTTTTTTTAGTTTGCTCTCTTTTTCATCAATTTTTCATCACCCTAGATGCCAACTCGTCTCTCATTTTCACCATTGCCTTTCAACCTATATTACACACAAACATTTCATATTTTTCGTTTCCACATCCATCCTGTAATTATTAACCACCATTTCTCTTCAATCTAACCCACTTAACAATTATTTTTCCAGCAAACAAGGCATGTCCTGCAGTAGCACTTGTAGGATTTTAGTGCTAGCAGTGCAAAACTCTGAGTCAGCAGATCTGCTCGGCAGCTGCCTCATTTTTTGCACTTTATCGCTGCCAACTGTCATTGCACACTGTGCTGTGTTTTTTTTTGTTTTGTATTTTTACCTCCATCACGGATGTAAGTGTTTGTGACATTGTGGCTAGAGGGGGGCGGAGGTGTTGAGGCCAAACTATTTCATTTGCAACTACTCAAACCCGGTAGCATTCCAATGTAGGCAACCTTCCTGCAGTTTGCCCATGAAGGGGAAAAAAAGGAAAAAGAAAAACATGGCCGCGAGCTTTGCGGTAGAAGAGGCTTCATGCTGTGTGGCATTTGTGTTGTTGTTTTTCTTTTTGGTGAGCAAAGTACTTCACACCACAGAAACACTCTTTACCTTTAACATTCATAACGATGCACTTTTCATTTAAGTGTGTTTAGTTGTCCCCGTTATCACTTGCAAACTGTATTGTAGCAGTATATAAAATCTGGGGGGCGGGGGGGTCTAGAATTCATACCCTGGAAATGAAGCAGTGAAAAAGCTTCAAAAAGGGTCCTGCTTTGATCTCTTGTCTTTGGGCATCATACTGTGCTGTAACTTACATCACACGATGTAAAATGTGGCAGATATCTAAAATACCCTTGCTTTGTCCGTGTAAATCATCCCCAGTGTCTGTGGCAAAACCTTCTCCCAACAAAGAATGCTCTGTATGAAGGCAGACGGAGCAGTGCCCTCCAGTGGTATAGCAGCTAAAAGAGGCCCCTCAGATCCGCTCAGCTTTACATGCATTCCTCCTCGGCCGTAGTCAAGGGCTCCTGGCTGACAAAGGCACACACAGCAGCCTTAAAAAAAATGTTTCCACCACAGTCTGAGGAATGTTTATCAGTGGTAAGCACATTGCCCTGGAAGCATATGGTGTGGTTTCACTGCTTTGGGTGCACGAGAGGTGAACTTTAGGAAAAGGCGTATGATCATAAGAGACCTAACGGATGGTTGAACATGTGAGAGTCTGGAAGTAAATTCTGCTCTGTGTTGTCCACCTATGCATCTGATAAAATCACCCACAAGGTACTGTTTACTTTTGACACCTTCCTCTGAAATGCCCTTAAAACACACACATTACTCACATGAATTCATGTTTACGCACACACATACAAAGTATATAGTATACTTGTACAGTGTATATATATATATATATATATAGGTATATATATATATATATATATATATACCTATATATATATATATATATATACCAGATCAATATTGTAAATAAGAAACTGTTCTTAAGGTTTTATCTGGGAAAATAAAGGTTAAATAAATAAAATAAAGATATATAGTGCCAAGGTATCAACCAGAGTAGCATGACTGGTTCCTCGAAGTAACTGAGGAAAACACTCCCTAAGCATGATGGGATACAAATTGTCACATTATCTTTGGGGCCACACCTGTTTACATTATAATTAGTATGTCACACTTTGTAACCCACACTTTGATGTTCTCATTGTGTCATAGCCTTCTTTTAACACTTGCATGCTGTGAATAAGTACATTTACTCAAGTACTGAACTTGTAGTAACTATTTCAAAGTATTTAACGTTTACTTCACTACAATATTCTACAGCTATTACTAGTTACTTTTTAAATTAAGATTTGTTTAAAAATGTGAGTACACTCTGTAGGAGACATTTTTTTTTTAAGTTTTGAATTGTAATCACAGCACGTCCCTCAATCATTGGGATTAGACACAGTTGTGTGACAGGAAGACACTGAGAATAAATTGTTTTTCAACCACTCGTTCGCCCATCAGAAAGCAAGCCGCCATATAAACTTTGTTTTTTTCTCTTTAGTTGGATCAGACCCTGAGTTATTTTGAAAAGGACTTTGAATCAAAATACTGTGGTTTTGATGCATATTAAACTGGGTTCTTTTTCTCTGTTACCACACATTCAGATTCACATGCACTCCACGTATTTATTCATTCCATCAACCCAAAGCCAGACCTTCAATCAAGATTGCATTATACAGTATTACAGGTGCCGTTGAGTCCAAGCCATATACATGTTTTTCTCCACTGAAACTACAGTATATATATGACATTTTGCTGACATAACAAGCCAACATTTGAAAAAATATAATTAATCCCCCTGTTAAAATATATATTTTAGCCAAAACTTTATTAAAAGATTCCACAAACTCATCATATATACACGCAGGCTCTGTATCTCTGTCAGCAAGGCTTCCACTGCCCTCATGTTAATGACCCTCTCCCCAGTAGGCCTCGTTAACTTCACCTCAGGACAAATTAGGAGGTGTTACACATGTCAGAGGTCACTCTGCTGCGTTCTCATGGCAGCATGCAGCTCTCCCAAATTCACAACACATGTTCACATCATCTGTAACCCTAAAAGGTGTTAACTCAGAGTTCACCACCATCATTTAACTGCCTGGTTCTCGGCACGGCTCAGCCTCACACAGTCACAGGCAAAAGAGGGACAGTTTAATCAGAAATTAACAGACAGGAGTTTCGCTGGCTGAAGCCCCTGCTGTGTGACAGTTGTTTATCTATGGGGTAGATAAACAGGACGTCAGTATGACTGGATGGAGAGGAAAGGACAGTTGGTATCATGCAACCATGCAGTGGAGAGATTATGGGGGATGCAGAGATGCTTAGACACAAATTGTAAGGCAATTGTACTCCAATTGTTCACAGGTTATTTATTTTGGTGCCATGCCACTAGTTGGTATTTTATATATGTTATGATATAACCACCATATGCTGTATGCTGCAACATTGGTTTTATCTCACTTGATCTTGTTTTTAGTGCTCGTCTTTGATCATATTTTGCTTTCATTTATATTTGCTTTTATTCGCTACGTTTTAACTTGAATTTTATTTACTTTTTTTTACTCATTACCTTACTTATTTACTTTTATATTGATTTTCGCTGAAGAGCTGTCAAACAGATTTTCTTTGTTCTGAGCACGTTGACAATAATTCGATTTTATTCCGTTTTTAGCTCAGAGCTACATTTTGCTTTAAGCATGTCATATCAAAAATAATAGCCCACACAAGAGTTTCATCAAAAGAAGTATTGTATAAAATAATAAATGATCCACACTTTGCCAAAGGGGGGGCTTTTTTTCTTTTAAATCTTATTGATTTGGTGCATATTAATAGATGGAGCATTGAAATCAGCTGCTTCCAAACTCTTCCCATATGAATCAAATCAAGCACACAGTTGTTGTTTTACACTGAAGATTATTAGTGAAATCAGAGCCCAATGGATAGGGTTCATATAACACCCCCTGCGCTCTTTGGAAGAAATACACTTGTTTATTTTGGGCTGTACCCTGTGATTTCTCGAGTGTAAGTGTAAATTACATGTCGCCACCATTAAATATTAAACCCAGTGGAGCGTTAATAATTAATGGCATTACTTCTTATGCAACGGTGGCCGAGGAGCTGGCCCAGAAAGGCCCCTTGCATTAGGCTCTCCCTGAGGTTAGAGACTGTGGCCACCGTACCCACCCATTTCTTTTAAGCGGGCTGATGGACGATCTCAGGAAGTTCGTAAAAAGAAGATCTCCCCCCACCAGAATGGCATCGTCTAGGACAGGGGAATGGCAGAGTGCTGAGTGGATGTAAGTGCTTCTTCAACCACAACTAAGTATGTTCTGTGGACCTGAGGACTCTCGAGCTGTGGGCAGGATGGGTATAATGATTGGTTTGGAGAAGCGGATGGTGTGTGTGTTTTTGTCTCTGTGTGTGTGTGTGTGTGTGTGTGTGTGTGTGTGTGTGTGTGTGTGTGTGTGTGTGTGTGTGTGTGTGTGTGTGTGTGTGTGTGTGTGTGTGTGTGTGTGTGTGTGTGTGGACAGAGTGGTACCGGTGTAGGTTACCCACATTGCTTCCAAAGCCTGTAAGCTGTTCCCTCTGCCCCCAAAGGTGGCGTGTTTGGGGTGGCTCTGGCATCTCAAAGTGCCACCGCCTCAAAGGTTTATTCAATAAATGGACGGCCATAATTATTGTGACAATAAAAGCTCCCAACCACTGATGGAATTTGATGGTAAATATGACTTCCCTGACATGGGCACAGAGAGAAAAACTGTGAAAGTGAAACTGCATATTAATATATTGAAACAAAAGCATCATAGTAAACATTGTTTGTTGTCAAACATTGTGAGCTGCTTTAACTACTTTAATAGTGCGCATTACTTCTGCACCGTGTACTATAGTGCAGGGAGCTGTAAAAGTCTCTGTCTATACAGTTCAACAGTCTCTCTGCAGCACACTTAGCTCCCCCTGGCAGTAATCAATACAGCTTAATAATAACCTATAATCAGTCTCGTCACGTTGGGAGTGATGGTGACTGATAGGCCTCTGCTGTCCGCCTGGCGCTCCTGCTGACGCTAATGCACCGACTGTCTATGAACGACTGTTTATTACTCAATAAGGACATTTGGAAATAGCCTGATCAATAATGAATGGTGCTCCCTTAACTCTGCATGAATGCATGGAGGAGGCAGAGAAATAACATGTAAACAACAAAGCGTCTCGTCTAATGTGTCGACTCCAGTGCAAAGACGTTTACAACGGCGGTGGTGAAGAGTGTCCTTCGCAGGTAGTAACCAACTCCATTAAAGACGAGCGAAGTTTGTTGGACTGGTCCGCATATTTATAAAAATAAACAAAAGCAAAGTACTTAGATTCTTTACTTAAAGGTCCCATAAAAAGTGAGATTTCCATTTTTGATTACAAAGCAGGTCAAGGTGCTTTATAAATACTGTGAAAGTATCAAAACGCTTAAGCCACAGAAAAATGCACACAGGCCGTATTCAGAAACTGTGTCTTTAAATGAGCCGTCAGGACTTCTGTACGGACGTCAGGACTTCTGTGATGACACAACTATACACTTTGTAGGCAGAAAGTGTCACTACAGTACCGTTACTGTCATTCCCCGGCTGCAATGATGGTGCAGAGATGCTGAGAGTGCAGATGTGGAAGACCCAGAAACGCTGACCAAACAGATCGGACTGGGCTTTTTTAGGAGGGGGTCTTAAAGAGACAAAGCAGAGCATTTCAGACAGAGGGTGAGTACAGGTATATTTAGACAGACAGTTTAAGAAAAAAACGTTGTTGTTTATCAACCTTAAAGCATGTAAACATGTTCTAAAACAAACCCATTATTCAAGTGTACACCTCAAGATGATCCTATTATGGGACCTTTAAAGTTACTCTAATCAATATTTTAAAAGCCTCAGTATTTCCCTTTGAAATGTAGCGGAGTAAAAGAAATAAACCAGCATCAAAAAGAAATATCTGATTGCCTAACTGAACCACTAAATCACTGCCTACACTGGGAAATGGCTGAAAGAGAGCACTGAGCAGAGAGGTACTTAAAGCGACAGCAGCCTTGTTATACGGTTTCACCAATCTATTCAAATGGCTTGGTTCATTTAAACATGACCACCGGTGATTAAGGTAATGCTGTGAGGCTATAATTTTGCTCTGTGGACTGAGGTGGCCTTCCCTCTCAATAGTGAACCATTTCACATACTCAACACACTTTGATTCTGGCCACTGAATGGTCCTTTTCAGCTGACACACTCACTCTGAAACAGCAAGGGCGACAGATATATAAAAGCAGCTCTTCAGGCCTTAGAAAATATTTTGGGAAACCAAAATAGCCTGGCACTTATGAGAGAGTGAGAGAGAGAGAGAGAGGGAGAGAGAGAGAGAGAGAGAGAGAGAGAGAGAGAGAGAGAGAGAGAGAGAGAGAGAGAGAGAGAGAGAGAATGACGCTTTTTTTTCAATGTAACTGGAAGAGTGACAGGCAGTATATCTGCCTGTTGAAGTTTCACTGGAAGGAGAAAATGTTTATTTTTTTCCTCTTGGCCACAACTGAGAAACCCAATGAGTCTGCTGTCCTCCTAGCTCCACCATCTTACGGTTCAGTGTTATCGTCTGCCTCCAGAGTTGTTGGGCCAGGGCTGGAGGTTGGCGGGCGGGTGGGGGGCTGACTGACTCTAAAAGTGGCTGAGGTTTCCCCAAGACCTGTTTGGGCATCCTGGGCTGAGCCCCGGCCTAACACCAGAAGTAGCCCAGTCAGAGGGAGAGGAGACGCCCCGTCGTCTACCCATCTCTGTCAAAATATTTGTTCCGCATGGATGGGGTGTGTGTGTGTTTGTGTGTGTGTGTGTGTGTGTGTGTGTGCGTGTGCGCGCGCGCTCGCGTGTGTGTGTGTGTGTGTGTGTGTGTGTGTGTGTGTGTGCGTACGTGTGTGTGTGTTTAAAAAGGATGGTCAGTGGGACTTGTGGTGCTCCATGTGTGGGCACTGCCCAGGCTGTCTTGCCACCCTTTGCAACCACACATACTCACTCATCTCACCTTTGCAAGACGAGTGTATGTCCGTCCCTGTCCACACACACACACACCAACACCAGAGTCAGACCACCCAGGCAAGTGGGGAACCATGAGAAGGACTTTATGCTCCCAGACAGCCCAGTCCAACCACAGTGGCGCCCCTCTAACACCCATGCAGCCGCTATTACCCACAGAGCATGTGTGTGTGTCCGTCTGCATTAACAAATGTGTGTGGACGAGGTAGTGACTCTTCTCTTTATATTCTGCCTACCACAGGCTCCAGCACATTTAACTGGGTTAATTTAGTTAAATGACTCCAGTGCAACTTTAGACGCTTCACATTTGCTACCTGGCAAACCCTGATGTGTTCGCATCAAGTCCGCCCTCAGTCATTACTCCACTGCTTTCTCTAGTGCAGCCATTATCCTTGCTAATATTTATCGTGCTGGTGTGTGTTGATAGAAACAGAATGGGAGGCTGGATCGGTCAAAGTGCTGACATTTATCCGGTGTGTCTGTGGCTGCCATGGTTTGGTCGAGACTTGTCATGTGACCGCCTCAGCTTTATTCTATCTCTCTGTAGACCATCACCAAACCATGATGGAAATTGCCAGGGACAAATTAGCCCCACATGTTGAGTAATGGTTGCAACAATTGATTGGGCACAGCTTGACTTAGGGGAGTTTCTGTGTGTGTGTGTGTGTGTGTGTGTGTGTGTATGTGTGTGTGTGTGTGTGTGTGTGTGTGTGTGTGTGTGTGTGTGTGTGTGTGTGTGTGTGTGTGTGTGTGTGTGTGTGTGTGTGTGTGTGTGTGTGTGTGTGTGTGTGTGTGTGTTTTACTGTGATAGAGTAGATTAATTAGTGTTTGTACAGTGCAACATTTGCATGTTTGTGTTCATCTTTGTATCGATTCTTTGTCGGTGATCCACAATCAGCCGCTGACATTTTTTCCCGGTTGCTGTGACATTCCTGATGAGGGAGGAGGAAGAGACGTGAGGGAATTGCACCGACAAAATCTGGAAAGGCATGAGTCATATTCTGTGATGCCTTTCCAACCCAGCCTCCCACCACGCCACGCATGCCATGGCAGCCGCTCCACCTTTTGATTAATGACTTCTGCTATTGTCGGTCCTCATGCCTCTGATCTTTTAATAAAGTTTGTTTTTACACCCAGAGAGCTGGTTTGGACGCACTGTGATGTCTCACGGCACGGATGTTGCTCCATCACAAACGGTACAGAGTAAATGCTCAGCTTCTGTATACATTTGGAGCAAATATAATCATTTAAATATTCTGTTGTGATCTCTTGAAGCTTGATTTGCATCTGTTTATCAGCTGCTGCCGTCTGTTTTGGAGGATACAGTAACATTTTAATCCTCCACCAGTTCCAGTTCCAGTACTCGTCATGAGGACTACTACTCAGCCTGTAAAAACAATTTTGATGGTATTTTGTGGCTCCGAACAGGTTTTCCAAAGTTTGAAAAAAAACCTTGAGTGAGACATATACATCACAGGAAAAGTCAGGATTTTTTGTTGTCTACATCTTTAAAATTCACTGTTCTTTTGTTTTTCTCTCTGTCATTTGTGAGAACTTCATGGAAGTTATTTAATCCGTTTATTATACCTTCAATGCTTTGAAATTCACCATTAGCTTACATATCTTCCACTATAGCCCATTCTAAGAAGCTAAATTTATGCAAAATGATGTTGTTTTTAAATTGAAGCCAGAAAATCTATCTTCAATGTGCATATGAAGATGAGTATTGTAAAGTTGGAAGCTGCATTGTTTTAATGAGATTATACTTACAGTATATAGGTTTCCAAAATAACAGCACGTTTGCTTTATTTCTTTATGTAACACTGGGATTTTGTTTTAAAATGTGACGTTTCATGTGTTGTTTAAAAGCGGGCGGGATGAGAGCAAATGAACAGCAGAGGAAAACCAGAAACACTCTTAGAAACCCTGTTGCCATTGTGCCATGATGAAACCACCGGTGTGAGCCGTCCATTCAGGGAAAGAGCCACCTATTTATTTTTCTTTCCTGCCTTCTGATTGGCCGGCGGAGGTGTGCAGCCAGTGAGCGGCGAGCTGCCCCTTCCAGAGCCTGATGACAGATCCAAAGGATAGTTCCCTATCCCTCTTGTTACAAATAACTTCCTCTGACATGTTTGGGCGCGCTGACAATGTTTTGATTGAAAACAGCTCTCAAGGTTGGATGGGATACAAGCTTTCAACCCCAAGGGTGGGCTACTTCTTCAACTGCTGCTTCAGCCCTCTGAAGAGAGAAAAGAAGAGGGAACAGTCAGAGAGAAGCACAGAGAGACAGGCAGAGCCCGAGCAAGGCTGGGATTAAGGACTGCACAAGACAGTGAAGAGCAATGAATAAAAGACTCTAAGCGCTTTGGCTTTACAGTGGGGCGCAGGCGTGTTTTTACTTTCTGGGCTTTAAAGAAAGCGGCAGGAGCAGAGCAGAGGTGTGTCATTGTTGACACAGACGGGGAAGAATGCCTGGACAGTTTTCCTCTGCTGCTGTGACTGGATCCACTTCTGTGGTCTGGGCTGTGTGTTTAGAAGCAGTTCCAGGTTGTTGCATGTGATCTGTGTCGTGGGCATACAAATGCTTTGTGTCTGCATTCTGTCCTCTGGGGTTGGTAATCATTGAGCAGAACACTGCATACTCCTGTGTATACACCACAAATCCTTTGTTTTGAGTCTGTGTAGGCATACAAGCATTGTTGTTGCTCCTTTTTCTTAAAGTCTCTTACTAAACCACTATTTGCGAAACCCCTCCCCCAAACAGCAACTCTAATCATAGTTTAACAAGGCATGGCAGGCCTCTAAAGCTTTGGATTTCTTCTCATTCTGAGGCAGCTTGCATAGTACAAGCAATACTCTGCATTTAAAAACTTTTGGAAGGTGCTGGGTTTTTTTTAAGCCTTTCCAAAAGACAAAACAAAAGTATCTATCTCCTCTAAAGCAAGCAGCACTGGTTAGTATTTTTGGCTAACTAGTGTGCTACCTAAAGTAGTAACCAAGTGTTATGTATAAGGACCACATTATTAACAAACTTCATTACAGGTTACATTTAAAAAAGACCTGTTCACGACTAGCACATCCACCATGTGGTACTTCCCTGCTGTGGGGAAGCTAGTCCTGGATGCTTTTTTTTTTTTAGATTATTTTTTGGCAGTTTTCCAAGCCTTTTATTAAATGGGACAGACAGGAAATGGGGTGAGAGAGAGGGGGAGACATGCAGCAAAGGGCCGCAGGTCGGAGTCGAACCCACGGCCGCTGCCTTGAGGACCTTCAGCCTCTTTACATGCAGCAGCTGAGGTTTCACGTTAGATCTTGTTGTACTCTCAGCGGACCTCAGAGGCTCAGAGTTAGCAAATATCTTTTCAAGACCCAGTATACAAGATTCACATTTTAAAATTAAACATCTGGAAACATTAAGGTCTGTTCAAAATTGCATACCAACTTTGTTCCTTCAAATTTTATACTACTTTTCACTTTTAACGCATTGCGCATTATCCTAAAATGTGATTTCAAACACCACCATAGAGTTAACAGTAGCTTACTTAGCTAGCTAGGTACAGCTAATAAAATCTGCCAATACAATCATCATTTCAGCTTGTATAGTTTGTCTGGCATAGCAACAGTAACCAAGGCTGGTTGGGGCTTAGTGACCGGTTAAATGCGGTCTCCGTCTGTTTTTTGTGCCCATCTCTCCTCCACCTTTTCCCTTCTCTTTTTATCAGCTGTCCTTTGGGGCAAGTCTTCCCTGATCAGGCCCATCGGAGCGCTGGTATGTTCCCTCTCAATTGCCTAATAAGAGGAGATGGTGAAATCAATGAAGTGGATGGATCCTAACAGGAATTTGAAATGAACACCGGCCCCTAGAATCAATGCATGAGTTTGTCTCTCTGTGTTTCTATGTGCAAGCGTGAGGGGCTGAAGAGGTTCGACCTTCTCCAGGACAGCATTGCTTTATGCCTGGGCCGTATTAGATCACTTTTGAGAAATGAAAGAGGGGGAGGAAGGGGAGGACAGAGGGGTGTTAATTAGAGGTCGAAGGTGTGCAGAAAGACTCAGCCACCACAAGCCACTTTACTAAAATCAGAGCATAATCTTTTTAGGCCAAATCAATCTATCTATTGTATGAAAGGACAAGTGATCCTGTACGATCAATCATAGCCACCATGAAGGATGTGGGAGGTGAAGTGAATGCATATTGATTTAGTCTACGGCAATTGTATTGGATACCAAAGGCAATAAAAAAACATTTTGATGGCGGCAGCAGAGGAGGAGCTGACAGATAAGATAAGCAAGAAAACCAAAGGAAAACCGCACGGATGAGAGGTTAAGAGAGACTCAGGAGTGGCTCGTCACAATCTCTTCACCATCTGGTCCCCATCACTTCTGCCATGACTCCAGTGATGTCACTCTGAGAGGAGATGGTACCAATTAGAAACCAGACTGAAGACAACTCCTGAACAGGGAGATGTGGGCTCAGTCCCAGGTCTTTGTATCTGTCAGTAGGTCCGAGGCTTACAGAGATGACACCTCTGCCACCCAGCTGTCGATATTTCCACACATTATTGATCCTATCCTAAAGCAAATCACATTGGTATTCTTCTTTGTAGATAATGGCAGTCTGGCTGGGAAAATCCACCACATTTTAAAGCTCCTCTGTCACCTTGGGAGCGAGACGAGCAGCGCTGGCTCTCCTCTTATTTCTTTATCAGAACAGGAGACGGCTCAAGCGCTTTCCCAGAATCTGTCAGGGCCCGGCGAGCACAACGCTTCATCCATCACAGGAGCCAGCTCCACAGGCTTTTCATTTTACTGGGGAGGCCCACTTCAGAGGCCAGGCCCATTAAGTTTTCACATTCGTGTCCCAACGCCTGTCATTTGGCTCCCATCAACCGAAACGCTCTTTCATTCTCGCCGTTTCTCTCTCTCTATTCCTCACGTCCCATTTATCTTTATTCCTGAGCTTCTCCCTCCTTGCCCCCTGTCGCTCCATCACTTTTCTCACTTCTAATGAGGAGTGAACTCGTTTTGAAAATTATGAAGTGATCCCAAGGTCAAAGCTGCAAATGAAACACACGTTTCGGAGCTCACCCGAGACCGATGGATGGGCAGGACTGTGAAAACAAAGCTGCTTTAGTGTGTGCGTGCATTTGTGTTTCTTTCACGGTGCCACTATTAGTTCCCAGTTATCCCACAAAAACAGAACATTGTACTGTAATTGCTGGTTTAACAAAACAATCTGCCTTAATCGTCAAAGCACGTGAATACCAAACAAAAGAGTGAGAACAGCGCTGGTCTTCCTCAGCAGTTAAGCAGAACATTTCTGGATCTGCTGAATGGCTGAATTGACCATCTAAACACTATCAGGTTCCTGCTATTACTCCATTTCCCCTCCTAAAAGCATGGCGTGCAGCGTGTGCCGTTCTGGAGGGCCAGATCACAGGCTAACATTGTTGACAGTCAGATTTAGTCTTGGAACAGACCTGATGCCTCAATCGCTTTTTTCCCCCTTCATCTTCTCTGACCATTTAAAAGTGGTTCTGGTATCTCTGCCAATCATTCCGCAAACATTTTCCTTAATAGGAATCCGATGACTCAAGGCAATTTATCCCTCATTCTGGCGCTGCCTAAAATTGTTGTGAGGCCACAAATCTGGCATGACAGCATTTGGTCTCACTGGAGGCGCAATGGCGTCTCTGAACTATCCTTGTTATGGGTCTGTACCGTAGCACAGTGATGTAACACTTACTCTGATACTCTTTTCCAGATTGGTGTCTGTCATGTAGGCTATACTTAAGCAATAGCTCACGACAGGCAGTGGTGTGTTGGAATTATATCACAGCTAAGGGGCGTTGTTCGGACCGCGCAAAGCAGAACTGCTAGCTCAATCTTGGTGCAACTAAGATAGCCCATCTACTGAAAAAAAACTCACAAAAGCAACAGAGACTGTTTCTACTCCCTGTTGAGTCAGCCATTGAACTTAAGCTAACGTTAGCTTTTAAAGATTGTGCGGTTTCTCAAACTGAATAAACACCACTCACATAAACAGTAAACTGCTTTGCTAGCTCAATCTTGTTATAACTAAGATATCTGCAGAAATGTGTTTTTCCCATGGACAGATGTTGCTACTACGTCCTAGAACATGTAGTTAGCTTAGGCTAAAGATAGCACTCTGTCACAACCCAAGTAGGACTAACGAATCACTTTGTGATGTTTTTTTTAATCTTCTGCAAATACAGCTGTTACGTTAAATTTCCTACACTGTATAAAATGATGAAAGTGGAGTGATACATTCAGGGATTTTACCAATATCGCCTTACTTGGTCTAGTATGACCAGTATCTTATTGGTTTATTGCCTAGTTTTAGCTAATCATGAAGAATTGAAGATATATATTGCTGTGTGCTGTCTAAATTGCATATTAGTGGTATTGCATGTCCTCTCATGACATAGGATATCTATGCTAACATTAGTAGGAATCTTGATTCTTTAAAGATGGCCCCTCTGTTTGAATGATTACACCAAACCTTACTCATAAAACAATTGCAACGCTGTTTTTTTATTTCTATTTTTGAAACCTGCATTGTGCATCAGCTAGCACTCCTCTTTCCCACACATTGCTGTGTTTTTTGGCACACTACCGGCACGATAGTTGCCAATCGGTGGAGTGCCAATAAAGAGGGAATGTGTATTGAATAGTAGCTAGTAGAGATACAAACAAAACAGTGATCTGCTGCTTGAAAACACTGCTCTATGGCATCACTAGTGGTCAAAAAAATCCACAGGGTATCTTAATTAAATTAGGATTTTTTAATCTCTGGTATCCATTAGGTTTAAAAAACCTCCAATCATTTTTTAGCTTTTAAAGCCAAACCAAAGAGTGAATCATCTATTCTGCGTATCATCACTATAATCTTGTCCAAATGAAAGATTGCTGGACTGACTATAAATGCTGTCAACCATAGCTGTCAAGTTAACCACAGCTAAAAGCCACTAATGATTTCTGGAAATAATCAACAGGTATTAAATAGGTTTTAGAATTCCTGTGAAAATTAGCAGAAAATTCATAACACAACATCTCAGTTCATTTGAAAATGTGTTCCCTACTAAGGTGAAATTGGCTTCCCTGCAGCTCTTCATCACAAAACATGCCACACCCTTTAGTAATTCCCATGTAGTATTTCTGTAATGTGTGTTCTGATTGTAACCACAGCTCCCAACTCATTAGACAGGAACAGACAAGGCCAGAGTCGGGTTTTGCCGTCTCATTTGCAAGTTTTCATTGTTATTATGCAAAGCAGAAATTTGTGGCAATCCACATCAGACTGCCAATAAAGTGGCATTTAAAGTAAACATGCTGAACATTCCTGTGTGTTGTGATTGTGGTACAGTGTGTTCTCGCACGTTTCTGAGTGCAGCGTTTGAGGCACGTACTGCCCTCTGCGTGTCAACACTCGACAGTTAGGGCCCAAAGAGAGAGTATTGATTAGGGGTCAGCGGTCTGCAGGCGGTTTATTTACTCTCCTCTGCAGCTCGCAATTTGAAGGGAGGAGTTGACAAATTCTCCTGAACGGCCTCTTTGTCGATTTTGACCTTTTCTCCTCTCTTATCCCTCTCTACCACTCGAACCTCCATCCAGGAAGGAAGCAGTTGTTGTGAAACACTCGGCCGGTTTCCTCTGTACATCATCTGTCAGCTCTCTCTGCAAAACAAAGACAGAAGTGGTTTTGGACATTGTTCTATTTATCCATCAGCGTGTTTGGGTTTTCTTGCAAAGCACCAAACATTTAGTCTGAAGTCTTTTTTGCATATGTGAAGCACTTCAGTGAAAACTTCACTTTTATTTATTCTCTACATTTCTACTCGTTCACTCTCTTTCCCTCTCTCTCTCTCCCTCTCTCAGCTCTTTAAGGTGTTTATATAATGAACATATTGAATTTGTTACTGAGCCCAAGTCTTATTTCCACTTCGCTCTGGGTAAATAAAAGGATAGACCCTATATTAAAACATATTTTTAAAATTATATGATAATTAAACCAATTAGAAGTTGTTTATGGGCCTGTGCTTGGGTTATGGCCACTTTGGGCATACCATTGAACAATGTGGATCTTGTTTGGCTGACGTTTGAAGCGGTTTGGCTGTTTGGAGGGTCCTGTTAACTGAGACTTTTAAATAGCTGCTTTTTGAAGGCCTGTCGTGTGCTCCGCACTCAGCCCGATCCATGTGCTCCTGGAAACCCGAGGGGAACATTATCAAATTTAACACAAAAACACACATTCTGTTTTATATTTTGTCAACCATATCCCCTCTTCCAACCTGCCCCCAATAAAAAGACACAGGTTCCTTTTTTCTACTCCATCTCCACCTACTGTATTTCAACATCTTCATCATGACGAGCTAATGATATCTAAAATGATATTATATCTAAAATTCCCTGGATAGATGCAGGTTCATGTCAATGATTCATATAAACATTGGTTTCACTTTCACAAGCTACTTTATGCATCAGTCTAATATTTTTCTCCTAAAATCACATAAACTTCTGTTGTGACAACATAAAATTTATTGAAAACTTTTTTTAATTTGAGAATTTCAATGCACTTACTGTCTTGTTGCCTGGAGTTGAGCAAAGAGGTATGAGAAACCATGCATCAGTGCCTCTCCTCCGATACATTTCAGAGAAGGCTTTCACAAACCACTGGTAAAAATGTTTGTCTCAAGTTAATGGTCCTCTCCTCACACATGAGACCAAACAGAACAAACAAAAAGCACTTATGTCAAACAGCATCCTTCATTACATAGGAAAGAGAATGTTTTATTAACTCTAAATAAGCCCCACACCTATCGTAAACACCTATATTGCTGTAATGCTATCAATAAATGAGCGAGAGGAAGCCTTTCAGCCTGATAAACAGCAAACAGCTCTCCATTTGCCTCTGACTAAAATGATTTAATGGCTAGATTGAATCAGTGAAATTAAGTTGTTGTTTCAGTCCCAATGTATAAGCAGCCTTGCCTCAGCCAATGGGAACTTGCAGTATGTTCCTCGATAACTTCTGAATATGTGCCCGGACAAAACATAGTATAATGACGTGAAGAAAATGGAGTAAAATGTTTTCAGATAAGTCAGGAATATAACTGAAGATAGTAACTTCTTTGTGGAGTTTGCATGTTCTCCCCGTGTCTGCCTGGGTTTTCTCCGGGTTCTCCTGTTTCCTCCCACAGTCCAAAGACATGCACGTGTTTGGTTAATTGATGACTCTAAATTGCCCGTAGGTGTGGTTGTGAGTGTGAATGGTTGTCTGTCTCTGTTTGTCTCTATGTGCCCTGTGATAGACTGGCGTCCTGTCCAGGGTGTACCCTGCCTCACGCCCGATGTCAGCTGGGATCGGCTCCAGCCCCCCCGCAACCCTGATAGGGACAAGCGGTTGAAGATGGATGGATGGATGGATCAATAAGTATTATTTAAAAAGAGATATAAAGATCTTCCACACACACAAACCCTGGTCCTATCCTTACCTGGACATACACGGACATGCTTATCTTATTACCATATAAGCATTAGGAACATTTCAAATGTGGTGGGAAAAATGGGAAAAAGATTAGAACTGAAGGTTAAAGGGAAAGTTTAAAGCTTTATATTTATCTTTATAGTCCGTTTTAATTATTTATTCAACTAATATTTATTGAGACAGTCAATCAATTTTGTCGGATAAAAACAAAACTGCATTTTGTCAGTTTTGGGGCCCCATACACATCGGGTGTGTGACCTGTTTTATGGAGCTCAGGTTTTATCAACGCTCTGCCTTCACACTAATAAATCTTTCCACTGCCTCTAATATTGTAGGGTGTAGAAAGACACAGCATCATTGCAGCATCAGGCTGCATGATAAGGCCTTGTTTACTTTTAGTATCAAACGATTTGGTTCATGCCCATAAAGAGCCCACATGTCTTCATGTGTGGGAGGACTCCCAGGCCTGCACTCATACCTCTGGTTAACCATTATCTTACATCAGGTTCAGCATGCTAGGCCGCAAACCAGATCAGGCCTAAAACGGGCAGTTGATGTGAAGAGAAGTGTGTGTGGGGGTGAGCGGCGTAGGTCGGCTCCATCGGATCGGCGTGAGCTGAGCTCCTGCTCAGGGTATTTTTAACTGTCAGCACTAAATGCCTCATTCAGCCCCGGCATACCCCCCCACCCACCTTGTAACCTCAGCCAGAATACCTTCACTTCTGTTTGCACAGCACCACAGGCAGGCTTGCCAGCTGTTTACACATGCGCACACACACTCGGATGCAAACACACACACACACCATTACACTAACTTAAAAAACACAAATATGCAGCATGCTTTCTATACTACACACGCAGACACTCAAACACAGAACACATCTACATAAACTCAGTCTCCATGAAAACATATTCATATTTGCAAATGTACACACACGAATAGCCTCTTCCTCTCATACTGTACACACACGCACACACACACACACACACACACACACACACACACACACACACACACACACACATCATGTGATTTGGCCCAGGCCTGTCCCGTCTGTTGGCGAGTTAGAGGAACGGAATGTGTTGCCCACACATCGAGCAGCCGCCCAACGCTCGAGTTGGCATCACGCACAGTGGGGAAGTGTACGGAGTGAACAGCAATAGAGGAATGCAGACAAATAACTTAAACAATTCTGCAGCAATTAAAGCCGCTCTTTCTCACCTTCTGTCTCCCTCTCCCAATCATCCGATCGGGGAGATAATGGGTGGCACTGTATGTGACGAGACGATGGTTATCTGTGAGAGTCAGCCAGAGGGCAATCAATCATTTTGGCGTGACAGTTTTATAGCGTTTAATGAATTTCTCCCACGCCACCACCAACGCTGGATATTCAGTGGCAGCCAGAAGAACTTTTTTGTCTCCAGGCTGAAATCTGAAGGCGTTTATCTGAAGTTGTGCTCTTTTGGCATAAGAGGCTGACCTTTTTCTTGGGCGTGGATGAGTACTGAGGTCGTCGCCTCGTAGACAGACATTGTTTTTCCACACCTGCTGTTGTATCACCCCGTGTGCACAGCCCCTGGGCCCCTGCGCTTCTTTCCCTCTGTTAGCTCTTGAGTCTGTTCAGTGCTAATGAATGAACGAGGGGAGCTGTGGCTGAACTTCTCTGTATTTTTAGGGCTGTGTGCCTGTGGTCTATGTGGCCTGTCCCATTCAGAGGAGCCATGGGGAGATATTTTTGGCCACGGGCTGAGTTGAGTCCAGGCCCACACAGAATCGCTGACAGACGCAGGCAAGGAGGAAAGAGGGATGTTTTCCTATTGGGAGGAAACCAGACCTGATTATGGAGGAGAGAGAAACCAAGAGAAAAGGCAGATGACTGTGTTTGAATATGTGTTTGTGTGTGTATGTGTGTGTCTGTGGGGACCAGAGATGAGGAGGAAGAGAAGAAAATTTTCTCTGATTTCCACAACCTTCCTCTCTTTAGACTATATATTTGACAGGCCTTCAATTTGACATTTAGTCTAATGACGAAAACAAAAAGCGTCTTGTCACCAGCTTTTTACATTTAATTTTTAATGTTATCCAGTGACACACACACACACACACACACACAAGGTCAAAGCAACCACACACCACAGCATGCCCACATGCATAATTAAAAGAAAATAACAATAATTACAGTAATTGTTTCCTAGTTTTATATTGTTTTTTCCCCTCTGTAGTTGGTTTAGTCCACATTAATGATATTAAAGATACCCATAGTCTTATTTATACAGCTCTCCAGATGCTATTTCAGTTGGCTCAACTGATTGGAGCGATTTGCATGCTCCATGTAATGTGGATACAGCTCTCAGGCTATGATTCCCCCATATTAATATTTAATTACCACCAAAGTGTGTTTTCAAAGTATAGGGTGACACTCCGGTCTCTCAGCCCAGTCACGATAGAGCTGATTCCGGAGCGGGGAGAAGACCGGAGTGTGGTTCCAAGGAGACAAGCTTTTTGGTCATCTTATCCCTCCCTCCTTATGCGCTGGCACCTGTAGCGCCTCTCCAGCAACAGTAAATCACGTGACCATTTCCTCGAGAAGAAATCCTAATCCTCGTGCCAGATCCGTCCTGGTGCAAGTAGCTGCCTCGGCCCAAGACATGCTGAAACCTGAGGCAACGGCATTAAGAAATAAAAACGCTAGAAAGTGGTCCCTGTGCGCGCCTTGTTTTGTCATCAATGTTCCATTAGTGTCACTTTATTCCGCACCTCCCCTCCTTCTCCCCTCTGCGTGTTTGAGTCAATATCGGGAAAGCCGGCCCGTTTCTGCCCAAATGGTTACAATATACCTTCTTCACGCCTAAAGAGCTGACAAAGGTTATTAAGCTGATCTGTGTTTTGAGCAGTGGACAAAGCCCAGCAGATAAATCTGCTGCAGATATGTTATCTCAAGCCCTGGGAATTTGCTCAGAGAGAGGAAGTGTGAGGGGGCATGGGCTTGTAGAAGTCCATTAATTATTATGAAGCTGTAAATTGAAACCACCTTAAAATCTAGAATAGGTCAAACACACATTGAGACACCTTCCCTCTTTCCTCTGTTGTTTTAGTTTAACGTCTTTGTTCAGAGCGGGGTACCTGGCTTCCTGAACAGTGGCCTTGGTGTTTAGAGGGCTGTCCTCCAGCAGGAAGTCTCATGGATATAATACCTATGTGTGGCTCCGGCCAGTGGCCAGTGTGGTGATGTTGATACAGAAGCAGACCTGACACACAGCTGTTGTTTATGATGTGGCTAGCCAGGGTGGACGGGCCACGGCCACAAGCCAACCTGACCCCGAATCCACAGATCTATAGTCCCGACCAGAGCTGTTTTTAAGTATTTTGGGGGAAGACAAGTCTCTGCTGGAAAGTCTTCAACAAAGTCCCAAGTCCTTTCAAGCAAGTCCAAGGAAAGTCTTAGCAAATTCTAAGTTTCTCCCGGTTAAATGGATTTCAACATTTCCTTTTAAAGCTCAGACAGGTCCCATATTATGCTCATTTTCGGGATCATACTGGTATTTGGGGTTTCTACTAGAACAGGGTCACATGCTTTAATGTTCAAAAAACACATTATTCTCATACTGTCTGTCTGAATATACCTGTATTCACCCTCTGTCTAAAACACTCTGTTATAGTGTCCCCTCTCCTAAAAAAAGGCCCCCTCCTAAAAAACTCAGAATGCTCTGATTGGTCAGCGTTTCCGAGTCTTTTGCATCTGCGCTCTATGCGTCTCTGCACCATAGTTAAAGTCGGGAATGACTGTAATAGCGTTTAAAGACACTAAAGATACTTTTACGGTGTTTATAAAGCCTGAGCATCTTCATAATCAAAAAAGAAGTGGAAATCTCACTTTCTACAATATGGTTTTATTACTTTATATGGCTGAGACTAAAAAACCCATTATGCTGAAACGTTTTTAAAATGACTAGAAGGGATCTAAATGTGTGCTGATAATGGTGACTTCACAATCATTCCAGAATCCACAAATTAGGAAACCCTTCAATTTCCAAGTTCCGTTTACTAATAATGACAAGGAAGGAGTTGATGTATAACTAATAATTTACTAAGAAGTTTCCTGGAACAATCATTATACATTCATAATATTAGAAACGGAGTCAAAGTGCATTAGGCACAGCCGGTAAAGGCCTCCCAGTTCATTTAATTTTCGAAGAAAAAAGTCCAGTAATTATATAGTTACGTAAAATAAAAGAGGCCAGTTTGATTGAGTTCATAAGAAGCTTTTAACGTCTAAAAATATTTTCCAGGAGCGAGCTGTCAGGAAGCTGGATTCATAATTGGAAAAACTGAGGCAGAGATCCATTGGTGGACCCGTGTCAGAAAGCAAAGTTTATTCAAATGCTGTAGCACCTTTGTAGAGCAAGCATCACAAGTTATTAATAAAAGAAAATAAGCAAATTACTGTTTTCAAATGCAAAAACATCAATGACAGGCCAGTCTGTACAAGCAGACAGACCACACTGCTGTATAATGTCTGTAGAAAGGCTTTGCCAGAGCATTGGAGCCACAGTGGGAAGAGCAGCCAGAAGACAATTAGCCTAGTTTAGCTTAGCATAAAGACTGGGAGCAAGGGGGAGCAGCTCACCAGGCTCTGTGCATAAGTATTTTGTCTTTTCCATGGATTAAACGGATTGGAATGGAAATGGATTTTGTTACCTTTGGACAGGCTAGCTGTTTTCCTTATGCTAAGCTAAGCTTACCAGCTGTTAGCTCTGCCTTAATTAGCCTAATTGTTCATGTTTACTGTAATTAGCACATAATGGAAGGAGATGTCTTAACCTTTTACAAATAAACTACGTTCTAAGCTGGTACGGAGAAAATAGCTATAGTTAAGAGACAGCAGAAGAAGCTTTTCTGCGTTGTATAATACATTTATATCGTTTTTCTCTCATGATATATGAGATTTGTGAACCCATATGTGGCTAAACATCCTAAAACATTATTAAAGTCCGGAGGCTGCATGTACAGTGAATGCATTGAGTTGTACTGATATGCATCTACACACACAAACACAAAGGCAGTAACAGAACTCTCCGCTCCCTGGCCTTCGAGTCATCTCACTATGTCAATAAATACAGCAAAATAGCATTAGCAATAACTTCAACTATACGACCAGGCTCTAATATGATAGAATTAGTATCAGTGTTTTAAGGTTTGGCCATTTAGGTGAAATTCTAAGCCGGGCAGGGAGTAATTTGGACACAGGGAAAATTGATTTTGACCATCAGCACTTTCTCATTTTCAAACAGCGCCTGCGGCTAAATGGGTTAGCCTGTTAAGCACATTACACAGGTAGCTTCTCCTTTCCTCCCCAATGATTATGTGTCCGCCTTGAGCAATTGATATTTCTTGCAAATAAGAAAATTATCATATTCCATGACTGGAAAGAGAAATTAAGGCCTGCTGTTATGGAGTGGAGTCTCAGGACTGGGAGAGGGAGACAGAGGCACATTTTTCTTTTCTTTTTTTGTTTTTAAGGGTGGGGTGCATGTATCAAATGTCCCAAGCTATATTGGAATTGGGGGTGCTGTCAGGCCTCATCAATAAAAATATACAGTGATAGGCTGTAAGTGGTGAAGGGGGGACAGTGAGGGTTGGAGGGACGCTAAGACAGAAGAACAGCCTTTTACTCTGTGCTGAGGCAGAAAGGGCTGGGAACATATATAGTAGGGTGTGTCATAAGAAAGCTGTAATTTCCTCACCAAATGTACATTGGTCTCATGAATCAATTTCTCATGTGAATTTTTATTTTGCTGCTGTGTGCGACAAAACTTCTCATCCAAATCATCTGTAGTTTTTTCATCATTTAATTGATACATTAATATCAAAAATGAACAATATCAACCAGATTACCTTTCTTTCATCTACCTTATCATCGTAGGTAAGCAAAGAAGCACAGTAATGAACAGTGGGGCAGTGACATATTCACTCGGGGCAGTCAGGCACCAAGGAGGCCGTGAGGTTGCTAGCGATGAAGTGTGTGCCATGATGTGGGTTAGTGAGCCTGCTGCAAATCCAGTCAGTGGGGCCTTTTTCCTCACCGCTCCCGCCCTGTGCCCTCAGAGGTTGTCTGCAGTCTGTAGCTGGAGCCCCTGGCAGTCTAAGTGGAACCACATGGGGGAATCTGATAGTGGCGCTTGGCCAGAGGAGAAGTTAACCTGGGAAGTGCGGCAGGCGGCTCCAGGCCTGTGAGATGGATGGTCAGTGCAGCAGGGCCTGACCCTTCAGCGCACACACTCGTACAAAATCTCCTCATAATGTCATCATACATGCACACATATGTATGTGCACTCATGCACCCCTGTACAGACACTTTCTCTCACTTGCCCTGATGTATACACCTCATCCATCCTACGCCCTCTCAGGGGTTTCTGCGGCTGCAGTGCCCTCAGGAGTGGCCAACCGATAAGGAGCATTTACCGTAGGGCCAGTCGGCATCTGAACAACACCAAACACACTAATGGGAGGGAGACAAAGCCACAGGCCACAGACATCCAGTAAACAGCAGACCACAGTCCACAAGATGTATACTCTCTCCTCCATTTGACCATGCAGGTACACCGAGGCACCATCCAGAGTTGTGACTTCCTCAAGTCTTCTGTGTGTTACCACTTGCTGTGTGGCCAGGGTAACTTGAGTAACTGTCTACAGTAGGCTTGTATATACCAGCAAAAAGCCAGCTACTGTGGGATAACAGTGTCATTAGGTTGGACGCTGTCTTACACCTCAGCACTATGAAGGATCTTTAATTGGTGGGTCAGTTAATAGGAATAATCAGTCTCTCTCCCTCTATCTAAGTGCTCTGCAGCCATGTGCTTCCAGTTAAGTTGGCGCTCAGCCCTGAGCAGAGGTTAAGTGAAACTACCTGCTCCTCTGTGTCTGGCGATTATTTGCTTTGTCCACGGCGCTGCCAGATCATAAAACACTTGCGTCCACTTTCCTCTTACTCTTAGAGTCCCTGAGGTTCATTATTGTTACGCCTGGACGTGTGGCTGTACAAGGCCGTCTTTTTAATGTCACGCTGTGACAGCCCACTGAGGGTTTCACTAACAACACAAACCACAGGCCAATATTTCAACAGCAAAACGCACTTCAAACCTTTTCCAAAAAGATCGCCCCTCCTTCATTTACACAATATTGATGATCATCAGTCTGGAAGTGATACAGTAAATAATGAAAAATGAGGTTTCTGCAGGCAAATGGGATGAGACATGAAAGCAGACTGGAGTGCTGGCTCTGGTTTCCTGTCTGAATGGCTGTTAATTAATGGAGCAGACGAAGGCCATAATTCTTCACTGGCCCACGACTGCCACAGTGCCAGGCAGCTCAGTGATCACAGTCGTCCACATGCTGCCGGCCTCATGCTTACATTGTTTTAGAGCTGCTTTTTTTCAGTATGAAAGAATTCATGTCTATTACTTTTGTGGGAAACCCAAGCCACTCTCTCTTTCCTTTTTTTTTTACCCCCCACACACATGCAGAAAGAAAGAGAGATAGGGAATCTGAAGCAGTAGATCCAACAAAGATCAAACCTTTTTCACCCCCTATCAGTTTGGAAAGCCCGTCCGTTCTAAATGATTTCCAAAACCGCAGGTGATTCGTCTCTGTCTCTCCCCTTGACTTAATTTGCAGGATTCAGAGATCAAAAGGGCACGCAGCTCTTCTAAGATGAGCTCTAATCGCTTGAACTCCAGTGCAGTCATTAAATACAGTAGTATAGATGTCTTCTGCCCCAGTGCCAGCTGAAAACGTCCCACTCTAAATTTCTACTCTCTTTAGCAGACGCCACTCATGGGGAAACATTGGCGCCTCCCATACACTGTGATTAAAGTACATGAATGAAATAAGATACAAGGAAATTGAAATGATTAGTTTTTATAGTAACCACGATGACTGGCAAGGCCCCACCGCTTCAGAACAGGAACGACTGAGCCAATAAAGCGATTGCATTTAACTGTAAACGAGGGGGTGGGCAAGCAGGCGAGGAGGGTATAAGAGCACATAGCAGGGTAAGACAAAAATTACATTGATTATGTATTCAAACCGCGGATTCCTCTATGAAATATGGTCGGCCTTCAAACATCGTTGAATTTTAGAGGTAGAGTCAGAAATCCCCTAAACAACGTCTGGCTTGGATCACTGACAGATGCTGACATTTCTGTCGTGCATATAATTCCCAACAAAATACCACTTAAACATCAATTTTGCTGTGAGTGTTTTTTGGTTTTTGTACATTTTTAATCTGCACAGTAACTCATTTTCAGCCACTTGGGGGCAACAGAAACAATCCGTGAACACAACATAGTGTCATTAATGTCTTTTAAGTTGATATGTTGTTGGCAACATTAGGATTCATTGGAGTCGTGTTTGCATATGTACAATGGTCACTCTCTTTTTTGCTCTGTTTTTGGTCTGCACTAACCCAAATAGTACTACTTCGTATGTACACTCATTAGCTGTGGATTGTGGGTATTTTATAGTGGACTATATTGTGAATGAAATGAACCACTGAGAATTCGAACTCCACTACAAAATACCACTACAATATGTAGTGCACAATTTCTGTGATAGGGAACGGTTTCGACCATTCACTGTGTCTTTTTGCTACTAACCACGCACATGCTGCTGTAAATTTAGGTGAGACCTTAAATCTCTAGATGTTCTACAGCAGACACACAATTTCAGTGTCCTCTGAGTCTGTCCTCCTGTCTCAAATACGAACACGTCACCTTGGAAGCTCAGGCGACAGGTGCAGGCGTAGCAGTTCAGTGGTTCTTGCAGGGAAATTCTAACCTGACTCCACCAGATTCGCATTTGCTCAGCAAATCCATCTGGGAACTCTCGTTTGGAGATCTTTTGGGAAGAGGCTAAAAAATACTGGTTGCTGATTGGATGGTTGGTCTATCACCAATATATGGGCCAAATCCCCCAATCAGATCAACAAACCACATGACGTGCTAACAGCGTTGAAGCAAAGCCCAGAAAGTCAACAACATGTCGGTAAAGGATATTTGTAGTTTTTGAATGCGAATTTACGGATAAAAGGCACAAAATCAGGTGCCCGGTCCATATTCCAAGAGCAGGATCCAGGAGATAAAAGCGTTAGCGAGCAGCCTGCTCGATAGCTGCGCTCACCTCATCCGCGGATGCCGCCATGTTATTTACAATGAACAGTCGCTTCTTGTTGTGTCACACTTCGAGCTGTCTCAAAACCAACACTGATTGATTCGTCGCTTGGGTGAACATCAAAATGTCTCCAAATTTTCTCTGCTGCAAGTTACAAGACTGATCTGCAAGTAAAATACAGTGGAGCTCACAAGATCCGGATGGTCTCGCGAGGCTAGGGTGATACAATAATGGTTTAAAAGTAAGGGGTTGCTTATTTGAAAACGTAACTAACTCATTACTTGAACGCTAAACTAGTGACACTTTACTTGTTACAACAAAAAAGTAATCTGAGGACACTAACATGTTACTTTGTAATGCATTTATCACCAACGCTGTTTATAGCTAGCTAGCTGCTAACGTAAGTGTTGAGGCTTGTTAGGTAGGAAGTTACCTAACAAAACTGGCAGAATGTACTATTGCAGGAACATGGTTTAAAAACATAACATAATTTGAAAAAATGGTATCTTTGAACTGACTATCTTTATTAGTTGAGTATGTAAAAAAGCTGCTGTAAAATTCCTCCCCACCATAATGAGTACCCAGTCATAACCCAATCCCACAATAAAATATATGTCTCTTTTTATAGACTGAATTCATACATATTTTATTCATGCTTGACTTATTGACTTTAATTTGCAGTGTCAGCTCCACTCTTTATGGCTGTATTTCTTTGTTATTTTTGTATTTTTTACACTTCATTCTGCCACTCTGTGTCCTTAGGCGTGGGTTTAAAAGGGACCGCATTCCCAGTGGGGACAGTTAAGTCCCTCACGAGCAAACCTCCAAATGGCGAGTGTCATCTTCTTCCCTCCCCATCCGGCTGGAGGCTGTGAGTGGTGGTTGGTTTGTCCCATCTTCACCACCACTTCTGGCCTGGGGTTCCCCACTGAAAACCCACACGCCTGAGCTGGAAGAGCTGAGGATAATGAGACACTAAGGGGACAACAAATGCGACTGCCCCCGCTGTTAGTCACATTGCAAGTATGTATGTGAAATTCCCAACCTCAAATACAGTTTGCAGATTCAGAGTTTGGAAAGTGAGGCTGTTGACTGGCAAATTACAATGTTGGTCATGGTGAAAAACTGGTGTATTTCATAGAATATGCTTTGCTAGTACACATGGAGTAGCAATTTAAAACATGTCTGAAACTATAAATACCTCACATTAACAACTGTTTTTAAAATCTTTTACTAAGCCTTTCGTCCATAGGATACAGTGCAGGATCTATTTTCAGTTGAATGTTGTGTGTCATTTTGTGTGGTATCACAAAAGGAAATGAAACACAGCGTCTAACAATTTAATGAATGGGTCATTAATGGCCTAAGTAATATTCCAAAACCAGAGATGGAGAAGCTTCATAAACACAAACTGAAATAGCTGCAGAAAGTGCATAGACGATTTGTGCAGTATTTAATCACATATGAAAACTGTCCAGTCAATTGACCACTCCTCACACTCATCACACAACCGCCAACCGCCACCACCCTCCACTGCCTCTCTGCTGTTTGATCCCAGGCCTATGTCCACCCACCAGCCTCCCAGTGCCCTCTTTCATCCCCCGCCCACCTGGCATGAGAAGAAAGATTGCCTCTAAACACAGTGCAGAGTGGGCTGGGCCCTGCAGGCATCGTGCCATACGTACATTTCCATATTCTCTCATCGCCTGTGCTGTGTTTCCTCTCCGGGAGCCGTACATCATCCACCGCTGGGCCTGCGCCTGGCCCTGCCCAGCTCCGCCTCGCAACACGACTACCAAGCCATGGGGTAAATGACAGGAGTGGAGCCCATGTACAGTGTTATGAGAAAAGAAGAGAGGGGAGAGGGTGGTTATTTAACATGAAAGTATTAAAGTGAGCACAAGTAGATATAGGGGCATAGTCAAAAGCTCTCAAGCTGAGCTGAAACATTCATCAGCATCAATGGGTGCTGTGAAACTGGGTGAGGGTGTGGTTGTCATGGCTGGCTGCCAAGTTAGAAGCTTCAGGGCTTCCTAGTAGGGCACAGATTGTCACATGCACCAGTGGCCAAAGCCAAACCACCATGACCAAGAGTGGAAGTGACATCATTCTCTATGGCTTGGCAGGCAGAGATGATGGCATTATAATGGCGATGGCGTCGCACTGGAGGAATGAGCCAAGAATCGGTTAACCGCAGAGGAAAAGACATGGGGATGAAATGCATGACAAGAAAGGGAAAGAGAGGATTTGTCTTGTTCGTCAGGTGAAGGTTAATTGATTTTGTTTTCAGCCACACTAGACTGAAATATCTGTATAACTCAGATGGATTGCTGTGACATTTTGAACAGAAATTCATTCATTATGAGGAATTCTAATGACTTTTGGAATGGATCGCCATGAAATTTGTCACACACATTTTATCCTAACCCTTAGAATAAATTGTTAACTTTTCATCTAGTGCCATTAAAATGTACCTTTTCCAATACTTGAGTTTTGTATTTAGACTATAAAAATATGGACATTGTCTCCGTGAAGTCACCCACAGGTTTCTTAAGGGCAAATCTAAAGGGCAGTGTGGGTGGCTCCGACCGTCCCCATCTTGGCACCGTTGACTTTACCTAACTCTGGTCAATCCAATCCAACTTTTTAAAAGTTATTTTATTTAAATGGGTGAATTATATAAAACTTTACCCACGAACAGTTGTCATAAATGAGGAAATGATCTATAGAGACAAATCTTGTGTTTTGTACCAGGCTGTTAACATGTTTATTTCTGCTGTATAGTTTTAACATGGGCGCTGTATTGACTGACTTACTTTTGGAGTCAGCATCAAGTGGCTGTTTAATATTGGTTTCATTTTTTAGCACTTGAGGCTGCTGCTTGTTTCTTATGAGTAAACTTCATGTGTGACATTGGTCGAGGATCCATAAAAGATGAAAGTCAAAGATGGTTAAAAGAAAATAACGTTTACTGATAGCAGATAACTGGAAATGAACTTTGTCATCCCACCATTCTCCATAAGTTGTTTTGTGATGCTAACTGCAGTTTTTCACTTCGGCTTCATGTTTCAGCCCTAGATGTTGCCGCTTGGTATTTAGTCATATTCTCACTATCTTCAGCTGAATTCTGTTGAGTGCTAATAAGCAAAAGCATGCTATGGTCCATAGGACCCTTTTTCCCAAAAGGGTCCTATGTTCCCCGGTCGCATAAGCCTCTGCCTTCGCGGATTTGATTCAGCATTTTGTTAGAGCTAGAGGTCACGGTTAGGGTTAGGGTGAGGGTCAGGGTTAGAGGGTAGTGTTAGGGTCTACATAAGCCTATTTTCCAGGGAATTCTGCAATGATTTTGGAAAAAAATAACAAAAAAGGGGGGAACATCAGACCTTTTTTTAAAAAAAAGGGTCCTAGGTAAGCTCCCCATGGCTGTAGACTCTCTTTACAATTTCCAATATATGCATTACATGAGGTAGGACAAAAATTGTGTATTGCATCTGTAACAAATACAATTCCTTTCCTAACATACTTTATGTATGAAAGATTTTCAAATAACCAGTTAATTGACTATTATTATAATCATATCAAGATGCTACAGGACAAATGTCTTTCCAAATAGCTAATAGCTAATATTTATTCTTGGCCCAATACAATTTTACAGCAGCCGTATCAAATGGCCCACTTTCAAACACCTCTTCCAGGGTTTGCTCTCAGGACGCTGAAGCTCCACGCTCAGCACTGGGGCTTTCAAACGAATGATACTCCCGAAGCATCCTGAATGTGTGTTTATAAACAAGACTCAATATTATTGTGATGTCTGAGCTGAATTCGATAGATTCCTCCTCTGTCAGTTGTGCTTCCGCTGCAACACGATCTGAAATTACGCTCAACAGCAACAGGAGACGGGCACAGCTCATTCTCTCTCTATGCCGTAGCGCTCCTGTTGCCTCTCTAACTTCATCACAGGGGCTCGGTGGGGCTTGCGAGGGGCCATGGGAGTCTGAAAACACCCTGGTCCATTACTCAGAGTGAGAGGCTAACCTGGAGTTAGAGTGTCTTGCTACCGCCATCAGAGTCCCGTGTCTGGCTAGAAGCGTTCCCTCAGAGGCTTTTGGCTTTAATGGACTCTGCTAAACGCATTCTCTCTGTATATTACCTTTAGGATTGGCCATATCTGGTTTCTATAGGCTACACTCTGTTTACACATGGCAAAAGCTTGTTCTGACTAATTCCCTCCCCCTTTCTCCTTTTCATTCCCTCCATTCCTGCAAATATTCATTTTTACTTTTTTCTCTACACCCCTGCAGGATTGATTTCTGTGCTGTTTTTTGTTTGTTTGGAATTAATGCTATTTTCCCCTGTCATGTACAAGACTTAGAAATGGACCTTCAGTTTGAATTTACGCTGAACATTTTCCACAGCACTGCGCCGGCTCCTCCCTCCCAGGAGGGTCAGATTATAGCCCACATTAGCGAAAACACCTCATTCATTCACACACATAACCCTACATCACTGCAGATTGTCTGGCTGAGACAGTTCATTGACTCTGGAACATCCGTCACTGTTTTCCTTGTCCTGTTCAGTGCTCCCACGTGTGCGTCTGGTTTTAATGACAGCGAGTCACCCACAGACCCATTATAACTTGATGGACCAAATAGTGCCAATACCACACTGGAAATTTTTACCCTTAAAAAAGCTTTTTTTTAAAAGCACAATCTAACACCAGCAATTGCTTTTGTCATTAATTGCATTTGGTTGTTGTGGTTTGGTTGCATTGCATGGCTCTGTCCTCCTCTCTTTCCTCTTCTGCCTCTTGTTCTGATTCATTACTTCTACTAACCTCTCCTGATGTCTCAGGCATTACTTACCTGCCCACGGACGTCAGTATCCAACGTCCTCACCTTCCTATGCCTCCACATCAGAAATCAGCCCTAGTCTTTTTAAATGCAAGCTCACAAATCAGGATTTACCAGGATGTCTGTTATATCCATTTAAAAGAAATATGATAGCTTCCTCTTTCTCAGACTCACCAGATACTTTTTTCTTTCTTTCTATCTTTTTTGTAATTCATGTTTTGTTTTGTTTTTTAACAAAACAAGTAGACCATAATGTTACTCAAGACACCATCTTCCAGTAAATCTTTTATGACATACAGAAGAAATCTGACCACATTTAAGTAGCTTAAGACATGAAATGAATGAACTAATAATAACCATACAGTGGGGTACATACAACATAGCTGTGTGTATGTTTTTGGAGACCTTTGTTGCATGCACTACGCTTTAAAATAACAATTTTAAATTATATTATATATATTTGAATTAAAAGTACAAAAATACTACATAACAAATAGAAAAGAAGTGGACTTTTGTGTGCATTTTCACAGTAAAACTAATAGAAATTTTTACTTCCTGTTACATTTGTTGATTTATAAAGCTGCTAATTATTAGTTCTTTCAATCAGTGATTCAAAAGAGGAAATTCATTTTAACCTTCCAGAAAAATCTGGAAATGGCTTTGTGAAGAAGATGTGCTCATAATGCAAATCCCAATTCCGATTTGGATTACACTTCCATTTTTTAAGTGGTGTGTAAAATCATCCTGTGTATATTTTTTTAGTCTGTAGTGCTCACAAAAGTCAAGCTCTACACAAAACCACAGATTGACTAATCCATTGCTGGCGGTGATGTCACTGGAGTGACTGTTGACCATGATCTTGGTTGAAGATGTGACTCTGGTCCTCTGGGTTTGTTTGCCCGCTCTGCTTCTTGTTGCAGATTGTAAGCCTGTCTTTTAAAGGGATACATTACAATACAAACCTGGATTACAATGTGTGAAATACAACTTTAACACAAAATCATTTGTTTTAGAAACACCTCGTTTGTTTCCTGAATCACCCTTTACAGTAGGTACCAGATCTGCAAACCAGTGTTACAGTTTATATATCAAAATGTCCATTTTCTTTCAGATCACTTCATATATGATATATACAGTACAATAATATCTGATTGAAGGAACAGCGACTCAATGAAGAGTTTTCTTTCTTCCAATGCAGTTTCTAATGTCAAACAAGAACTTTGAAAGTCAGTTTAGAGAAAAGAGTCTTTAAGAGTTTAAAGAAAAAAAAAGTTTAAAAAAAATCTAAATATTGAATTATTCTTATAAACAGTAGTATTATATTTTCTCACATTTCAAATTCTACTTTGACATTATTCCCAGGGGAAAATACTCCCCACCTTGAAAAGGACTAAATTAAGATTTTCTGCTTCACAAAATAAGTTGAGTTTGTTCATGAATATAAAAAGCCCTCTTTAAGCCCTAAAGAGTTCAGAGAATAAACCATACTGACCACGAAGAAAGAGCTCATTTATCACTCAGCAGTTCACAGTGGTGTTGTTGTTGACACTTGTTTTAGATATTTGGCAGTGGTTTGATCATCATCAGATTTGGAATTAGATGCATTGCCTTGAACTTGAGATGAAAGGACCCACTGCAATTTTTGCACTAAACAGATTGTTGCTTCTCAGAGCGCAAAATTGGGTGGGAATGGGATTCACTTTGTGTGTGTGTGTGTGTGTGTGTGTGTGTGTGTGTGTGTGTGTGTGTGTGTGTGTGTGTGTGTGTGTGTGTGTGTGTACATGCATCTTGACACATGTGTCTGTGTGAGGTTATTTGATCTGGCAACTGATTTTGCGTGTCAGGCTCGGGACAGATAAGGAACTGGGTTCGCCTACACAGCTGCATGTCCAGAGGCTGTTGACGGTCGTGTCTTAACGCAGCCCTCCACAACAGCTTATTGTTTGGCCAAGTGAGAACTTTACTCTCTCATTAAGGTCACTGGTTAAGAGGATGGGAACTCGGAAGCGGAAACCCATGACGCTTTTTGGGCCCTGCTCAAGGGATGACACTCATGTTGAACTTGTGTGTGGGTATGGTGGTCAGGCGAGGCTTCACTGTAGATATGAATGCCAGTGCTTTTATCTGTGGTGAGAACTCAAATCTATTTGTGATTGTGGCTGAGGGAATACAAAGACACAATTGCTTAAGTAAGAATAAAAATGTGGCCTTTTTATTTAATATTCTCACTCTTGAAAAGGGCTCTTATTTCTGGGAAAACATCAGGGAAATGCCTCCCTCTTGTGGTAAATGGGGAGTTTAATGGGCTGTAGGAGAAAGAAGCTCCAGTCACTGCTCGTCATCATTTCAGTCTACTTTATACTTCAGGATGAATCTCACAAACACTTCCCTCTGATAGTCCCAGTTGGCCTGTTTTACCGGAATCACTCAAACTTTTTTTATTGTGTCCTCTGAGTTTATATTGTTGTTGCACTTTAATTTTGATCAGTAATTATGATCATAAAGTTTGCGGATCAGCCTGAGTTCCTTTGGATGACAACACAGGAGACATCTGCGTGCCCACAATGTACGGGCCGTGGAGCTGCTCTCCCTGTGGTTGCTAGTGGAAAACCCATAATGGCCTTTAATTGGGACTTTAATTGTGTGTGGTGGAGCAAAAGCATTGACTACAAAACTGGTGGTATTTGAGTGCATATATGCGTCTTTTGTGTAAGTATATGTGTCGCTCACCAAATCCTCTCTTGGCCTGTGAACGGCTCCAGTTGGAATCAGAGCGGCTACCGTGTCACATTATGATCTGCATGATATCAGTATTATTTAGCCTACAGGGCAAGATGGCATTTGGCGAGTTAAGATCTATAAGGATGCACATACACTGGCTTTGTGTTGACACAAAGATGCTTTTGGTGTCAGGCGGTTTACAACGACCCCTGTCCAAATGGCTCTATGCTCGCTGCATTCATCTATGCCCTTTGGATATGTCTAACAGCAGCAGCAGCATATCAATGGGAAGCATTTTGACTACAAGGGATAGCTGGAAATGATAGGCTGTGTGGATTGTTTCAGCTGAAAATTAGCTCGATGACACATGACCCTGTGAGAGATTGCAATTTCTCACTTAGAACATGTATAGCCGCAGTAAGTATTTTGGCAACAATACAGATGGCTTCTATGTCTTATCACCCCCTCTCCAATATGGACTAGATAGCATTGGGAAGCATTTCAGAGAAAAAAAAACAAGGGAGAGAAAGGAAGTAGCGGAAGAGGGTAGCATAAATTTGTCGGAGAAAAAGGTATCACCGCATGTGTTGAACACACTGAAGCAGCGAGAGAACAAGAGCATGAGTGCAGAGGGGAGGAGGAAGGAGAGAGATGAAACAGGACGGGTTGTGCCTGTCATGATTATACTGGCACCAATGGGAACATTTGGATGAGATGGAAAACAAGACGCCATCTTGTGTTCCATTCATGTCTGCAGCGCCTTGGCCTCTGTTCCCTACACACTCACGTTTACACATTCACACAAACACACCCTGGCAGTGCGAGGCAGGAGCTTGTGGTTCCAGTCCAGTGACAGCGGCCTGTAGTCAGGGTGGCGACGCTTCAGGAGCAGCTCCTCGTATTGGAGAAGCATGTTTGTGTTGGCCCCGAATTAATAACTTTTCATTTAGTGCGGAAATGACAGGAATAGTAATTAAGGAAATGGAATGATTTTATTGGCCATGATGTTTATATTAAGTTCCAGATGTGAAGCAGCTGCTTGCGCAGCAAGAGGCCCTGCCCCCCATGTGCTATCTAGAGGAACCCTTATTAAGAGCAAGATAACAGAAGCAGTTTAATGTGTGTCTGCGTGTACAGAAAATATAGTATCTCATTCACAGCAGCAAACTGAACTAATATCATGTCTGCTTTGATTAATGGTTATGAATGACCATGGGGTCTGCTATGTATTTATAAATGTGCCCCTAAAGTGCAATTTATTTGCAGATATAATGTTACTCTATTTCAGGCCTGATTTGCCTGACTGGAAAAGTTAGTTAGTTGAGTGGCTGTTCAGCGATTTTGGGTGGCCCCAACATGTACAAGATCCATGTGGTATTGCACTAAAGTTTAGTATCATTTAAATGGCAATGACAGCAAGGCTTAGGTCCTCAAATCGCCTGTCAGGAGACCAGTTTGGATTTCAAATCAATCTCTACTGTAACATGTGGAGCTGTTGTCGTGTCCATGACAAGCACTGGCACTGGAATAGCAGAAATACTCTTTTTCCTTTGCCTCAACCAAACCTAGAGTGTTGTCACAATATGTACAGTAAATGCACATGTCTTTTGACTAGTTAATGTCAACTATAATGTGTGCAGCAGGTCCCCAAATAGCTGTTTGAATGCCTATTAACATTACATTTTCTCAAATAGACTACTATACTGTTCCTTGGTAACAATAACAGCACAATAACTTGACATATATACTGAAAATACTGAACATGTATTCTTATACATGACATGAACATTTAAACTAAAGTAATTGTTAATACATATGGTTTTGCTACCAAAGCCTGATTTATAGTTAAAGAAAAACTACAACAACATGGATACTCATTTTATACATTATGCCACCTATAAATATAAAGTTACAATTGGTACTTTAGAATTTCTTGCTAACCAGCTCTCTGTCCAAGCAAAACATGTTGGAGCTTCTGGGGCAGTGAGTGAATGCACCCTGAGGGGAGTTTAATTAACAAATTAGAATACTTGTGAACTTCAAAAGGACGTGTTGTTGACATTAACAAAGGCCCCGTTCAGACCTATTGATTAAATCTGTCCTGGGTTATCAGATCACAAGTGGACTTCTAGTGCAGGTGCGAATGCACCTAGGACTCACCGAGGACGCATTGAGATCGGATCACTCAGACCACATTAGGGGGTGGTCTCGGCCATATGTGCCCGCAATCTTATAGCAGTGTGAACACACATGTGACCTGGGCCAAATTGAAGGACCGCCTACTCGGCTGTAAGCAGAACTGTCTTTGTCCACCACATCAGACATAGGTACAGTAGCTCTGTGCAGTTTAGATGTTTTTGTATTTTTAAACATCAGTTTTTTAAAAGTTTTTCTCATGTCACAGAAACCTTCGATACCACGTCTGCAGTTGCTATTAAAAAGCCAGAGCTGCTGTAAAACACATGAATACATTAATTTCCAATAAATTCTTCACAATAAAAGTCCCTCATGTTTTGTTATAGTTGGGGCTCCTTCAGCAGAAACTTAACACGACTCCAGTACAGATTGATGTGAACATAAACTGTAAAATAAAGGAGAGAATTGAACACAGACACTTTTAAAAACATCTTTCTTTTCTGATCTCCTGCACGATCCCCCCAGGTAGACATCCTTATTTTTATGTTCATAAAATGCACTTGATATTCCAAACACACACAAACTGAGAGAGAAAAGTTACGTCCATCAGCACGACGACAAAATGTAAGCAGCGCCTACATGTGTCTGTAATAATGATGTAATGAAATTTACACACAACACAAATATTAAAAATTGAAGGCTATCTATATGAAAATAGTAATGATGTACATGTTTATTTATATATAGAGCAGGGGATTGATATCCCACGTTCATACTGAGAGCCGTCCAGTTGTGTCTGATCACTCAGGACGGATGTTAAAACCAGCTGAAAAGAGATTAACAGCAAGTGAGGACAAAGAACACACGCTTAAGACATACTGTGAACCCTCACGATGATTTTACATTGATGTCTGGAAATTTAAAAGTCATATACACAACTCTAGTCCTGTTTTTTCTGTCCTGCACACCGCCGTTGTAAGTTTGAATTAAATATAGAGGAAATGCACATTTGCTCGTTCCTCTTTTTTTCCTGTCACTTTACTGGTACTCTCTGTTCATCTGAGAGTCATTTATAATGGAGATGTTTTCTCTTCTGCATGGCAATAGTCGAGCATGCCCATTACTGTAGCCAATGATGTTTTGTTCTGTTGTGATGTGCTCCCATCTGGTTTCCAGTGAAAATGCATCACTCCATTAACATTGCCTGTGATCTAGAGGATGCTTTAATCTAAGACTATAAACTCCACTTAATTACATCCTCCAAAAGACCTCTATTAGTATAATGCAATCAAACAGGGAGCACATCCATTTTGGCAAGTCAAACATGCACAAATGGCTCTTGAAAGTGTTTACTTTCGTCTTTAGATCTGATCATAGAATCATATTTGGAGGTCCCAGGTTATGTTCCAAGGTCCTGATTGTTACTTGCATTTTTGTGGGCAATAATAACATGCATTGCTAAAACATATGAGATTCCACTTCCCTGTGGCAAAATGACCATAACAGTTGAGTTTAGTGGAGTCTGAACAGAATCTCTGTGTGGCACACTGATGACTTTATGCCTGACCTTTCATGCCTCACACTACATAACCTCCAGTCATATTCATAATTGCTGTCTCTGTGCGTCAAGCCAGTTTCCATTAGTCTAGCACTATTTTGCTATAAATTCAAACTTCAAAAAGAAGCATGATGGCCTGGTTTCAAAACTATACACAAAGACATCACTATAAAATGCTTCATACCTGTCAACTTGACTTGAGTAATATATCATGACATTACAGCAAATAATTAAAGTTAGAGTTTCTTTTGGTAATGTAACATGGTTGACCTTGGTTGTATGTCCAATAACTGGAGTCTGGTGACGTTAAACTGATACAGGGTTGTCAGCAGTGGAGCTTTTTTAATTATGTCCATGCGCATTTAATATCCTATCGCCACTACTCATATCTACCCTAACCCTTTGAGACCAGTGATAGACCCATATTTCTCTTTTAAGGGGGTGCAAAATGTAAACGATTTTACCACTTGGGAACTGATAAAAATGCTCACAAATCCTTTATAAAAACCACCTTGAGCAACAAATACTTCATGGTTTTTGCATCAAATAGCATGGATTTAGCGTACATTTGGTATGTCTGTAAACAGGAGACCTGTAGAGTTAGAAACCATTTTCATTCCGCTATCTTGAGGTGAGAGGTCAAAGAAGCCCTTTGAAAAAAATCATCTCAGTTTTTTTCCCTGAAAATGTTTAGCCTAATTTTCAAGCCCTATTTTGCTCCCTTCATGACTAGTTAGCATGGCATGGTATCTTCATCTTTAGCTTTAAAGCCTACATCCTCTTAAAGCGTAAGCCCAGCTTATATAAACCAATGGTCTTTTTTTCGGCATGAAAATACATCAAAAAAACATCAAGACAGCTTTTTTCGTTGATCAACCATGTATGGAGAAATCCTGGTGAAACGTACACACATCTAAAACGGCATTTTTTAACCCCTTATACTGCTCAAAATAGCACCAAATCTCTTCAGCAGCATGATAAGAGTCCTTACACAGACAGTAAAACGAAGCAAAAACAACGTAGTTAGTGAACCCGGAGTTTATTAAAAAAGACTGTTTTGAAAGTCTGTGCCTCTCCAGTAGGTCCATGTTGACAGGTAGTCCGCCAAGACAGTAATGTCGGCCAAGACTACATGCAGGCAGTACCGCGGGTCTCGTACTTAAGTGGTCAAATCAGATTTCAGCAAAAGACTCTGGTTGCCAGTTATTAGGTAACTCCAGACAATACTTTGTTGCTCTTTCTGTTCTCACTGGAGTTTCAACAGTGTGCTGCCCTGCATGATTGTCTACTCAACCACTGGATGCACTATTCTTTCCACCATCAGTAAAAGATGTTAATTGCATCAAAGTCTTCGACGGGAGTTATTTCCACTCAACATATATTCCTTAGGTCAGACATTACCAGAGTAATGTCTGGTTATTCAGCCAACTCACTATCCAGCAGGTTACCTTTCCTCCATGACAGTATAAGAAACAAAAAAAACATCAATAGTGTAAGTACACTTATAAGAGCATGACTAGTAAAAATATCCATTCCATATGATATTAATTATTATCAGGAGACAACATTAATTTTAGTGTGATACTAGTGTGTTATTATCATGTCCACTCTGTGAAATTCTGCTTAGAATAAGACAAAGGACATCTTCAGGAGTTATGTTGTAAGTTGCAAAGCTGCCCAACTAGGAAAAGGCTCCAGCTCTTTTTAGAGAAGCACAACATTTTTTTTTAAAAAAAGGTCAGTTGGGACTGGGAGGCCACGGGCATACTGTCGTTATACCAGGGAGTGTTTTGTGATTTATGTAGACATACCACTGTTGGCTTCTTTGGTAGCCTAACTTTATAAGTGCCCCATGTTCCTTTGTCAATGTAAAACTGATTATGTTAGACTCCTGAAAAAAGTGACACCTATCTATCCTCATATCATTTGTATGTGTAGCTTTCTCGTTGTGAAGCCCATTTTTTATATACTTTTACTTTATCCACTACCTGCACTTTCTTACTTAGAGTGAAATATAAAATGACAGCCTTGAACTTAGGTCAGCAGATCAACTTTATTAGGTAAAAATAAAATACATATTTTTGTATTTAGGTTTTGTCTTTATCAGGTAAAATATGATGCTGAATGAAAATGACAGTGATGTATTTCTGAAATGCAAAGGAATGAAAACCTTATTTCAGAAATTCATCACTTTGTCATTTTCAGAAAAAAATAACAAAAGGTTTGTCGGAATGTTTTTTTCTGTAATTTTAATCAATTATGCAGGAAACTATTTCAATTAATATATTAAGTTATGTTTAGAGGAAGTATTTGAGTCCTCCCACGCATATTACATGTTTTTCAACCTTTTCTGACAAAAGTGGTTTTGTTTTTTACTTGAATGTTTAAATAATCTCTTACGACCAATGCCACACCCAACAAGAATCGAAATCACTTAGACATCGCTTACAAAATGATAAACGTGTAAAGCAATTATCTTCTTCGCAATATCCGCTGTGAACGTCACTTCCGCTCGTTACTTCCGTGTAGCTTTAGCGCAACAATGGCGTCCTGTAGTGAGGTTAGTAGTTTTATCCATTTTAATGTCAAATTAACACATTTATTTGATGTTGTGGAAGATTATAGTCGCTCGACACAACTCATTTGAGAGACTTGTACATTTTGCCTCCCACTTTTTTGTTCTACATTCATTGTTGACGCTGTCGTGTTATTGTGCTAAGCTAACAGGATGCTAATTAACGTTAGCTCGTCAGACATCTTTCCATTCGCTGTGACGTTATATTTCTGCCCGATGTTTTCGCCAAGGCTATCTTTTGTGTGATATATTGCATTTTGTAATTAAACAGTCTCGTTTTACATCGTATTATTTAAAGATAGTGGTTAACCGTCGTTGTTTTTCAGGAGTCTCCTACGGCCACTGAAGAGGGATTGAGTGGAGCATCCAAGAAGAGGGAAGCGAGATTACGTAAATTCCGAGAGTTACATTTCAAACGGGTGAGTTGTTCACCTCTACCTGATTAAAGCACATTATCATTTGAGACTAGACCTATATTCGAGTGTTCCTCTAAGCTATGTGGCGATTGCAAGTTGTGAAACACACTTTAACCAACTATAAACAATCAGATGCTTGGATTGTTGTTTCTGATAGCTCCCAGCTACTTGTACAACATGTCATCGTGTTTTATTTGCCACTGCAGAATGAAGCACGTAAGATCAATCACCAGGAGGTTGTGGAGGAGGACAAGAGACTGAAACTCCCGTCTAACTGGGAGGCTAAAAAAGCCAGACTGGAGTGGGAGCTTGCAGTGGACGAAAAGAAAAAGGTATCTAAGTCACTGAGTATTTAACTATAGTACTCATAAATTCTATAGTATTATGCATATTGCGGAAGTCAAAGTGTATGGAGACTTGAAGCACAGATCAGACAGAGTTAGTGTCAACGGCTAGCAAGTTTGTAGACTCAAAGGCCCAGTTCAGAACTGTTTTTTAACATCTGTCCTGAGTTATCCGATCTCAAGTGGGCGGTTCTAAGTACAGGTGTCAATGCACACAGGACACACTGAGGACAAATTAAGATCTGATCACTAACTGCATTTGGATGTGTTCTGTGCTGCATATGATGCTTTTAGCAGTGTGCACAGGAATGTGTCCTGAAGGACTGCCTACTCAACTGTAAACAAAACTACATACATATTCACTGTCTCTGTCCACAAGGTGCAAGCCACAAGTAGCTCTGTGTATTTTTCGTGTTTTTAAAAAGTATTTCTCATTTCACAGAAATGACTCAGTGAGAACCCTGTGTTTTGAATGCCTTTGAGAGCCAATAAACCTCCAGCAGTACATTTCAAAGGAGCCACAAACTTAGGGGTAGTTTACTCATGACATATATAATATATACATATATCCTATATTTGTCTTTCAGGAATGTGCTGCCAGGGGAGAAGAGTATGACAGAGTCAAACTGCTAGAAATCACAGCCGATGATGCAGAGCGGTGGGAGAGGAAGAAAAAGAAGAAGAATCCAGACACAGGATTTGCAGGTTGGTGGCAGGGTGTCCTGTGAAGACAGACTTATTGTTTTCAGTGTACTCTTTGGTTGTACTTGTTTTGTAGGGTATGAGACATGTCAAACGTGTGAGTGATTTCATTAGTAAACAACTTAATGTCAGTGAGTTAGTGAGCCTTGTCAGTTTTAGTTAAGTTTCTTGTTATCTTCCAAATATGCCACATATTCCCCTGCAGTATAACTTTTAAAAAAGAACTACACATTTCTTTATCAATCGAGAGGAAATGCCTTTCCCTCTCACCTAATATTATCAAGGTTGGCAATAATTGTTTAACACATTGAAATGGTTATCACCCACTGATTGTATTGACTCTGGAATTTTATAGTGGAGTCAGGAAGTAACATAATGCCGATTGGATCAAACTTCTTTATTTATAGCATGACACCACAGGACCCCAGTCTACTAATTTAGTAAATTGTAATTTAATCTAGTTTACGCTTGAGAAAACAAATGGTACGCCGTGATTCTAGTCTGCTACTGTGCCATGGCATGTGACTGTTTTTCCCACTTCTTTACCACAGTGAAATGCAATACTGGTTTCATGTAAGGGCCTCTTGTTAATCATCTTAAACTGCTCCCGATTTAATCTACTGAAAAACGACCTGTTGTGTCTCCTAAATATGGCTGCCAAAGTGGCCCCTTCATCCTTCCCTAACCAGCCGCATGTTGTTTTGCTGAGCCTCGTGTCTGCTTGCTGTTTGTTGCGGTACTTATAACTCAAGTCAATTTTTATTTCTCCCCGCCTGACACAATGGACTGCAGGTTATGCCGAGGCCCAATTTCGACAGTACCAGAGGCTCACCAAGCAAATCAGACCAGACATGGAAAGCTATGACAAGCAGAGAGAGGAATGGTAAGTTATGTTTTCAAAGTTAGGAATAGGCTTGAATTCAAACAGTCAGAATGGTGTTTCAACTACACATTGCTTGTAAAGCACTTGAATGTTGCTCCTAAAAAGCTGTAATATTTAAAGTTAATACTTAATCCATACAGACAGACAGCTAGCTTAACGTAGCAAGAAATCTGGTGGAAAATGATGAAGGCATGCTGTCTCTGCTATTAAGACCGTAACCTTGACATTTTCCTTGGCGTAGTCGTCTCAGAAAATAACCCATCACATGTGCATAAAGCATTTTCTATACGTCATGTACCCCCTCGTTTGCCCTGGGGGTAGTTTCAACACACTCCTAAAGTAATTTGAGGATTCCCATTTAGGGAAGTGCTATGCATACACACTAAGCCTTAAGAAGAATTCAGCGCCTGCAGGTTTTTCCACACTTAAAGGATGATGCAGGACCTTGAAGGACAAATTTTTCCCTGAAAGCCAAATTATCTTCACTCATTGGGATGACCATAATCATGACGATGGGGTAGAAAAGTCCGTTTTTACGTATGTTAAAATTGTGGTTATCTGTGATTATGCATTTCTAATTCCTTTGCTTGTGCTCTACAGTGGTGAGGACTTCCACCCCACATCCAACAGCCTGATCCACGGCACCCATGTCCCTACAAAGGAGGGCGTTGACCGCATGGTTGAAGATGTTGAGAAACAGTAAGTCTCACTTAAAAACAGAAGGGCAGTAAGAGAGATGCCATATCATCTCCTGACCCTTCATTGATTTCATCTTACTCTTAGAGTGAAATTCCGCAGTAAAATCATCCCAGGGTCTTTTTCAGCCAATACGCTCATCAAATAAGCCATCGAGACAATTTTTTTGTGTAACAACTATTAACGGTGAAATCCATGAGAGTTGCTAACAGACGAATACTGCTAACATTGATTAGCTCAGCGCAGCACTATAATCGCAATAAAACTGCTTTTTTAACCACTAAGACTGCTCATGATAACTCCAAACCTCTGCATTAACATGATAAAAGTCCCTACACATTAACCAAAGCACCAATGGGCTTCCTCCTTTTGGATTACATTCTGTAATTGACTTGATTTGACTTTACTATGAGGGGATCTGCTACCGGGTCGTCTTTCAAAACACTCTTCTAATAAACTCTGGGTTCACTAACTACGTTGTACGTGCTGTGGTTAATGTGTAAGGACTCTTATCATGCTACTGCAGAGGTTTGGTATTATCATATGCAGTATTAGTGGTTAAAAAAGCTTTTTTAATGCCTTCACCGTTCTGCTCCGAGCTAATCAGTGTTAGCCGCATTCGGTTGTTAGCGAATGTCAGGGATTTCTTCGTTAAAGTTGCTACATGAAAAAAAAATTGTGGCTTATTTGATCAGTGTAGACCCTGAGGATAATTTTACGCCGGAATTTCACTTTAAGTATCAGCTCGACTCAGTGGGCAGGCCCCTGAGATAAACCTAACCAAAACAACTGTGCTAATTAAGATTGGCTTAATCATTTTTTCATGTATCTCAGAAAGACAGTAGATGCATTCAGACCTTTTACCGGCACTGGTACACCACAAACGTGGCGTGGAGTCTGGAAATATGAGACTATCTCAGTCATGAGTTTGTGACCTCTTTGCCCATTTGGAAGAGGAGGATGATTTGTGTGAACCAGGGTTTATCTGATGTGAAGAAATCAGCTCCAGAATGAAAATCCTGAGGCAAACAGCTGATGAGAGGCAGTTCAATATTAACGAAACAGGGTGATGCTTAGGTGGGGGGCGCTAACTTATTTGCGCTTGCACTAGTGAGCTATAAGTATTCCATAGGCACCTTTCAATTGTTAAAGTTGTCACCATCACATTCCCCAACCCCCGAGCACACAGGAGAGGGCCTGACACCCCAGTGACTGTGCTATCAGGCACACAGAGCTACTGGAGACACTGTGTTGGCTGCCACATACTTGTAGGTTTTAGGTAAGAATTCACTTATTGGTATTGGATATTGGGCCGATATTGAATCAAATAGCTGGATTGGTGACAATAGGGCCGATCTATACCAATAAATTCTATGTTTATAGACTATATACTGGAATTCCAATTCCTCGTTAGGTTTTGACCAATTTGATGCTTAAAAATTAACACGATCACAGCTTATTAACTGAACACTGGTATTGGACCAGTACTCCGTATGGGCTGATACCCAATGCCCGGGTATCGGGACTGAAAAAGTCGGATCAGTGCATCCTTACTTTTAGTACAGATCCTGCGCACTGTTTTGTGAAGACCCTGGGAGACTAGGGACATGACTTTATGTCAAACATATGGTTCAAGTGTTTGGGTAGATTATTTTGCAAAACTATATGAAAAGCCACTATAAAGTCAGAATGGACCAGGAATCAAACCGCTCATTAAACCTAATGCTGCTTCCGCTGGTTCTTTGTTGTTTTATCTTTGTTGCAGAACTCCCTTTCACCTTTTATTAGCCTGGTCTTTCCCTGAGCTCTTCTATGTTTAAGACTGTTTAAGGCTTGTGTTAGGGATGCGACTGTGGAGCATTAGACAAGGATTCAGTTGCCAGGGCATGACACACAGTAATGCTTTGAAGACACAGTGAATCAAGACTGGGAGCTCACAAATTGACAATATTTTCCTCTGAGTATGTATGTATGTGTGTTTTCCATTGCCACTCTCTCTTGCCAAATTTAAATGCCCCCCTCCCAATTATTGCCTGTAGCCAATTATTGTAATTGGAGATGTCATGGCTGGTGGCCATACTTGTTTATGAAATCCATGCTAAGCTGCTTTTATTTGCGATTGTCAGGATAGAGAAGCGGGCCAAGTACAGCCGACGCAGGGCCTACAACGACGACGCAGACATCGACTACATCAACGAGAGGAACGCCAAGTTCAATAAGAAGGCGGAGCGTTTCTACGGAAAATACACAGCAGAGATCAAACAAAACTTGGAGAGAGGCACAGCTGTCTAGTGGGGCCAGTAATGCTAAAATGGACTCCGTATTGTACGGCAGTTGTCTTTTTATAGCATGCTGGGGTTATTTTCAGCTGAAAGATAATTCAGTTATCTGTAAGATGTGATGTGTGGTGTTTTATGTACAGTATTAGAAGTTAAAACAGCTGTTGTGATTATTCTTATTCTTTATTTTTAAATAAATCACTTCCAGTAATTTTGCACACTTGATTTTCTTCAGATTTCTGTGTGTGTGGTCTCATGATGGAGTTGTTTTGAGCGTGAGAATGAACTAATAAGAAAACCTCAGGGCACATTTTGCTGAAGATGCCAGCCAAAAGAATGTTTTAGTGTAGGTGCACAGAGAGGTAAGGAACCAACAATTGAGCAATTCAATTTATTCATTATCATCTACATCTCGGCGAGTCTAACAAACTAGCCTCAAGCTGTGACATGAGCAGGAAAGCCTTGTGACTGCAGAAGAAAAAAAAAAACAGGTTCCCATGCAAGTCTCCCATTCCTCAACTCCTGCCTGTGTGAATATAGGGGCCACTGCACCCTCTACAGGGAAAACCGTCATTGGTTTGTGTGGTCATACCAGCATTGGATTGGTCAAACATATATATATATATATATTATATGTTGTGGGCGGCTGTGGCTTGGTGGCAGAGTGGGTCGTCCTCTGTTCGAAAGATTGGTGGTTCGATCCCCATCTCCCCCCGGTCCACATGTCAAAGTGTCCTTGGCCAAGACACTGAACCCTGAATTGCTCCCCGTGCTGCGCATGGGTGTGTAAATGTGGTGTGAATGATCAGATTAGATGGTATGTAGATGTCCACTGCCATCAGTGTGAATGTCTCTCTGAATGGGTGAATGTGACAAACACTGTGAAGCGCCTTGAGTAGTCAGAAGACTAGAAAGGCGCTATATAAGTACAAGTCCATTTACCATTATAGCTATTATATTCTGCTATATCTTATCTGGATGAATCAATCCTTCTGGTGAACCTCAAGACATTTATAGGACACCCTCAAAGGATAGTGTGCAAAAACATCACAAGTTGTTTATGTTTCACTGATGAAAGGTAAACGAGGGCTTCAATTATATCTTTTGATATCTGATTCTGCTTGAGAGCTGTTAGGGAGTGGATTAAATGTTCAGGTTTATGACTGTTACATTAGTGTTATCTGATGACCCTGAGGACACAGGCAGGGAGTCGGATGAGAAACGGCTATGAATAAATTCACTGTTGTGTCAGAAAATCTGACACCTTTGATTCTTTCAAGGCCAAATGCCAATTAAAATGTTCCCCTGTAAAGCAAAGTGGGCATGATTCAAGCCTAGTAAACATAGGAAAATGATGAGCAAGGGACTTTTTCCACAGGCGCAAAAGCCTGCAAGTGATTAAGTGGCACCAATTCTTACTTCTAAAAACCTAGACATACAAGCACCTTCTGTCGATGGCTACGTTACATGACAAACCGGTCTTCGCGTTTTCTCTTTGTCTAGTAAAACTAAAGACTGCTATTCTTTGTGTGCATATCAATGATCTTGATGTGTATCAAGTAAACATTGTCTACCCCAGTTCCAAGACTCAGCGGTCTGTATTTGCATGTCTCATCTCCTGTAAAAGTAATTAATCAGAATGACAGATCAGTTCAGACACACAGCCTGGCAGTCAGACATAAAAACAGTGTGATTCTACCTTTTTATTACAACAGATTGTGACATATCAGCCTGGAAATCTTGGGAGTGTTCAAATGTGTTACTTTCTTAATATATAGGCATCTTAACTCACAAGATAAGTTACCTTCTGGCAATAAGTCATTTTAACATGTGGAAAGAGTCAGTCAGTCTAAAATACAAGCACACTTAGGGTGAGTAGCACAGCAGCCACAACACAACAGCAGGATGTATGAAGTTACTCAAGAAGGAACATGTTCAAGTCATGTGCTAACAGACAGATGATCAACACACATCAATCACCATGTGAGTCCCATCAGGGGGAAAAAGTTCTGAGAGTGTGCCTGTGATTCCCAGATAGTGAGTGATATATTATTACAGGTGTTCTTATAACATCAACACTAGCTTTGTTGTGTTCAGGTGTGTCAGTGAGCACTATTATGCACTATACCAGGAGCCTAAAGTTAGATGGAATTCAGCCGTCATTAAGTTTATTATTTACTTATTATTTATCTTACGTACGTGCTGACGTGTTACGGTGACGTATTACGTTATTTCCGGTGCTTGTGTGTTGGTCACTCGTTGTTGTTTCACTGTTAGCTGCTCTCGCTAAATTCAACTGTTTTTGCTATAATATTCACCACAGCGGCTAACTACCGCTTAACATTTAAACATCCACTAGTTCTACTCAAGCACTCACAGCTCTCCTTCTTTCAGCCGCTTTCTGGCTAAATTAATCGTTACACGCTGTTAGCCACTTTAGCTTAGCAGTTAGCTTCACGGCTGGTGATGGCTTCCCCCGCTCTCTCTCCTGCTCTCTCTTGCTCGGAGTGTCGTATGTTTAGCTACTCTTCTGCCTCCTTTAGTGATAATGGTAAATGTAATAAGTGTAGTGTATTTGTAGCGCTGGAGGCGAGGCTCAGTGAGTTAGAGGCACGGCTCCGCACCATGGAAGCTCAGTCTTACGCTACAGTAGCTAGCCAGCCACCTACAACTTTAGCCGGTGCGAAGCCACATAGTGTAGCGTTAGCTCCTGCTAGCCCTCCCCCGGCAATCCCTGAGCAGCCAGGGTCCTCCTGGGTGACTGTGAGAGGAAAGCATAGTTCTAAATCGAAGCCCATGGTTAACCATCCGCACGTTCACGTTTCAAACAAGTTTTCTCCACTCAGTGACACGCCTGCTGAGAAAACAACACTGGTTATTGGCAGCTCCATTTTGAGAAACGTGAACTTAGTGACACCAGGGACAAAAGTAAAATGCATCCCAGGGGCCAGAGCGGGCGACATTGAATCCTATTTGAAACTTCTGGCTAGGGATAGACGTAAATATGGTAGGATTGTTATTCACGTCGGCGGTAATGACACCCGATTACGTCAATCGGAGGTCACTAAAATTAATGTGCAGTCGGTGTGTTCTTATGCAAAAACTATGTCGGACTCCGTAATTTTCTCTGGTCCCCTGCCCAACTTGACTTGCGATGACATGTATAGCCGCATGTCATCATTCCGTCGCTGGCTGTCTGGATGGTGCCCGGTAAATAATGTGGGCTTCGTAGATAATTGGCAGTCTTTCTGGGGAAAACCTGGTCTTATTAGGAGAGATGGTATTCATCCTACTTTGGAGGGTGCCGCTCTCATATCTAAGAACCTGGACGCAGTTGTTAGCGGTCTAAAACCATGACAACCCAGTGTTGGGATCAGGAAGCAGAGTCGCAGTTTAATACACCTCTCTGCGCTGCCCTTATCGCAGGTACCCAGGAAGCAGAGTGGCAGTCTTACACACCTCTCTGCGCTCCCTGTGGAGCATTTTCCAGCTCAGTTTAGTATACAAACACTGTCTGCCCCACGATCATTTAAATTAAACAGATCAAAAATGAACAGAAGAGGAGCTATAAAGAAAAACTTGATACAAATCAACGCAAAATCTGCGACAATGCAACAATATCAGAAAATAAAATGTGGACTTTTAAACATTAGATCTCTCTCATCTAAAGCTGTATTAGTAAACGATCTGATATCAGACAACCATATTGATTTACTCTGTCTGACCGAAACCTGGCTGCGTCCCGAAGAATATGTTAGCCTAAATGAATCCACTCCTCCCAGTCATATTAATACTCATATTTCTCGAGGCAGTGGTCGAGGAGGAGGCGTTGCAGCTATTTATAATTCAGGCCTATTAATAAACCCTAAACCTAAACTAAATTATAATTCATTTGAAAGTCTTGTTCTTAGTCTTTCACATTCAACCTGGAAAACTGTGCAGTCAATTATATTTGTTATAGTGTACCGTGCTCCCGGTCCCTACTCTGAATTTCTGTCCGAATTCTCAGAGTTTCTGTCAAATTTAGTCCTTAAATCCGACAAAGTAATAATTGTAGGTGATTTTAATATTCATGTGGACAGCGATAATAATAGTCTCAGTATCGCGTTTATCTCTCTATTAGATTCGATTGGTTTTAGTCAGAGTGTACATAAACCTACTCACTGTTTTAATCACACCCTCGACCTTGTTTTGGTTTATGGTGTGGAAATTGATGACTTAATAGTCTTTCCACAGAATCCTATTTTATCAGACCATTATTTAATAACTTTTGAATTCATATTACAGGACTACTCACCACTGGGTAAAAGTGTCTACACCAGATGTTTATCTGATAGTGCTATAACTAAATTTAAGGAAGCGATTCCATCTGCATTTACTTTAATGCCTTATCCTAATATTCAAGATTCCTGCACTAACGTTAGTTTCTCTGAAATTGATCACCTTGTTGAAAGTGTTGCAGGCTCACTACGAACAACACTTGACTCTGTTGCTCCTTTAAAAAAGAAGATAATAAAACAGAGGAAGTTAGCTCCGTGGTATAACTCACAAACCCGTGAATTAAAACAAATATCGCGAAAGTTGGAAAGTAAATGGCGCTCAACTAAACTGGAGGAATCTCACTTAGTTTGGCAAGAAAGTCTTAAAACATATAGGAAGGCGCTCTATAATGCGAGAGCAGCCTATTACTCATCTTTAATAGAGGAGAATAAGAACAATCCTAGATTTCTTTTTAGCACTGTAGCCAGGCTGACAGAGAGCCACAGCTCTATTGAGCCATGTATTCCTATAACCCTCAGTAGTAACGACTTCATGACCTTCTTTAATGACAAAATTATAACTATTAGAGACAAAATCAACTCGCTTGGCACTATTTGTTCATCAAACCCAGGAACCTTACAAACTGTACGACCTGAAATATTCTTGGACTGCTTTTCTACAGTCGACCTTAACAAATTAACATCTACTATTTCAGCATCAAAACCTTCTACTTGTCTTCTAGACTCTATTCCAACTAGGTTACTTAAAGAAGTGTTACCTTTAATTAGCACTCCTGTATTAGATATGATTAACATGTCTTTGTCAGCAGGTTATGTACCACAGTCTTTTAAAGTAGCTGTAATTAAACCTCTTCTTAAAAAGCCCAGTCTTGATCCTGAGGTACTAGCCAACTATAGACCTATATCTAACCTTCCTTTTCTCTCTAAGATCCTCGAGAAATTAGTTGCCAATCAGTTGTGCGACTTTTTACATAATAATGAGTTATTTGAGGATTTCCAGTCAGGATTTAGAGCAAATCATAGCACTGAGACAGCACTGGTGAAAATTACTAACGACCTTCTAATAGCTTCAGACAAAGGACTTGTCTCTGTACTTGTCTTACTAGATCTTAGTGCTGCCTTCGACACTATTGACCATCACATCCTGCTACACAGACTAGAGCATCTGATCGGCATTAAAGGAACCGCACTGAGCTGGTTTAAGTCATATCTATCAGATAGATCTCAGTTTGTACATGTTAATGACAAATCCTCCATGCACACTAAAGTTAGTCACGGAGTCCCACAGGGTTCTGTCCTTGGACCGATTCTTTTCACCTTATATATGCTTCCCTTAGGAATTATTATAAGGAAGCACTCCATACATTTTCATTGTTATGCTGATGATACACAATTATATTTGTCGATCAAACCAGAAGAAACCCATCAGTTAGATAAACTTCAAATGTGCATTAAGGAAATAAAAAGCTGGATGACCTGCAATTTCCTGATGTTAAACTCAGACAAAACTGAAATTATTGTACTTGGCCCCAAAGGCCTCCGAAACTCAATAGCTAAAGACATTGTTACTCTGGATGATGTTGTGTTGTCCTCCAGCACCACAGTAAGGAATCTGGGTGTTATTTTTGATCAGGATATGTCCTTCGATTCTCACATAAAACTAACAACAAGGACTGCATATTTTCACCTGCGTAATATTGCAAAAATTAGGAACATTGTGTCTCAGAAAGATGCAGAGAAACTTGTTCATGCATTTGTTACTTCTAGGCTGGACTATTGCAATTCCTTATTATCAGGTTGCTCCAATAAGTCTGTTAAGAGTCTCCAGTTAGTCCAAAATGCTGCAGCTCGTGTACTAACTAAAACAAATAGAAGAGAACATATTTCTCCTGTATTAGCTTCTCTGCACTGGCTACCTGTAAAATCTAGAATAGAATTTAAAATCCTTCTCCTTACGTACAAAGCTCTTATTGGTCAGGCTCCGTCGTATCTTAAAGAGCTCATAGTACCGTATTACCCGACTAGATCACTGCGCTCTGAGAATGCAGGGCTACTCGTCGTTCCTAGAGTCTCCAAAAGTAGAATGGGAGGCAGAGCCTTCAGCTACCAAGCTCCTCTCCTGTGGAACCAACTCCCAAATGTTATTCGGGAGGCAGACACTGTCCCCTTATTTAAGAGTAAACTTAAAACTTTCCTTTTTGATAAAGCTTACAGCTAGGGCTTACGATGAGACTGTATTCTGCTTAATTATGCTGCTATAGGCCTAGTCTGCCGGGGGATAATACTTTTCCTGATACTCTGAGCTTCTCTCCTCTCTGTCTGAATCATTCATGTCCCATCAATGCATGTTACTGATTCAGCTTCTTCCCCGGAGCTGTTTGTGCTTTGTCGTCTCGCAGGTCTCTGCTGATCGTGGTGGTGCTTGCTGCCGTGGTCCTACATGACGCTTCCTGCTGCTATTGTCACTGTTACTCATATATACTATCACTAGTTTAATAAACTATAAAATTTGTAGCTGTATTGTAGCTGCTATTGCCACTACTCATCATTGATCATGTTTGCCACCATAATTATTATCATTTTCATATTCTGTCACTTTAGCTGTGCTTGTTTCTACTATTCTGTTGTATTAACTGCCTTAACATATACGTCATATTCACATTACTATAAATATTATAGTTACTGTTAGGCTTTGCTTGCATCTCTGGAAGTGTGTCTGTCTGTCTCTCCCTGTCCATCTGTGTGTCTTTTCTCTCTTTCTCTCTCCTTTTCTTCCTCCCCAACCGGTCAAGACAGATGGCCGTCCTCCACAGAGCTGGGTCTGTCTGACGTTCCTGCCTGTTATAGGGAAGGTTTTCGTTGCCACTGTACTCTACAGAGGAATTGTTGGGTCTATGTAAATCATGGATGGGTCATTGAGTGTGGTCTTTGCCTGCTCTGTGGGGTGTCCTGAGATAACTTTTGTTATGATTTGACACTATAAATAAAATTGAATTGAATTGAATTGAATTATTTGACACCTGTGCTTTTCTCACTGACATGCCAAAATATGTTCCATTAAAAAGACGGCTGTCCAATCTGATGCAGAATGAACTACAAATCATGAGGAACCGTGCCAATCTACAGTACTTTGGAAGTGTATCACAGGTTGTGGAAAACATGTCTAGTGCGTGGATACATTGATCACTTCACATTTCAATCAACAAATGTATCAGAGATCTTTGTTGGGGTTCAGAGGTCTGGAACAAGGCTACTGCATCAACCTCAGTATAACATTTAAATAACTAATCACACAAAAAGTGACAGATATTAAAAAAACTGGAAATGTATGATAACACTGACACCATGTGGTCATCAGAGAAAATGCAGCACCACTCAGACCGCACTCAAGAGTTTAAGAAATGGAGCAAATTTGAAACCTGTAACAGAATGAAGAGAAACTAATTCTGCAATGAGGCCAATGTGACACGTGGTTGTCAAAATCTGCTCACCTGTTCTGTATGTGTACTCACTGTTGTGGCTCACTCTTTTCCAGATTATTACTGTGATTGTCTTTTTTTTGGATATGCTTTTCTTTTCTCCAAATAAAGATATTGCATCAATACAACTTTTGATACAACTTACATATCCCACCAAATGTCAATGTACACTTCTGCAACTTACATTCAGTAGCAGAAAATTGTTTTTGTACCCAAAATTATGAATCTATCCCACCGGAATATCTACATACACCATTACTATATTATGTGTGGATATGTCACAGTGTCACTTTTTCCACTAAAGGCATGATTTTAGTCATTTAAATGTTGGAAACTGAGTCCCGATTAACTCCCAATTAAAGCTTTTCCCTGCAATTTTTCATGGCTCATTGATTTATACGACTTGTTAAAAAAAAGACAAGACAAACCTTTTCTATCAAATAAATCTTTATTGAAATATAAACAGCAAAATATACAACAAATAATCCCACCTGAATGAATTCTTCACTTCTTTCCACTTAACGTCTGAAAGAAAATGTTGGCCATGAAATGGTAAAACATATGTACAAAATATGTACAGTATTTTCAGTGTCCATGTACTCTGCCACACTAGTGTGACGTGGCCAGTGTGTGTTTGCGCATGTTGGAGCTTCGGCCTGATTTGACTGGAACCCAGTGACCGTAGGGTCTCCTGCTTTCATAGCTGTCCACTCTCGAAGTTACCTTAGCAGAAGATGGTGCTGCCAATGTTGGTTTGACCAAAGAATTCTAACGGACAAGATTAGAAGAGAAAAAGATATTAGAAGACATCAATATATGCTCATATGATGTAAATCAGAGGTTCATTTGGCTTTTAACATTTCAATCCAGGTCTGTATCAGGGCACTGCCTTCAATGAACGGTGCTACATTCCAGAGACAGACCGATGCTCACATTACCACCACACAGACCTGGACTGAAATTGGTAAAGTATCTCTTCAACAGTTTGGGAAACTGCTGCGATTTAGGTCACTTACATTAATGCTGAAAGAGATTGTTTTCCTTTTAGGGGACATCTTTGGACTAGGCAAATCATCGTCCTCATCAGACTCCACCTCATCGCTCTGTTTCAAAGAGACAAGAAAATCAGACCTAGTTAGAAATGTGTAAAACTGATGGTACAGTGAGCTTTGACAGACTGTTTAGTTCACATAGATGCATTATAGTTCCCATTGCTAATGCTGTAAAGCACTTCTATTGCTTGGTTAATTATTTAAGTGTAAGCTTCAACACTTAACAACCCCCGCCCCATCCCCCTGCTGTCAAAGACTTGACCATTAAATGAACCCTACAAGGACAGACCTTGAAACAGAATAGAATAAAATGCAAACAAAATCAAGTAAAAAGGATGTCTTCTCTGTCTACAGTGGCAGAATGATGGTGACGTAGGTTTCCCAGCTCTCAGCACACGGCTGGTGAACCAACTTATCTTTGGCATACGGAGAGGAGTTCTTCATCTGTTTTTAGATCTCTTGACAGGGATAGTCACTATAATGCCGTCCACACGCCTGTGCTCCATCAGCGAGTGGAGGATTCTGCTAAATAACAACGACCCATTTCAACTTCAAGCATAAATACATTTGAAATGTCAAAATTCTACTGCCTGTCTATATGAAGTGAAGTCAGTGTAATACAATATCTGAATTGCTTTTGCATCACCTACATATCTATGTGTATAATTAGTATATGTAGGGCCTGTGTGAATGTCTGATTGTGAGGTAATCTACATATGTGTTTGTTTAAGTGCAAACCTCTAGTTGATAAACTTACACATTGAACATTACAAGAGTTATCAGATAACCTGTCACGCAAACTTATTGTTGTCACCCAAGTCACATGACAGCCCTTTAATCCCAGGTGCCGGTGAGTGAAGGAGACCACTGTCATGTTATCTATGAAAACAGGAATAAATACAGAGAGCATGTGTATTCCCTCAGGGTTCCAAAGTTTAACACAAGACACAGGAAATTCAACACAACACAGACCTCAGGGTAATAAACAGAAATCTTTGCTTCAAGTACTCTATTGCAACTTTGATAAAATTGTGTGACAGCTAATAAGTGTTTTTGTACAGCCAGACCCCTAAGAGTTCATCACCCTTACCTGCATTTACATGTAGTCCAAGATAGGAGAAAAATACTTCTATGGCTGTAAAAGAGTATGTGAAAAAGCCTTATCTTTAGTGTGATGTGTTCAATGTTAGACCGGCATTCACTCTCAGAAACCCACCTGTGACAGAGTCTTTTCAGGCTCTTGGCTCACCCATGTCTGTGGCGACACATATTTGGACTCCACCGACTGGTCTGACAGGATTGGATTCACACACTCGGGAAGTTCCATCTTCTCCACTCCTAAGATCGTGGAAGCATTGGCCATTGCAGCTTTGAGGAGTTCTCTTTTGTCTGGGGAACAAAAAAAAGAAGATTTTAACATTTGTGCAATTAAACATTTTTGCCAACTTCAAACTGTGTCTCTCTGGGCAATAAACACAAACACTCAGAGTAAACTTACCATCTAAACTTAAGTTTGGAGAATCATTCGAAGATCCAGACCCTGAGCCACCTTTGTCGGTTCTGGGTGGGGATTGGGAAAACCGAGTCACAGCCCTACTGGACCTGTTCAAACGGCTGGAGGACCTGGAGCGGGACCTGTGGCGCCGTGGTTGGGACCGGCGGCCACGGCGATGGTTGTCACAGCGACAGCGGGATGAAGGTCTATGGCAACGAGGGTGAGAGCGGGACCTGGTGTGAGAGGAGGACCTGCTGCTGGATGAAGACGATGATGAAGACCTGTGACGTCTCCTGTGGCCACCCCTTCCCCTGTAGCGCCCAAGGCCAGAGGAGCGTCTGTTACTGCCGCTGCCTCTGGATCGTGAACGGGAGCGAGGTGGGGTGGGACTGTTCTGGTCAAGGATTACATTGATGCCGTCACTCTGACGAACCTGGGCCATTTCAGTGTGTGAGTCTTCTCCCTTGGCCATTGTTTTCTTCTATGCCACAAGCTGAAATGAGACATACAAAAAAGTACTTTAATAAAACACAATCTTTTACAATAGTCAGTACTTTAACAATTTCTGTTGACATATTGTAGCTAGTCGAATCAAAAATGGTCTGCCTTGTTAAAAACAACCACAGTCTATGTATAAGCCTGTCGTGTGGCTTTTGTTGCGTAACAGCTGTTGTATCAGAGCGCTGCTTATGACGTCACTGCAACGACTGTAACAGTTGGGCCTACTGGAAATTTCTGTAAAGACGCCAGCTAAAGATAGCTTAAGCTTACATCACCCTAAAACACGCTCTCCGCGATTAATTTGCTCATAATTTTAAAAAACACCATACATAACATACATACAGTGCATGAACAAATCATTTATAGTCACAAAAGTCGATAGAATGCAACAGTTTACACGTTATTAACTTTAGTTTGGCGAAACAATATTAGCTATGCTAACGTTAGCTTACTTACCAGGTCGACCGTAGCTTGGAACCTTTTGTTCTGTTAACGTCGGTATAAACAATAAATGTCAAGAGTGTCACCTTTGAACAACAATAACGAGACAATAGCGTAGGAATAGAACTCAAAAATGCTCAAATGAGTTGTTTGTAGCCAAATATTTATGAAAGCGCAACCGTTGTCTCGCCCTCGATGTTGAGCCGTTAGTCGTCGTCACTCTAATGGAGGGGGGCAGACTGGAGCAGCGAAGAAGAAGGTGACTGGAAAATTCCAGTCACGTGCTCTTATGTAAATGCCTGCGCTTGGGTTTAAGAGTCGATGTTTTGTACGAGTCTGGGCGAAAACTGCTAGTTTTTAACTATGTATTCTACAAAAACGACATTGCCACATATGCCCCAGTAAATAATGTTAAAAAAAAACGAATCATTTAGGCCGACTACACAGATATTACAGCTATACAGTAGAACAAGGACATCAGATCCAGTCAGATCAAGGTAAATAGACAGGATTATTGTGAAGGCTACATATAAAGTATGCTACTATTCTTCTTCTTCTACTAGCATTTTTAACAGTAAATAAACAAATACATACACAAATCAAAAAATGAAATAACATAAAATTACAATAAATACACATAAAAATTAGAAACATAATGATAATTCACAAGATATACATCACAGTTCAAAGGTTGATAGATAAAATAATGATAAGTAAAGTCAATTATGTTACAGGAGAACATAATGTCTCACGTTTATCCAGAATGAAACCACAAGAGAGAGATAAGGAAAAAGATGTTTATGTTATATATTCCATCTTTCTTTAATAGAATAGAATAGAATAGAAATACTTTATTGATCCCAAGCTGGGAAAATGCAGACATTAATACATAAATACACTCAATAAATGTATTTGGTTTCCAATCCTCATAAAAGAGTTCTTGATATGTTTCATTCACAAGATCTTTCCATTCATGATTAATTAAGTAAGCATGTTTCATTGTTTAAAACAAGTTTATGATTGTGATACAGTGATAATGTACCGTATATATGTCTATATTCTGTAGTGCTGTCGGCTATTACAGCTTTTAATTTTTAATTTTTAATTGACGGTTTAGTTCTTTTTAATTGACAGTGCATTATGATGTGTACATGTTTTGTATTGCAGTGTTTGAATATGTAGGTTTACACGTAACAAGAACACATCCTTTATTGTTTTTAACTCAATACTTATTTTATTTCTGTTTTAGGAAGTTAGAAAGTTAACAAGCAATCAATTCAGTGCACATTATTATTACCAGAAAGCTTCCTTTGCAGAAACTTAGACAATTAAACTATTATTATTATTATTAGGCTATTATTATTATCATTATTATTATAGTTTTTTCACAACTTTATTTGCAAATCCTCAGAAACACCATGTGAGTAAAACAACTATGGTATATATATATATATACATATATATATATATCATCAATCAATCAATCAATGAACATTACAATCTTAAATGATGATGACATAGGTAAACTTAAGAAGAGGGAGTACTTAAATACACAATAAGTAATAAGGAAGTAGAAAAAAACAATAAATATCAAGTAACCTTAAAAGGTATTCACATTTCCCTAAAATAAATCGTGTAGAATATCAGCTGTATACATACTTCTCTTATTATTAATAATTTGGATAGACTCAAATTATTATTATTATTATCATTATTATTACTATTATTATTATTATTATTATTATTATTATTATGGTTGTATTGCGGTATTGCCCTTTAAAATAACCTCTGCAGACAAGCGATCTCGCGATCTCGCGATCTCGCGATATTTTATGTAACCTCTCTGTTTACCTCGTTGCTTCCTGCTTCTCCACTTGGCTCCAGCGATCGAGTGGTGTGCAGCCGCGCCGCCGTCTTCTGAAAACTTGAACCAACGAACATATCGAGCAGAGATGGACGTCCTGACTGTGTTGCCATCCGACTTCGGATATGTTATATTCACATACCTCTACAGCTGGATCATGCTGGGATACTTAGCAGTCAAAGTTGGTGCTGCCAGGAAGAAGTACGATGTAAAGGTAGATCATTTTAGTGGAAAATAATGCAAAGTGAATACTGGACGCTCGTAATTGTATTGCAAGTGTTTCTATTTATGCTTCTGGTTATTAAATTACATGTTTGTCTCTACTTTGCAGTACCCCACTATGTATAGTGATAAGGACCAGGTTTTCAATTGCATCCAGAGAGCACATCAGAACACCCTGGAAGTGTACCCTCAGTGGCTTGTTTTCCAGACCATTGCAGCTCTTGTCTACCCGGTAAGTGTCTGTTTTCTATAACACACCTAATCACACATGGTTATAATTTGTGTGTGTTGTCTATATGTCATACTATTAGAACTACAAAATCTGCAACCACACACAATTTCAGACGTATGGGAGGAGCAAGCACCCTCCCATGATCTTTGACATCAATTCTCCATAGTCAAGTGCAGATAAGCAGTGTCACCGTGATTAGGCATATTTTCATTAAACCGTATCTACCCAGTATTTCACAGCTGTTTGAGATTCTCTTTGTCTTTTTTCACAATCCCAGCTGTCAGCTTCCGTTCTGGGGGCTATTTGGGTGACCAGCAGGCTTTCCTATGCCTGGGGATACTACACAGGAGGTAAGAGGGCAAAAGCACCAGAACGTATCCACTCCTATTATCTGCAATATAGTTTTACACAAATTTATAGGCTGAAATCATTTTATGGCTTATGTATATATATATATACAGGTTATGTAGGCAAATGTAATGTAGTAGTACATTGGCCAAAGTTATATACGGGCACAATCTAAAACACAATCTACCTCTGCACTGCCATTTTTTAGTTTCCACAAAAATCACACTTATAAAATTGTAGCATTAAACGCGTCAAGGTTGCAGTCCAGGTGTCAGAGGTTAGAGTACAGCGATTGCTCTGTTTCTGTTGCTCCTCACCTAGTTTTGTTTAATTATTTACAGAAGATAGCATTGAGCAAAAGATAATAAAAAAAACTAAGACAAACATCTAAATGACAGTAAATGTTTAAATGGTTTTAGAACAAATAATACACTGTCATTAAAAAGTGTCAAAATCAGACCAACCCATTCTTGTAAACAAGAATACTATTTATTGTTATATTTAGTTCTGCTCTGGTAAAATGTCACATTGTCCTGCTTTATGTTTTATTCCAGATCCGGCCAAGAGGATGAATGGTGCCTATGGCTACATTGGCTACTTTGGTGTCCTCTTTCTGTCCATATCTGTAGCCTTGCAGTTGCTTGGAGTCTTTTGAGACAATTGTCATCTTGTTTCCTCTTTTACTTTGGCATGCGTGGAAAAAGTGTCAACTCTAAAGTAGCTGTACAATTCTTTAAACACTCATTTGAAATTAACCACTAACTTGATTTCTTTGTATTCCAATATCTGTTATGAATGTCTACATCATCGACAGTAAAGTAGCTGTAGCTGCTGATTGACTACTACAGCCCGGGATATGTCCTCTAGTACCCCTTTCACAGTTGCAGGCATGAAGGTTTGTGAATAATGAAAGGGTCAGCAGCATGCTTAAAGGCTCCATGTGACTCACACATGATTTCTTGGGCTTCACAAAGATCTGCATCTTAAGAAACATTAATCTATCCAAAGAAAAGTGTTCTGTTGGTTGTGTTCAGAAAGTTCTGTCCTCTGAGATATCTTTAGTGTAAACTTGTCTTCCTTTGTTTCAGTAAACACTATGTTTTAAACAATAGCTGATCTGTACAGTGTCAGTAGAAAAAGGCCTGTATACCGTACAGGTAATAAAATACACATCTCTCTCACAATTAGTGTCTTTTCATCATTAATTCTTTTAATTATTGTATAAATAAAAATGCTAAATGTTTTTGTATTTTTGCATAGATATGTGTTAATTCAGTTGCAAATGTTATGTGGCCCTTTTTGAGCCTATTGTACCTGAATTGTAAAATGCATGTGTAGTAGGCTATGCTCTTTTTGTTAGAATGAACCATACAGTCTGGTATGAACTAATTGAGTTTTTTTTAACAACTTTATTTGCATATTTTCACAAATGTAGTGTGACAAACAATTAAAGAACAATTTGGCATCAAACTTTTACAAGAATACATATATATATATATCTGTGTACATATAGATATATATGTATATATATGGCAGTTATTTTTCCTTAAGTATAGAGAGTACTTAAATACACTAAGAAAAAGGAGATAAACAATAAATTAAAAAGTAAATACATACAAAAAAAATTAAAGTAGGCTATATAATCACATTTCCATTAAAAAGTAGTGTAGTATATCAGCTGTATAAATACTATTCTTATTATTAATATTTTGGATAGACCCAAAATAATTCCGAAATTTAATTTTGAAGGGATTAAAAATTGGCAGAGATTTTGAACATTCAGCTTTATGGATGGACATTTTCCTTGTAGAATTACTTAAGTTTACGAGGTGATACCACTACCCACCCCCATGCGGTCATTTATAAGTGACATCTTTTAAAAAATATATATAAATAAACTGACGTAGCCTAAAAAAAAATAACTCAAGTGGTCCATTTGCTCGTTACGATCCACAAATTCCCATTTTATTCACCACACCTGAAGGCACCAATAACAACAGCGTCTCGAAGGGTTCTCATCAAATGGGTGTGAGTTTGATGTGCGCATGCGCGTGACGGAGCTCTATCGGAAGCAAAGTCAGGCTTATCCAGGGGGGTTCACATCAAAAACACGACAATAAAAGGTAGGAATCACTTTAAAAATGACATTACAACCAAGTCACGGTGTTAGCGTGTGTGTTTTAGCTCGGTACTACAGCTGTCGTTGGATGTATGCTATCATTTTTAGCAACTTCGTAGCGAGAAGGAACCTTCAAGGAAATGTGTGCTAGTGCAAAAGCGATGAACAAAAGAAAGCGACGACACAGCCCTCTTTTTGTATCTACTGTTAGGAATACACTTTGTTTTTATGGTGTTTAAGTGTTAACCTCGACAGAATTGTTGTCGGATAGATGTAACGGAGCTTCAGTGTAAAAAAAGTCTTTGGTGGTTGATATATAAGCCAGGGAGTTAAGCATCATCCTCCCACACAGCGACTGCGCACAGACGCATATACAGTATACTGTGTTTGCAGAGTTCTGATAGCAGCTTTAGGTGGTCATTGAATTTGGTAATGAAATATCCAGAGTTCGTATCGGTGCTGGAAATCCTGGAAAACACTCGGAATTTTAGCGTGGTCTTTTCAAAGGTTTGTAAAGTTCTTGGGTTTTGAATAAAGTGCTTGAAACTGATCGAAGTGTGTGTGTGTGTGTGTGTGTGTGTGTGTGTGTGTGTGTGTGTGTGTGTGTGTGTGTGTGTGTGTGTGTGTGTGTGTGTGTGTGTGTGTGTGTGTGTGTGTGTGTGTGTGTGTGTGTGTGTGTGTGATGTGATATAAAACAGAGAAAAGAAGATCTCCACGTTTGAGACTGAAAACAGCTTTTCCGATGCTTTTGCATGAAACATTATTTTTGATGATTAACAGATTATCCAAAAAGTTGGTGATCATATTTCTGTCGGGTTAGTTTTACTTTCATTTGTCGTCCTCCTGTGGAAAGCTGTCTCAAATCATGTTGGTTGTTTATAAAATAGTAACATCTAATTTAACGGGATGAACAAGTACAATAATAAGTACACTGAGCATATTCAATGTACTGTATAAAAATATGTATTTTACCACAGCTGTAAGGTGCAGGAAAAGCATGAAAATGCACCTTGAAATGCATGAAAAGTGCTTGAATTTGAATTTGGAAAAGGTGTAGGAACCTTGAATATTGCGTACATGTTTTACTTTTTCACATTGTTCGTTCATTACGCCCTTTTCCCCAGAGTCATGTCAGGTTTTCTCGACGGAATCCGGTGCGGAGACTGCGAGTGCAATGTGGACTGGGGAGAAAGAAGAAACACCATTGCATCTGTAGCTGCTGGAGTTCTGGTATTTCACTGATTTTCCCAGTTGTAGGCTACATGGCTACTCTGATTTGTCTTCCTGCTCCGTATTTGCCTCTAGTTACTAATAATATGTGTATGCAGGGCTGTGGATTCCTGTTTTTAAATGACCAGGACTCAGATTCATTACACATTTGTTGACATTCATGTTCATACTTGTCATTGAAGTCCTCAGGCCGACTGTGAATCTTGTTGTTGCAGTTCTTCACTGGCTGGTGGATCATCATCGACGCAGCAGTGAAATATCCCAGCGAGGATGTGTTTCATCACGCCTATCACACTTGTGGAGTCATCGCTACAGTGGCCTTTCTCATGTAAGACGGACTCTGCACACGGATTTTGTCACAGGGAATGTCAGATTCTTGGGTTTGAGAAACACAAGCTGTCATCACAAGGTTCCATTATGTGGTGTTTCTGAGGTGGCATTCACACCAAATCAACACAACCTGACATCACGTTGTGGCGGCCAATCGTCTGCAATGCCTGCTTTGGTGTGAATGCAGCCTTAGGGCCCGTCCACACAAAGACGCGTTTTCCTGTAACCGCACGGTTACCGCACGGTAGTATCGGTTAAGCCGACCATCCACACGCAGCCGTGGTTATTGGAGCCTTCAAGCGGTATCTTTTGTAACCAGGTCCAAGAGTGGGAATATTTGAGAACGCCCCCAGGGGCGTTAGCATCTGGACGGCTACTTTGTTAACGATGAAGTCATTGCCCCACCTCCAGCCTCTAATCCCTGCGACGTCACATAACAACAACAGTGCTGCTGCGTGGAGAGAGACACGGACCCATAGACTGAACTGTACTCTGAGACACATGCATGGGAATGAATTAGGCTCACCATAGATTTCTCCCTTTTCCCTGATGGTCTGAATAAGTCGCTAAATTGATCGCTAAAAGCTTTTTATAAATAAAGTTGCCAAGAAGGTCGCAAAAAAGTAGCGAGACAGTGGCCGCATGTGAGTGCTTTGGGACGGGGTAGGGGCTCACAGCAGCACCCGCTGTTTGTTGCGATCAGCTACTACAGAGTGATTCATGCATCAGAGTCCAATAACACCAGAAACCGTCAACAGATTTCTTTCTAGGATGGAGGAGGATTTGGGAAGTCTCCAGATTTGGCGAGAAAGTCTCTGTTTGTATTATGATTCTACACAACAGCGGCTCTCCCTCTCTTCTTCTCCGTGTTGGTATATTTCTGTGGCAGTTACAGCGCCACACCTGGGCCCGGCATGTGTATTACAGCGTTTTTAGCTGGTTTCACTGGTTTTGTGTGGTCACAGATATTTCTTGAGCTGAGTCTGTGTGGACGGAAAACTATTTAAGAACGACAGGGGCAATCGTGTGGACGTACCCTTAAGCTTAAAGCTCCTCTCCAGACCTTCCCCCAAAGTATAGAGAATCAATCACATGGCAGCTGGTGGTCTTACATTTCAGAGGTTGGAGGTCATTAGCCGTGTCTCTGTTCAAGAATAGTCTCCGTCAGGTGTGGATGGCCACCTTAGTGGACATTTAGACCCGATCAGGCGATCCGATGAAAACGGCTCCTATCCATTTTGTGACCTTAATCTTTAACCAACGTTCTCCATGACAACCGAAAAAACTCCAGGACCGTGGCACGCCAGAAGAATAGCTACTACTTTATGAATTAGAGTTGATTACATTTTAGGCACATACATAGGCCGTAAATACATACACATAGGACCCATAGAATGCAGTTGGAGAGAGATGGAGCTGCCCCTGAGCAGTTAAGGGGTTGGTGCTGTGCTCAAGGACACCTTGGCAGTGAACTGGCGTACTTGCACCAAATAAGTGGTCCTTCTGATGGTATTTGTTTTTGTTAATTTGTTATTTCACAGCTTGTTAGAAGCTTTTGTTTGGGAGTTAAGACCTTGGACATGCCTTTAGTTCTCATAATCAAAGGCACAGGTAACTTATTCTATCCAATTATTATCATGGAGTTTGTCAGCATATGCAATCAGATACAATTTACTAATTTTAATTTTAATAAACATCTCATTTGACCCATCTAGGATAAATGCTGTTTCAAATGGCCAAGTGAGAGGAGACAGCTACAGTGAAGGCTGCATTGGACAGACAGGTGTGTATGAAAGGATATAATGAACCTCTCTAACTCTTGGTATATTTCCCATGAATAATGATGGCTTCTTCACTGGGTATTTTAATACTGCCACATCTGGTTTCTACAATACTTGGGCCCTAATTTCAAACGAGTTCCTTCCTTGTATTACAACAAACGCGCATATTCTGTTGCATTGCCCAATCACGTTTCTTATCTCTGTTTGCAGGCGCTCGAGTTTGGCTCTTCATTGGCTTCATGCTGGCTTTTGGCTCCCTCATTGCCTCCATGTGGATCCTGTTTGGAGGGTTCGTAGTGCCTCGTAAGTCTGGTTTTTCAGTTTTGGGGTGTGGCATTAATATGAGTTATATAGTATTGAGCAATTCAGAAGTGCTTTTTTGAAGACTGCAAAGATTAACGAGAAGCCAGTATGGTGCAGTAACTTGAAGGTCCCTTATCAGGCTAATTTTCAGGTTCATATTTATGTATTTGTACTTGCGTATTTTGGGGTTCTACTTAAGCATGTTAACATGCATTAATGTTCAAAAACAAATTTGTTTTGTCACAAGCCCCTTTCACACATGCACTGTGTATGTAGACATTAGAAGGCAGCGCTGTATGTGACAATGCAACGTTACGAACCAGTTGGGTTGGACATTAATCAGTGTTTACCCTGCCTCCCCCCAGTACAAAGTCTGTTTAATTTCCGAGTTAGCATGTGTGAATACTGTGTTAAAAAGAATGTTGACCTACACAAAGACGGCAACGAAGATGTCCAACAGAAAATACAACAAGATTCACGAGCTTGTGTCAATAAGGGTCGACTTTGAAATTGTTAGGTTAATTCAAGGAACAGCAAGAGACTTACTTGTTTATGAAACGTATACCTGTATTCTAACCTGACTCTCTCCAGATGAATTTTGTTCCGCCTTGCTTCACTCCATCTGGGATCGCTCCATAAGAAAGGGATTTTTTGGTAGGGCTGGGCCTTATCAAAGATCCTTGCATATGACTGGATAAACCACTTGTCCTTCATCTTTATTGACTGGTGCTACTTCAACCACTCACATCGAAACCAACCTGTGACGCTGATGAGAGCGACGCAGGGAAAAGTCAAACAGAACAGCCGACATGGTTTCCACCAACAAAAGCCTCCAGAGCCGTCCTCTGGTGTTCTTTTAAAGAAGAAATATTCTCTAGATTGAACAACACGGATGAAATAGCAGCATCCATGTTGACACCTGCTTCATCTATGCAAGCCGCCATTGTTGTCTATAAAACCTCCGACCGGAGGTCCTGATTGGCTCAACCACCTGAAATCACAAATCACTTTCCTATGGAGCGATCCAAGATGGTTGAGTGGAGTTAGGCGGAGTCGAGGTGGAACGAAATTCATCTGGCGAGAGTCAGGTTACCTCTATTCACGGTTTGTCTGAAACGCTTTGTTAAGCCCCCGTCTCATTAAGCCCCCCTACCGAAAAAAAGCCCAGTCTGCTCTGATTGGTCAGTGTGTCGTGGTCTTTCACAGACTTTTGATACTTTCACAGTTTCAAATATAGCACCTCCCCCTGCTTAAGAGACATGTAAATCAGGGGATTTTTAGATAAATGTGGCCTCAATTTGTAACCTGTAACTCTGTCGTCTCTTACAGAAAAGCCTGTCGTGTACCCTGGTATTGCCGTTTTCTTCCAAAATGCATTCATTTTCTTTGGGTAAGTCAATGGTCCTCAGCAGCATCTTACTTCAAACCCACGCTTTCACTTCAGCACAGGTGTTTTTTTGGAATATTTCTCTTACATACTTATCTTCCTGTCTTCTGATCAGGGGTTTGGTCTTCAAGTTTGGACGTACAGAGGACCTGTGGCAGTAATGAACCCTATGTGTCTTCATGTCCACCGTTTATACACTCTGCTTTCTATATTGTATGAGACAATATGCTTTAGTGGTTATTCACTTTATATATAAACTTTTTTAGCTTTCAAATTAATGTTTAATTTATATTGTTTGCTGTATAATGGCTAAATCATAACTAAGCACAACGTTTCATAGATTCCTTTTAAAGTTTTGCCTATTTTCAAATGTGGCACATCTTTAAATGTGTCACTTTGCACTCTGTGTAGCCATGTTGTTCTAATGGTTTACAACTTGTGTTTAACAAAATGTGTATTTTGGGAGCTTTACTTCTCTGAACTGTCCACTGTTCCTTTGGGTATACTTACTTTTATGACATCCTTTAATTTGAACAGTTTAAGCAGAAACAACATAAATGCTTATGGTACAAAACAAAATCATAGAGGGAAATGTTTCATATTACTGTACGCATTTACTGAATGTATCTATAAGGGGTTGTTTGTATTTTCCCTGAAAGAACTCTCTGAACTCAGTAGGATGTCATATGTGAACTGGAGATTTGTATTTGACTGCGACACTTATCCATTTGCTTATTTAACATCCAAACCATGAGATGCGTTTCTGCCGACCATGGCAGCATTAAACAGAAACATACTGGGCAGTAAATGAGTCTTGCATTCATACTTTCACAGTTCAACCTTGATTTATTTTATCTTGTTATTACAGTCTTAACACATATAACACACATAAACACATAATCAAATAACTCTAATAACTTCATTGTAATGAATGAACACAAAAAATAGTTTGAGGATCAGACTTGATCTACACCTTTTTCTGTCGTCTTACTTCCGCACAGCAAGATGGGGAAACTGCAAAACATGGAAAGAGTTATGTCCCAGTGCTGTTTTATGAATTTACCTATTATTTACAAAATAATACCACGTCCGTAACTGAGTAAGTAGCACTGTTGATGAGAAGAGAAATTCTTGATTGCCTACCTCCCAGAACGCCTGATCATCAAAACATTTCTTGTCTTGGGGCGGCCTCCAGAAGTTCCACTTGAGTAGGAGCCCTTTAAACAGCGACATATAAAAGTCTTTAGGAGAGCTTTACGGATAACAGAAAAAAACAGGGTACCTCTGAATTTCTCTAGAATACTGAAGGCCTAAAGTAAGATGAAATAAAATTTGGGTCATATTTCACTGTTGGGGGGGCTTTCTCTTGCAACTGAATGAATAATTCAAAATGGACCTTCTGTTTTCTAGTATGATTGCACCCGACTGGTGATAATGGAAACCTTACAAACGTGTAGTGCTGGACGATATGGCCAAACGCTTCAATCGCAATATAGGTCATTTCATAGCTCAATAAAGATGTATTTCACATCTTTTAAATAGTCTGTATGAAATAACCAAAGCATATTTATGTAGCCTATACTCCTGTGTGAATTAAATACTATACAAATGCAAAGTACAGAGTATTTATTCACATTGAACTCTTGAACGTAAAGTTATTATAAAACCAAAACTGCAATTTAGAAGAGGTTTGTGTTTATTTTCTTTTAAATCAATTTAGAGAATGTAATTCTGTATGAGGATATTTTTTACAATATTGATTCCACCAAAAGACATTGAATTATCACCCAGCCCTACTAGAGAGGAGACTTGCCTGTGATGATACCCATGGCCAGACTTAGACTGATGGTGATCAATAGAGTACAAATGTGGAATACAGCAAACCGGATTGCCCTACGAAAACAAAGCACAAATTACATAGGTGGTCACACCCTATGTGTGTTTTTGCAATGCAATAGTGTGACAGCTGTGTTCTTACGTTGTGTGATCATCACAGCCTTTAATCTGTAGGAGGAGATGTGCCAGCCATCCCAGTAGACCAGGGAGTCCGTGTGTGCTCAGGACGGCGCAGGTGTCATGGCACTCGAATGCAAGCTGCATGTGGTTCTGTAAGAAGAGTTTTAGGATAAGTTTTGGAATATTTAATCAAGGGGTATGTGTCCATGCGGTGGCCAAAAACCTTGAGATATCGGAATCCGATGGTTGATACGACTGCAGCAGTGAATCCGATTGTCATGGCTTCCCATGGCTGATGAACCACTGATATGGAAACCCCAACAGCAACACCTCCAGCAAGCATGCATGACTGCATATGGATCTGACAGAGGAGTAAAGTTATATGCACTATTCTAAATTATATCTCTCTGGTATTAAGTGCACTGATTTTTATTTTTTTTATTTTGAGTTGCTGCTGTGGTATTTAAACAGTTAAAAGTCACTGTTCATCTCATCTCATCTCATCAGCAGCAGGGGACCCAAACTTCCCAGGCCACATTAACCAGCTCTAACTGGGGATCCCGAGGCGTTCCCAGGCCAGTGTGGAGATATAATCTCTCCACCTAGTCCCAGCTGGACGTGCCTGGAACACCTCCCTAGGGAGGCGCCCAGGGGGCATCCTTACTAGATGCGCGAACCACCTCAACTGGCTCCTTTCAACGCAAAGGAGCAGCGGCTCTACTCCGAGTTCCTCACGGATGGCTGAACTTCTCACCCTATCTCTAAGGGAGACTCCAGCCACCCTCCTGAGAAAACCCATTTCAGCCGCTTGTACCCGTGACCTCGTTCTTTCGGTAATGACCCAGCTTTCATGACCAAAGGTGAGGGTAGGAACAAAGATTGACCGATAGATCGAGAGCTTTGCCTTCCTCAGCTCTCTTTTCGCCACAACGGTGCGGTAGAGTGACTGCAACACCGCCCCTGCTGCTCCGATTCTCCAGCCAAACTCACGCTCCATCGTCCCCTCACTCGTGAACATGATCCAGAGGTACTTGAACTCCTTCACTTGGAGTGGAGGGGGGGGGTCTCTGTTCATGAACAAGCATAATGTTGTGTTAACATATCAAGTTTCAGAATACCGGGTTGAGTTTTCCTTTGGGGCTGGAGAGCACAGACACAACAGCTGCAGTTACAGCACTGGTGGCCAGGGCCAGGTAGGTGCTGCACACGGCTGCCATCTTCCTCCCAGGAGTGCGATGGTCCACAAGGACTGAATTAAAACTGGGCCAAAACATCCACATAAACACAGTCCCTGGAGAGAAGAGGATTTAGATTCTGCTTTAAAGGGATTCATGTATGTCATTACATAGGGTTTAAACTTAAATCCCACTTGCTGGACGATACAAAACCCTACCAGTAACATCAAAAAAAACCTTACCCAACATGGAGAATAATACTGATTTGCGGTCAAATTTCTCTTTTTCAAATTGCTGCTCAGATCCTTCCCGATACAGGATCCAGGTCAGGGCATGTCCAAAGAAGGCCCCGAATATGTGAAGCAGCATGATGCTGTTCAGAGGCTGGACCTGGAGTTAGAAAACATCATTATGAGCAAATGCATGGCTTGAGGAACTGATATAAGCGTGAAACACGGGAGAAAAAACAAGCGGCTTAACTTCAGCAGAGTCTGGAGGAGCCGCTCATTCAGGACGAACCCTGACACCTCCAGCAGGGCGATGAGGACAAGTTGGACAGGGTTTGTCTTCCCAAGCACGGCTCCAATTGAAATGAGCGCAGAGGCTGCACACAACTCTGCAACCACTAAGCTATATTAAAAATATGTAACAATATTAGGTTTGTAATAGTTTCAGAATTGTATGTTAAATATGTCTCTGTTCAATTAAGTGCCTCTTTTGTTTGATCAGCTGCACATTTATTCAGTAGAGATAATTTGCCCAAACAGATGTGACATTGAATTTAAAAAAGGAGATAAAATGACCTACCTTCTCAAATCTAACCTGGCTTTTCCTCTGTAATACCAGGACTCAATCCCATTGAGTATGATTGCCCATTGGATGGCAGTGACAGCCACAAGGAGGTTGAACCCAGAGCCACTGAAACCATATCGCACTAGAAAAGTGCATAAGAAGCCAAAACCTAGGATCACCATCACATTAACATCCTGGAAGTCTGCAAGACACAAGAAGTTAGTACGCATAAAAAAAAAAAGAACTGACAGAAAAATGACAATACAGTCCTATACTATAGTCACTTCTGCTGTGTCTCAGCTTACAGCCCAATTTCTCAGGAGTCACCACAGATCATCTGCTCCAAAGAAGCAGCAACTGTGTGAGCTTATCACTGACCAACAGTAATAACTGCAGCCCCTCCCCATATTCCTGGATTCTAGTATGTACCCTTATGTTATTCACCTTTAAACCTAAATGAAGTAGTTTAATATGCCTTTTTTTATTGAGTTACATGCTACCCCCCCCCCCCCACACACACACACACACACACACACACACCATTGATTACCTGAGTAGAAGTTTCTGAAGGCAGTCCCATCTGCTTTGATATTGGTGTCGATCTGAATGTAAAAGGCATATAAGATAATGAACCCCAACTGCAGGAAAAGAAGCAAAGGTGCCAGACGAGAGCGCAGACTTGGTGCGTACTGAGGAGCCATTGGAGATGTTCCCTGCGCACTTCTCTTCAAATGAGCATGTTTAGCCCCCGCGCATCGAACAGGGCGAAACCACTTAAGGGTCTTGTTTATCAGTTGCTGGACACAGACCGGCCTTTCTAGGCTAGCATGCCGGGGCCTGGCCCACCCCTACGCAAGACCGGTTGAGGTAGTTTAGATAGATGGATGGATAGATAGATAGACAACATGTCTTAATCCCCAGACAGCAACAATACAAGGCCTTAATATAAATGCACATTTAGGGCATGAAAAATATCTATGCATGTTGAATTGCATATCTAATGAAGCAATTAAAATGCTGTTTATAAGAAGTGGAACAGAACAAAATGTATCAATATCTGCCTATACTAGCCTACCATATTTAGACAGCATCTGGACTGTTCCAATTGAAATGTGTGTCACCTGAAGTCATAAAATACAATGCAGTGAAACATAAACCCATTAGTTTCTTTAATGTACTAAAATAAAATGACTGGTAGATTGATGCATCAATTAATTCTATGTGTAGGTTACTTTAAACTAAGGTCACTACAGTTTTGGCCATGCATAAATACAACATTTAGTAAACAAAAAAAGCCATAGGCAAAGTTAATCAGCTACGTCAACTGCAACCCACACTTTCTAGTCAAACACGCACACGCGCGCGTGTACGCTCTGCACACATTTTAACCTGGTAACAAAACATAGATGGCAGTCGGGGCTTAGGGCAAGTCTGACAATGACCCACACACACAAATAACCCGGTATAAATAACCCCCGTGTTTTATGTCTCGCACAAAGGGAATTTATCCCAGAGACTGCATGTTTTCTAATCATAATAAACCAAAGGCAAAAGCCCGCCTCAGCGCTGATCTCATTGGTCAGTCAGCGGTGCCCGAATTGTCCACAAACATCTGATTGGTTGAACTGGCCCGACGTTCCACGCACAGCGTCCCTCGTCTCCTAGCTTTACCCAAGGCTAATGGAAGGAGGCTGGGACACCAACATTAAAATCTCCGCGCTTTGGGGTCTGTCGCATGCGCAATGCGACTGGAGCTGCGCTGTTGGTGCTATACAAATCAAATAGGATTACTTTCCAGAACAAGGTCCCAACTCCCAACTATTAAACATAATACGTTTGATTGTTCTACAATAGTGCCCCAGCTATTGTAGGGAGGACTAAACATGACTTAAGTCTCAATAAATAAATAAACATATTCATAAATAAATAAATACCAAATTAAATTTAGAAATGTATAAATTATACGTCATAAATAACTGTATAAATATATAAATTAAATAATAGATAAATGCTTTAAATGTATTTCTACATCTTTGTTCACCTATATTTATTTCTGTATTTCTGTGTCCATATGTTAATGAGGTATTAGGTCCCATTTTCTTATACATATGTCAATTTATTCCTGCATCTATTTATTCCTGTATTTATCTATTTACACATGTATTTAATCATTGAGATTGTCATGTTTTGTCCTACATACTATGAGCCTCTCGCCAGATGTTACTGCGCATGTGTCATACCCGTCATACCCCAAGGCTCAGACATATTTTGTTTGTTGGTGTCCCATCCTCCCCCCATTAGCCGTGGCTCTCCCCTGTTGTCTTTGGCGGAGGAGAACTGACAGTGCAACGTCAATGGCTCGTCTCTGTATCCGTCAAAGAGAGAGGCCTCGGCGGATAGATTGATTGGCTACACGAGCCTGTCTGACAAGTGGACGTACGGACTTATTGAGTCTGCGCTAACAGAAAAGGAGGAGGTTCCCCACGAATATAGAGTCCCTTTATTTATTTCTTTGTTTCCAGTGGGGGGATAATAATAATAACAGCGACATATACACCACAGACATTCATTCATTATCAGTGTCCGTATCCACAAGAAAACTGGATAAGACTACAGTGGTTACTCGAAGGCCAAAGCCAAGAGGAGGAGGATGAAGCGGCGCAATGCGGACTGCAGCAAACTCCGACGGCCGTTAAAACGGAACCGAATCACTGAGGGTATATACGGCAGGTAACGGTCACTTATACGGGGGTCCTCCTCCATTACGGGGGGCACTGAATGGGGTTTGATAGTTGGAGAAACGTCCTGAAGTTCCCATTGATGTCAATGAGCTGCCACTGCTAGCTGCTAGTGATAGCCGTAGCGCTAGGCCCCAAAAACAGCCTGTTTTTGAGTCAAGGTCTGTTTCACAGCAACGTTACTGTTTTAAAATAAGTTGTAATGGATTTTTTGGACACTTATAAAACAACCCTGGGTATCTAACAGTCTGCACACGTCAGTTGTCATCTTCTAGAAGCATTGAAAATAATACAGCTCCCCCTGTTAGCCATAGCTATTAGCACAACAGCAGCTTTGTCTGCTCATTTCTAATTTACTAAGTCCAGTAATAGCGTAACAAATGGGACCATTAGCTGTAAACATGAGTGAGTAAGACTGCAGTCAGTTAGTCTGACTTGTGTTGTACTATTCAGACAACTTAAAGTTGCCTAGTTGTCCTTCCAAGGAACACCTGACAGGTCCTACCTCTGTTTGTGTGTGTGTGTGTGTGTGTGTTTGTTTGTTTAGTTATCATAAAACAATCATTACAAACATATCGCAGTGTAAACTCAAACAGTAAATAGTGGCTGAAAAGTCTTAGGCTGAAGCAAAAACTAATGTATGCCTATCCCATTTTCTTATCAATTAAATCTACCCACCTCAAAGAAAAAGCAAATATAAAAAACAAGATATAAAGTAAATAAATAAATTATTCACATTTGCATCCCTCAAAAAAAGCAACAATTTTCTTGAAAACCAACAGGGAGTTGCACATTTTTACATTTAGAGTGTGACTTTCTTTGCATCTGTTAATCTAAGCGTCAAAGACCACTAGTTACACATGGGGCCTTTAGATCTAGAGATGTGGGTTGGTTCTTAAATTATTAAGCACAAAACGGTCATGCTTTGAGATCAAAGACTACTACTGTGTCACTTTCTAGGTCTCAGTACTCTATTAAACTGGGATCAACTCTATCAACTCTAATTTTGGCACTTGGAAAGATCCAGCACAATCCTTGAGAAATACTATTGTTGGGCACTGTTGTCACTGTTTAAAGCAGCATCACTCAATAACATGTAAAAGTGCAGACATCCATCTTCCACAATGTCTAAACAAGTCTCATACATCTCTGTGTGCTTGTTCTGTTTATTTGCAGAGATGCATTGTATGACATCGGTTGATTAGAAAAAGTGCCGTCAAACAGCAGTAATAGGCTCCAGACACATATACACTTGAATGACACACACCCACACATACTCTTAAAATAAATTCCCTGTATTGATGTTTTGTCATATATTGACAGTTAGATGTAAAAATTAGTAACATACTTGTGTATTTGTGTTCCAAAACAACTTGTCATCCCATTTTTCCTCTCCTTTTTCAGTACCTTCTTGTACCTGAAGTTCCTGGTGGTGTGGGCACTGGTGCTGCTGGCAGACTTTGTACTGGAGTTCAGGTTTGAGTACCTCTGGCCATTCTGGCTCTTCATCCGGAGTGTGTACGACTCCTTTAGATACCAGGGGCTGGTGAGTGGTTATGTCCTTCTATATTTATTATACATATCAATAAAGCGAGCATAGCCATCTTTTGTTATTCTCTGTTCACAACATTTAGCTGTTTCACTGAAATAAGCAAGAACAGATGTGGACTTATATTATCAGTCTCTTCTGAGTTTTGAATGTCTTCAGCACCGTAGCGCTGCAGTCACAGTCCCTGCATTTACACATGAAATTAAATTACCAGGTTATTGTTATCTTCTGCAGTAACTTTATTTATTAAATGTCATGTGAACAAGAAGCAGTTAACCAAATCTAGATATAAGCAGTGTAGTGCGATAAAAGGAAAGATTAGTACTTCTTGCAATAATCAGATTTCTTGCATGTAAACATAATCAGTAGTCAGATATCCCTTTAGACTCAGAATAACCCATAGGATGGTAACATTGATTCTGAGACTGCCAAAGCCAATCAAAAGAAGAAAGCTGTAAATATCAGGCAGAAAGAGCTGCTGCAGCTGTACAACACAGTTCAGATTTAGTTGTGTAATTCTACTGCACTTTACAGCTGCTGCCTCTTAGGATCAGAATTTTAATCTGACATAATTTTTAAAATTACAGACTTTATTGGACAGTTTAAAAGTATTCCTGTATCTAAATGTTGTATGCTAATGTTTATCTATCAGTTTTATTTTGCCTCGGGTCCTTTATTGATGCTGGGCAGATTCTTCTTGTTGACATGCAGTGTGTAGGTGTGTATGTATCTCACAGAGATGCTGAACTGGAGAACCAAAATGTACTGTTCACATAAACATTCATGGTGTAATTTAACAATGAACTATATGGTTTAATCCCTCACAACAAGACTACTCTTATTATAAATGATTAAGATATGACAGCCAACCTGTTGTGACATCTTAAAGCTGGTTGTTAGCCTGAAAACATTTCCTTTTTCTTTTTTAACGGAATGTTTAAAGTTTTGAGGATGAAAAACTTGCGGTACAAACAACCTACATCTTTCTTCGCTGCACATGTTGATGGTTTACCATAACCACCTTATCTCCCCAACAGGCCTTCTCAGTATTCTTTGTGTGTGTGGCGTTTACCTCGGACATCATTTGCCTCCTCTTCATCCCAGTGCAATGGCTATTCTTCGCTGCCAGTACCTATGTGTGGGTGCAGTATGTTTGGCACACAGGTAAGGCCCTTCAGTGTCTCCTAATATTTGTTAATACAAAAACTGCATATGAGAAATTGTAAATGCCAGCGAATAACTTGGCTCATTTGTGTCGACATTAGTTCTGTTTAACAAAAGAAGGAAGGAAGAATCTCTCTGTGTATTTACATGACAGATGATTTAGATAAATAATTATTTTAAGTCACAGAGCCCACTAGTTCTTAGAACTTGCCCTATTTTGTGTTGCTCTTCCACTTAGTGCTTCGGGGTAAAGCTTGTGTGAGAGGCATTGTGCAATACCCGTGCACATTGTGTTATCTTATTTACAAATAGTTGCGTCTTAGAATTTCGCATGGTGTGTGTGTAAGTGAGCTGCACTCGGATTAGTTGTCAGTCTGATTTAGTGGTATCCTCCTGCGTTGACCAATGGCCAGGTGTCAGATTGAAATCCTAGTGCCAGTTGGGGGAGGGAGAAACGCATGGGGTCCCCAGTTGCCTTCTTAGCCCTCCAACTTCACTCACCAGTGACATTCACGTTAAGAGTATTAATATCTCTTAGCACCCACAGCCTGGTGGTGAAAGTGTCTTGCAGTTTATTGCAGCCAAGGAGACAATGGGTAGTGTCTGTATCCTGACCACCGTATGTGTTCCGTGATAATGGTGTGTCAATAAAGATCTGTGCCCATAAGTTTTGTATATTTGATGGTCTTCCTTAGAGGGAGGCAGGTTTGTGTTCAAGTCTTTACTCTGATGACAAAGTTTTGAGCAAGTGCTGTTTCATTATATGACCTCTCACATTTCACTTCACTGGTGACAGTGGTGTTTTGTATGGCACTCTTAAACACACCTGAATCTAATGATTATCAAACCTGTGACAAGCTTCAGCTGCTTGATAACGAGCACATTATAAGACTCAGGTGTGTAGATCAGGGAGAAACCTAAAACATGCAGGGCAGTAGCTCTCCAGGAGCAGGATTGGGCACCCCTGGTGTAAAGCATATTTGATAACAAATGGGATGTGCCGGGTGAGATCAAGTACAAAGTAGGAACTCTTTCAGTAGGGGGATGACGCAGTCCATAAAGAACCTGCCAATGCCCGTATTCTAAAACGTTTTTTTTGAGATAGTCACATCATCAAGTTGGTACTGGGGCAAAGTCAGGAGTGTGTGTCTTTAAAACAGATATGGGTATCCATTTCTCCTCAAAATGTTTTTCTGTCATAAAGAAGCGCGCATACATTTTTGTAACACAGACTGACATATGCGAACTTTTCCTGAATACAGTGCAAAATAAGGATTAGGCAGTGTCTTATGAAAGAATAAGTAAACAATGACCAAGTATTCTGTGCCAACTTTGCCAGTTTGTGGTGCTAATTGCTATGGACACAGGTGGTTGTGCTGATGTTTAATGCCCACTTATAAGATCTCTGTCCTGCTTTGTTTTTCAGAGAGAGGTGTCTGTCTGCCCACTGTGTCTCTATGGATACTCTTTGTGTACATCGAGGCAGCCATCAGATTCAAAGACCTAAAGAACTTCCACGTGGACTTGTGTCGGCCGTTTGCTGCACACTGGTGAGCCCCTGTTCTGTTTTAACCAGGTGGAATGCTGTACTTAACGTAACATGCTTTTACTGGAAGGTTTAGGGCAGTAGACATATACACAGCTTCCTTGGTTGCTGCACACTACATGAAGTCAGTAAAATCACACGATTGGCTATGCGCATTGTTCATGATAAATCAGTTTAAGGCTGAATGTTTTAGAGAATAAATGCACTTAAATGTGCCTGACTGTACAGGTAGGAACTGTAAGAAGACTTTTATAGTTGCACTCTTCCCACTTAGTACTGCTGCAAAGCAATTTTCCTTGGGATAAAGAAAGGTTAACCCCTTATCATATTTTTATCCTCAAAGATAACCAAAATAAATAACCAAGTCCAGTTGCTTTTGACTGAAATTGCTTTGAGGATAACGATGACCTGGACAAATGAGAACATTCACAGGCCCTTATCATATTGTATAATAAATGTAGTTGTTGTTGTGCCCATAAAAAAATATATATGTTTGCCTATTGGTTTCTGTTTCTTAAAAAAAAAAAAAGCAGGTCTTAGGTTTTTCTTGGATTTTCCCCAAGACTTTGCATATTTCTGAAAAATCCCGAAAGAGGTTTAAAGTAGGGTTGGAGTGTATGTTTGTGAACTGTGTACCGCTAAGAGAGGTATGTAATTTTAATCTAAGGAACCCCTAAGACCTAAAGCTGGATTTGGTTTGCCTATATTATTCTGTGAAGTTGACATGTCACCATACTAAAATAAAGAACTCTAATTTATTATTTACTTAAGAGCATTTTTTTAGCAGTGCTTCCTTGATCAAATCAGCACGTTTTTGATCTATGACCCTAAGGCTAGACTTATGAGTTTATTCTTGTGTCCCATTGCTTTAGCATTGGCTACCCAGTGGTCACGCTGGGCTTCGGCTTCAAGAGCTACGTGAGTTATAAGATGCGCCTTCGGAAGCAGAAGGAAGTGCAGAAGGAGAATGAGTTTTACATGCAGCTCCTGCAGCAGGCTCTGCCTCCAGAGCAACAGATGCTTCAGAGGCAAGAGCGAGAAGCAGAAGAAGGTAAAACACACATACATGCTGTATGCACAGATGAAGCATCTGATTAAGGAAATCTGACACCTCACACCATCTACTACGGCGGAACAATGAACTTACCTTCTTTGATACGACACATTGATAGTGTTACCTGGTCACTTTACTGTTTGGTTTGCTAGCTGGGGTAATTAAATGACACATCTATGGATCGGGAATTTGAATGATCTGCCAGTCAGTTTTGCTTCAGTCAGGATTGTTGACCAGGATGGCAGGTAGCCTTTAGGCTTTGTGTTGGACCTGGGAGAAATAGTTCCCTAGAGATTTTGTGTCCTGTTTATGGGATTCAATGGATTGTGATAATAAATGTGCACCCTGGAAACAAAACTAGCTTTTAGACTACAACCAGGTGTGTATCAAGATGTGTTTTCATGAATCTATCAACATTACTTCAGTTTGCAGCATTTCCCTCTCTATTCAAAGTCTGTGGTTGCAGGTGTGCCTGCCTCGCAGTATAAAAAAACAAATCATGCACATAATGATTCTAAGAGGTGCTCGTCATTGGGTGTGATATGGCAAAGATTTGAAAGGAGCTTGCACAGCAAGTTTGTAAAAAAAAATGTCAAAATTGCAGCCAGCAAAGGAGTTTTCACCAGCCAACCAATAACAAAAATCTCACTTTAATGCATCACAGTTGTTTGTTTAGCTATGCATAAAGCCATGTTTCAGATATACTAAGATATGAAGAATTACACACCGGTAAAGAGAGGATATACATAGAACTTCAGGATAAGTAATAGTCTCATTCATATGTGTATGTATGTATGTAACTCCTTCATTTTCCTCTTTATTTATGCAGCGGCAGCTAAAGGAATATCTGAAGTGGACACACCTCCAGTGTCACAGAATGGCGCCCCAGCCAATAAAAAGACATCGGCACCACTGCCAGAGTTAGAGTATAGAGAAAAAGGGAAAGAGGGAAAGGGTGGTGGGGACGCTAAAAAGCAGCACAACAGCAACAGCATCCTGCCATCATCAGTGGACTCTAAACTCCAAGAGATGGAGTATATGGAGAACCATATGAACAACAAGAGACTGACCACAGAGCTGGGCAGCACAGAGAACCTGTTGCTTAAAGAGGAAAACAATTCTTCCTGCTCCTCCTCCTCCTCTTCCTCCTCCAAAAACTACAAAAATGCTAGCAGCAATGCCGCGACGCTCAACTCCTCGCCTCGCGGCCATAGCGCCAGCAACGGGAGCGTGCCCTCCTCCGCACCATCATCATCCTCCTCCACGGGGAAGAACGAGAAGAAGCACAAGTTAGCTGTCGGGAAGGGGACGTCGGGTGGCTCCCACAGGGATCCCACAGACAACTGCATCCCCAACAACCAGCTGAGCAAGCCAGAAGCACTTGTTAGGTAAGAAACACACGCTCAGACATGAGTATTCATCACAACGCATGCTCATTAGGAACATACATCTCATGTTCGAGCAAATTCTCTCAAACTGAAGCATTTCTTCTACTGTCAAATATGTGATATGTGTGAGGCTAGGGATGGTTTTTGCTGTCATCCCAATCATGATACCAAGACCTAGTCAATCACTGCACTGTGCACACATAAAGCAGACCTACAGTGAGTTTGATAAAGTAGTCTCAATTATTCACAACTCTGCTTTAAAATAAATGAAACCATACACTAAAGTTGGGAACAGTATTAAAAATATAGCCTGCATCCTAGCTGACCTTTGATGGTTTCCTGTAAGTCCTGCAGTATATTTTATAATATCTCTGGTCAACATGATGTGGTAGAACGGTTTGAACAGGATTTGGACAACCTGTCAACTCCAGCACAAACAGAATGCTAAAGTTCAAAGCCTTTCATCCAATAGCAGTCATTTTGAAGCACGGTATATGTTTTTAAGTTTGCTTTTTCCGCATCGCTGGTGTATCATTAACTGAAAGTCTTTGGCAAGCTGCTGTTTATTTTATGGTATGTTTATTTCGTGCTTCACTCACAAAACTAAGTGAATCCAGCGTTTTCACAGAGTGCGGCAGTTACATTTTGACAGCTTGTGCACCTGGAGCAAATAAACAAACGACCACAAATTGATTGTGCTTTGTATAACCTAGATCCATCATAAACTCCTGAATCTGAGCCTATTCTGATCAGCTTGTGATATCCTTAGTTGTCAAACCACATATTGCAAACAGGTTGCCATTAAGTCTCCAGCTGGTATGATTTAGTTGAGCTGTGTGTTGAAAAGTGTAATTTCACTCTTGATATGTTTGCAATCTTTTGCACATAACTTACAATGTTGATTTAATAACAGATAATGTAAAAGTGAGTTAAGTGTCGGGTTGGTAGTGACATATTTTAAAATGTCAGAGAAAATAGACTGTCATTGTTTGTAAAGCCTCCCTGTGTGTCTAATCTAATTTGTGTCTGGTTTACTCATGTGTGCAATGTGGAGTTTTTCTCGGTGACTGTCTCAGATGACAGCAGATATACCAATATGTGTGACATCAAATTATCCTTTAAAGTCTTGGGTTGTTTTTATCAGAAATCTCAGACACTTAGAAATGATGCTGAAAGTTTGAGTAGGACTGATGATATTTTGTGTTCTAAGTAGGATATAAATGGTTATGAAGTTTCCTTCACCCTGTTTCATTTCAGAATAAATCTATGCAACACTCAGAAGCCTAAAGTTAACTTAACTTAATTTATCTGTATAGATTGATTATATACATGCCTTTGCTGTATAAGACTTTATGGATGTTTTTCTTAAGCAGCTGTTTGCTCCTGGGGAATGTGTATAATCCATGTATGTTTCCATAACAGCATAAATGTATTGATGTACATGATATATATGTAAATCATGTTGAATGTCATAAGCAGCATGTCATTGTCTGTGTTCACTCTCCCAGATTGGAGCAGGATGTTAAGAAGTTGAAGGCAGACCTGCAGGCCAGCCGGCAGGTTGAACAGGACCTGCGCAGCCAGATCGGCTCTCTGGGAAGCGCTGAGCGCTCCATACGCACTGAGCTGGGCCAACTGCGTCAGGAGAACGAGCTACTGCAGAACAAGTGAGCTGAGCTTCTGTTCACTGCATCAAACAGAGGTCACACTAGTGATCCTTAGTTGACCTAGTTAGTTAAGGCCTAAGTCGAGTAGTTTCACACACTCACAGACAGCAACAGTATGAGCGAGTGTGTATGTGACAGTATGAAGTGAAGTTGCAATTGTAAGCGGCGTGTCTACACTTAATATTTGTCAGTGAATAAATGCTACAAGTCCTCAAGAACCGAGCAGCACATTAAAGTAAAAGGAGTTAGCCGCAAAGCTATCGACAACTGTCCGGGCTCACCAAGCTTTAAGGTCCAGCTATTCCTCATTTTTATGACTAGTTGCTCCTGCAGTCGTCCACTATATTTATTTAAAAATAGCCTTGTCTCACCACTTTGTGTTTTTTTTTTTTTTTATTGTTTTTTTTAAGTACATACTTGTTCCACACATTCAACAGAGAGAGACAGAGATAAGCATGCAGGATGTCTGTGTCTGCTGCTCCTGCCACACACACACACACACACACACACACACACACACACACACACACACACACACACACACACACACACACACACACACACACACACACACAGATTAGCAAACAGTAGGGGAGCAAAATCGCTTGTAAACGAGGGAGTAGGAATGCTCTCCTGGTGGAAACAGTCTGTCTCTGGATATATCGTGGCCCCCCAAAGCACTTATGCCTTTAGGAGGTCCCTCAGGTGGGCTTTGTGTGGGCTGCTCAAATAAACGCTATACAACAGTTCACCATGACGTCACAACAACAATATTCGTTCTTCCGGGTGGCAAAAGCAGAAGCGTTCTCCGATGACAACACTAGTAAACAAGCCCTTTCATGTCATTTAACCAGAGTAAATGGCTTGAATCACTGGGTGATCTCCACCAAAGTGGAAGTAGAATTCATTTACTCACTTCTAAGACTCTACAAGGTAAATTTCATATTTGTATCTGAGCATTTACATGTCATATTAGTAAACTAAAGTGACCTTGATGAGTGAAAGCAGTGAGAACGTTTGGGCGATGCTCAGCCTGGGCGGCTCAGGTGGCGGTTTACATTAAAAATGACTTTAAGACTTTACGATATATTTTGGAGCTGTTAAATCATGTCATTTTATTGTGAAGGACTGAAGTATGGTCGCGGATGTTTTGACAACATTGATGTTAATGTGGATGACCAGCAGTTCCCAGTGTTTATTGCGAGGATATTGGGTTTGTCCGACTAGGGCCGAAAGGAGTGTCCTTTTGACAACTCGTGTAAACACAAAGGTCGTTAAAACGATATATGGTTACAAAGTTAAAAAGTTAGACTTTAGTTTACCACCATTTAATTAACTCTAAACAATACACCATCATTTATATTTGTAGATTAAACAGAAAGTTTGATAGAATTTAGCCAGAAAGTGTCCCACTGGAGACACAGATCTGTTATCTGTGATGAAATGTCTCCACAAACGCAATGATGGAGGTTTGTTCCCAGTCTGCCCCGTTAGAAGACGCTCCTCCACCAGGCAGTCTTAGCACTCGTGCTTTTAACAATTTCCAATCGCTTTACCCTCCTCAACCACAGGTTCCACTGGATAAATTTAGTATTTATGGGAAAAAACCCTTCACCGTTTATTGTATATCAGGTGGCTCAACCCCAAGCACAACACGTTTTCATTTTTAACTGTAACACTGTTTAAAGTAGCAGCTGGTCAGCTTCAGGTACGTGGAAGCTGCTCACGTTCTGCCACCCAGAAGGATCTTGACGCCTGTTGTTTACAAACACTCTAAAATGCCCTATACATGTGAAACAATGATGGAATCAAACAGCACATAAAATAAAAAATACTGATCCTGCCACCCTGTCTTTCTTTCTTGTTAATATGCTGCTCTATGTTATATGTGTGTCCACGCACTTGCAGGCTCCATAATGCTGTGCAGGCAAAGCAAAAGGACAAACAGGCAGTGGGCCAACTGGAGAAGAGGCTCAAAGCAGAGCAGGAGGCCCGAGCCAGTGCAGAGAAACAGCTTGCAGATGAAAAGAAGCGAAAGAAGTTAGAGGAGGCCACAGCAGCCAGAGCAGTAGCACTGGCAGCAGCATCCAGGTAGGTGCACATCTCACATTTGAGATTTAGTTTGTAATAAGCATTTTACTTTTGACTGGTTGCCTGTTTCTTTTAAGTTCTGATAAATTCACTACTTTTTCTCCTTTTCAGAGGGGAGTGCACAGACACGCTGCGGCGGCGGATCACTGAAGTAGAAACAGAGTGTAAGAAACTAACAATGGATATCAAGCTAAAGGAGGACCAGATCAGAGAGCTTGAATTGAAAGTCCAGGTAAGATTATTTGTTTATTAAATTAAATATTTAACTGTCAACAGATAAAAATCAGCAGTTCTCCCAGTATTATTGTGTTTTAATGCATTATTGTCTTTGTTCATTCGGCCATATGATGATGATTGATTCTAATTCATGAACGTTTGGATTCCTGATATCTTAACCTATTGCAGTATTGTGCACATCGCCAGTTCTGCATTTGTATGTGACCAAGCTTCTGAAAAGACAGAAGTGATACAGCTAAATGTAACACGCCCATGTCTATATCATGATGGGGCATTTCTGGGAGCTCTGTCCATCCGACCACTGTCGATGGCTGATATTTTCTAAACTTCTATTCACGTCAGCTATGAACCTTATGAAATCTATCAAAGTAGCACTGTCCCATTGCATGTGTGCCTCACTACTTGGCAAGCTAAAAATGTTCCAAAAGCTAATATCGTCCATTTACAGAACATTCGATCACTGGCGTGGTAAAGCACTAACCTGCTGGATATCTTCCCCTCTCAGGAGCTTCATAAATATAAAGAGAACGAAAAAGACACAGAGGTGCTGATGTCGGCACTGTCAGCCATGCAGGACAAGACCCAGCACCTGGAGAACAGTCTGAGCGCAGAGACCAGGATCAAACTGGACCTCTTCTCTGCGCTGGGAGATGCCAAGAGACAGCTGGAGATTGCACAAGGTCAGCCCGATTTCCACAAACAACATATGTTTACTCACACGATACTTGAACTGTGATATTTTGAACCATATTCTCTAGGCGTGTAAGAAAATATCAAGAGAACTAGAACCATGAAACTAGAAGACCAAAGAAAGCCATTAGTACTAACATATGTCATGTTGGCTTGTAAGGAATTTTGCTAAATAACGCTCCAAAGTTAGGAAAATGTTTGGCATGGGCAAAACCGGCATGGCCACTCTCAAAGGGGTCCCTTGACCTCTCTCCTCCAGGTATCTGGATGAACATAGGTTCTATGGGTACCCACGAGACTACCCTTTACAGACATACGCAAAAAAATCCCAGTATATCTCCTTCCTTGCAGTATCGCTATATATCAAATCATAAACTCTGTATCTGGATGACTATCGTATTGCCACATTCTTGTCATTACACAGCTGGAATGACCTCTTGATGTCTGTTTTCAGGTCAGATCCTGCAGAAGGACCAGGAGATAAAAGATCTGAAGCAGAAGATAGCCGAAGTGATGGCCGTCATGCCCAGCATCTCCTACACAGCCGACACCAGCAGCATGACCCCCGTGGCCCCCCACTACTCCTCCAAGTTCATGGACACCAATCCCTCCGGCCTAGACCCCAACGCCTCTGTTTACCAGCCACTCAAAAAGTGAACGCTTCGTCCCGCCCCACCCCTCCTCTTGCCTCCATCCTCCCATCAGTTTTATTTTTTCCTGCAGGCCCACCACCTTCCGATCTGCTCGGCATGTCTGCGGCTGAGAACGTTGTTTTTCTTGGGTTTTTAATTTTCCTCTCGCCAGGTCAGAAGGATGTTGTATTGTGTGACTGTATTTGTTGTAGTTAAAACAAAAGACAAAAAAACTTTAAACGGACATCACATGTCAACTAGGAAGTCCCAGTTTTTTTTTTCTCTTAAGTGTCTAGTGAAACCTCACAGAATCGGGTATGTATCTTCATCTCAAGGGTGTTGCTCTCCCTCTCCCACCACCACCACTGCAACGACCTGCAACCAGTTACCTGCTCTTTGGTCCTGGGGAATAGCTGCTTTATTATTTTGGGTTGATTGTTGATTGTTTTTTGCCTCCTAAAACTTGGAAAACAGAGTTCTCTTTTATCATACAGTCATACAGCCTGACTTGTATCCCAATTTCTTTGGCGGGTTGTTTTCTCCCAAGGAGGTAGGGCAACATCTGTACAACCAGAGGAATGTAGTGCAAAGCTGGCACAGACTCTCACCCCCGGATGTGTTTAATTTATTCTTTAAGACACCAAATGAACCCTGCTCTCAGCTGCTTTGGGGTTTGGGGGTAAATTATTTTTAAAGTGTATTGTGTGGTTCTATTTGTTCACTCTTTAGGATTCAAGTGTTGATTTCAACAGACTGGAAGTGTTGATCGCAACAAGTTGGAAAAGATCTTGTGTTATAAGCCGAAACATAGACCTTAAATTAAATTGGACTAACCCAAGCAGCTCCTAATGTTCAGAATCAGTGAAAACAGCAGTTTGGTTTCCTCCCCCTGACCCTGCTCCATTTTCTGAGTTTTTGCAAAGTTAATCATCAGTTGTTATAAACACAGTGCCTTGAGTTGAGGACAGAGTGAATTTGACTAAGAGACATGACCCAACCCTTCTCTATTAGTTGTGAATCATCTGGTTAAGCTGAAAAGGATACAAATTTGACCTTGCCTAGTGAAGTGGGACAAAGTGCCTTCAGATGTGGTTTTCAGACTCCCTACTGATTTTCCAACTGATAGGAAAGCTGATGCATTGTGTCCACTTGAAGGCAGCTTTGTCCCTTTTTATGTAAATCACATTTAATACATTAGACGGCACCAAATTGTCCTACTGTTTGCCTATAATTGTCAGTATGATGACATGACGTTAGCCACCACAGAGTCTCCGGCTCGTCACATGTCCTCTCACAGAAACTCATCTCTACTGCTGTTAAACCTCAAATCCCTCGGTTTAGCTGCTGCCCCTTCGGTTCTTTTTCATTTCCAATTTAAAGTTGCACTGTAGAAAAACATGCTGTTCGAAAAGGGAAAACTGTAAAGAAGGACTGTGCAATCTAAGCAAAGCTTTAGAGATGCCAACTTTAAATATAGCATTTAAATCATTCTATTTAATTAATCTTCCACTTCAGTTTGTGTGCCAAGACTGGGAATGCTTGTTTCTCTAGTCATGTGTTCGAGAATGTACTGCATTGGTTGACGTGTTTGTCAAATATCCAGTTGAATATCACTTAATGGAAGTTTTCTGTTAAGCAGGTAGAGAAAGTGGTCACCTGTTTCTAGTAGACTGTGTAGTTAAACGTAAGGGACTAGAAAGTCACATTTCTTTTTGTGAATGTTACAGTATTTGCAACTGTTGGGGGAAGTGGTTGTTTTTAAAAGCAGATTTTTTCTTATTCCTGTTTGGTATTATCGTTATTTTCCTGCAGGGAGAAAATCGCTCCAGTCTGATGTGGTTTCACCGTCATCTGAAATGGTCATTGTTGTGCGTGTGGTTTTCATCTACTGTATATGGAGATGCTTTTTTTTTCTTTTTTTTCGCTCAGATTGCTGTCATTGGCTCCAGAAGAAAAAAGATGTTGTGAAAATTACAGTTTAGTCAGTTGTTTGGCCAACTGATTGTTGAAAGTATAGAAAAAATGTTTGGTTTGGTTTTTGTTTTCTATGCCCACAGTCACTGCTCTGTTTCTCCCCAGGTCTGAACTTGGCTGTGCTCTCGCTCTGTGAGGTTTACAAGGAATAAACTTTTTTTTTTCTTGCAAATTGACTATATTTCCTCTTCTTGTGGTTATTACTCTGATAGTATGTCTGAAAATATCTAAACAAAGTGTTTGTTTTCAGATTTTAGACATTAAATTCTGTTTATTTGCTTTCCAAATGTTGTTATCAGATGTATTAACCCTCAGAAAACCTGCTTTACAAACTGAAGTGAGGTTTAAAAGAAGTGGAAAATGAGGAGGCAGAGGAGCTAATGAAATATGCTATTGGGTTGGATTATGGGAAATCCAGGGTTTTTGGAGTTTAACCCATACAAGAGACTAAAAGTTAGAATAGCTCAGCCCTTGCTGCTGCAATTTCGACTGTTCTCTTATTAATCTTTCTCTTGTAAGTTCCTAAACTTTATGGAAGTGCAATACTAAAATTCTGGAGAGCCATATTCTGATACTGGAGATGGGCTGCACCATTTCCTCATTGTCACTAGGAGGTAGTGTTTGTCCATATAATGTGGTTTAGACGAGATAATCTCACAGGTTATTAACACTGTCAAGAAGTGCTAATTCCCTCTATTCAAAACCAGGAAATCCAATTTAGCTCTGACAAAAGGAACTTATGAATTTTTTCTTCATGCTAATCACAGCTAGTCAAAGCGTGGTGACCAGTGGGGCTCCCACAAAGCTATCTATCAGCTTTGGTTTGGTTAATGAAGTTGGGAGTGTGCACCGTGTAAACAATGCTGGGGAATGCTGGTATTTGATGCGCAAAATGAGTATTGATGCACATCTTTCCACCCCCCTCTTTGTCTTACCTATTCATATTCAGACGTTATCACCACCAGGGAGTTTGTGGGCTGGAGATTTCAGAGATTGAACCATAAGTGGGAACTAATTCTGGTCTGCCACACATTGTGATTGAAATGATAATTCATTCATCCGATGCACTTGGAGTTTTTGGGGAGGGAGATAAAGAATCTGTGTGCAGAGGACAGTGAATCTCACTGCATGAAAGAAGCCCCTCTGCTCAGCATTCTGTCACACGGCAGGCTTCCCCAAGTACGCTTGATTAACCTGTGCAGCGAGACAAATGTGGATCTAAAGCTCTGGGCTCTCTGCATTAACTGGTGCCTACATTTGGCATACATTTGTTTTACACCCAATCCTCAGTTTTTTTTTTATTGCTCTGCTTGTTCCAATTTGGCACCACACTTGTTTGGCAGAGTCAAGCATGTGGAATTAAACGATTATAATAGGTCTTTTCTAGCAGTCTGCATTTGGCACAACTTTGCCCTGGATGCCTTTAGAACTCACTAATCTACAGTAAATCCAGCTGTTTTTAGAGAAGAGGCCATTAATGAGAGATTCCAGGTATGTTTCTCTTGACCTACTCAATTAACATAAAGTCCATGAGTAGTTTTTTGGCAGATAGACTTTCGCTCCCCCTGCCTCTGTACCTGTCACTCTGACAAACAGGGAATATGGTGAAACCGATTAAATTGCTTTTCTCAGATGATCACGATAGTGTATCTACAGCGTGTGTGTAGATATACTTGCTCCTGTTTGTCCTGATGTATAAATAAATCATTCTGTCTTTCGTACTCACCTTCAGATTAAAGACTCGTCACTCCTGAATGTTGGGAAACCTGCTCACGTGAACCCCCCACCCTCCACCCTTTTATGTGCACTTCTTCGCTCCTCCAGCAGAAACTCATTGATTTTTCTACCCAAACACACCGATTGTAACTATGCTACCCGCGTCGCTGCTTTAAAAGTCAAGATATGTCTTGCATGGTTCAGTTACTGGCAGATTTTCTAGCAGAGTAGAGTGCACGCCTTTTGTTTTCAGCCTCTCAGTGAAGATGGTTGTAGCTGCCAGTAAAGAAACAGGGACTTAAAAGGAATGCACCTACCTGAGAACAGAGGGTGGTTTGGTTTACTGATGGAGAGATAATTCTCCCTTGGAAGCATTTTTGGTGCAGAATAAACTCTATACTGTGTCACTGTTGACTGACCTTCAGATAGACAATGGTGGTGTTGCTTCATGTGTCCTTGGGGACATATTAGCCTGTTGCACTCTCATACCTGAGCTCGTAATCTCCAGTGAAATCTGGTACTGCAAGATTCTTTGAAAGCCATTCTCCTGAATGATTCATTTAAGGAGTAATGATGTAAGCTGAGCAAAACTCAATATAGAAATGGGGCTTGGTGTAACTTAAAATGCTTTAACAATGCACCGAATACAATACAAAGGTTTCAGCACAAACACGCGCAAAAACATTTCTTTATTTCTTACTTTTAGGATGATTTTTTTACTTAACAAAATGCTCTGTTAAGTAACCTTAAAATCAGCAACCTTAAAATCAGCAACAAACAATATTAATCAGGATGTTAGCAAAGAATTACTAAATAAGACTTCAGTCGGTACTCAAGAGTTATTGAAACTCAACCCAAGTACACATAGAAAAACATTATTGGTCTATTGGTTCGTGTATCTCACTACACATTTCCTTGAAGCGTCTACAAGTCCTAACACTCTCCAGAAAGTTGGACTATAAACAGTCACAAAAGGGTCATTTGGATCTCTGATAAATGTCACCTTGTTGTATATCATCCTTTTGGCTATGTACCTTTAATTATGTACACAAGAGGTTGATGTGACATGAATTGCTCTTTGTTGACCAGCAGGGTTTCCTCTTCACTCACCTTCATTTTCCTGTTTCCATCAGGAGACCCCTGTCCTCCTTGCCTTTCAGTGTTGAACAATAACACACTGATACATTAGACTTTTCCAAGAAAGGACCTCACAGACTTCCTCCACTGCAGCTGTTCTACAGCTACCAGAGCAAGAGGGCAGAAATTGGGAGCTAGGGTTACTCACAGTAGAGGGAACAGGACACAATTAGTCAGAAATAGTAGTATAGCCTACTGACAAAATCTAAATTTGAGACAGACATTGACATTTTGGAGACAATAGGATTATGGAGGATGACTTGTAGGCAGTTGACATTATGAAATTCTTCACGATAATAAAAGTTCATTCTTACTATGATGCACAACATGCATTTAGCTGCTTTATTGTGCTATGTCAACCTGAAAAAGGTGAGTCAACTGAATTGAATAGTTCCAACCTTCAGCCCATTTCTGGTCGTGACATGACTGAAATTTCCACAATAGAAGATGAATTAGAATTAGAAGAGCAAACATATGACCTAGTCGTTTATAAAGGGTATCATCAACTACTAACCAAAATGTCTAAGGAACCAGTTTGAATTTAGAGGAAGAAGTCCTTATGGACTCAGAGGAACAGGGAACAAAAAAGCAAGAGCTAGAACTAATAGACTAATTAAATAACTAATAAAAAAATTAGATGTGTGTTTGTAAAAGGCTTGATTTTTTTGGAAGAATCTTGAACTAAAAAGTTCCAAAAATAATGGAAATATAAGGTGATGACGAGCAAATACAGCAAAGAAGCAAACCTGTGACATGCAATATTTTTATGTATGTATTGTTACTAAAATGATGTCAATAATCTAAATGTAGGAAGGGTACATAGGCATAATAAGATGTAGCTTCAGCCTGCACGTTTTCAGTCTATACATAACATACATGATGCTCACTTGATTGTTATGACTTTCGTTTAATTTGATATTGCGGACTGAAATAAAAGGATTAAATACAGTTTTGAAGCCCACTAAAAGAAAGGGAAAAAGCCATGTGGCTGAATTAAACATGAGCCCAGCCCGTGATGTGACTACCAAACCATGTGTCACACAAAAGACGCCGGCGGTGGTGGGAGTGAAGCGGCACTGTGTGTTTTAACAGGAACACACAACACCGCCCGCTCTCGCTGCAACAAGCCTCCCTCTCGTGACTCCACAAACGGGCGTCACGCACATTTATCCGGTTCATTTACATACAAAACACCGCCCAGAGGGGGACGAACATGATAATCTACCATCGACTAAGAGCTAACCGTGCGGAGGGGAGGAAAAAAAAACAGCTGAAAAAAAGTTTGGTCGAGGGGAGAGGGCTGTTTTAAAACCGAGCGCGACACAAACGCACAGGGCGCTTATCGGGCTCTTTTGCCCCACTTTTGGACTACGGTATGGACGCTTTGAAATCCGCTGGAAGGGCGATTATACGGAGCCCCAGTATCGCCAAACAGTCGTGGGCTTCGGGCAGACATAAAAGTGAGTATCCCGTTTGTTTCATTCGTTACTACGAGGGCGTTAGCTGTGGTATTATTTGGCTAAATCGATGCTAACTTGGGCTGGCTAAATCCAGGTAGCTAACGTTACAACCGGCGTTTACTTGAGCGCTAATTACTTTACAACTCGCCCGTTGCAGCTACAGTTGTCGGGGATACGGAGGGAGAGAAGCTACCCGTGTCTGGAGGGGTTGTACGAATAGTCCAACGTTACAGCGAGGGGTTTAAAGTGTTTGTTATGCTTTTGAACTTGAAACTGACAGCAGCGTTACACACACACACACGCACACGCACACACACACACACGCGCACACAGAGCACGTAAACTGACTCCTGTTGAGGCTTTTTTTTGCACACGGTCCAAGGAGTCGCTCAGACCAGAGAGCGGACATTCAGTGTGTCAAGACAAAAGTTTTGTGAAATCCTCCTGTCTGCCACGTCATTCTGCCGCCCTGACTTGACACGGTTGTGAAATGTATACACCAGACACTCAGCGGCGTGGTGGTAACACATATTGTGTGATGTGGACTGTTGTTGAGCGACTGGAGGAGAGCGAAGCGGCACGAAAAGATGAGTGGCCGTCCTCCTGGCAGGGTTGTGTACAAACCTAGCAACGCACTGTTGCTAGGCGATGCACTATAAGAAACAAAAAAAATGACAGGCTGCGTGAGTAGTGGTTGCAAAGAGACTGAATCTTATAGGGGAGCCTACTTCTTCATCCAAGTGCCGAGCTCGAAATAGCTGGTATAATTATGAAGAATAAGGTTTTACTGGGTATTCCCACATGATGCCTGGCTTTAACGTTTACCCTCCAATATGTACAATCATTCATTGCCCAGGCGGCTGAGCATGATCACACTCACTCTGCTAGCATGGCTGTCACATGCAGGCTGAGCATGCCTAGATCTCTTTTTATGTTTGCTTGCACAAAGAATGACCCTGCTTCCATGCCCCCCCCCCCCCCCCCCCCCACACACACACACACACACACATTGCCTTTAAAGAAAATCATAGACAATAGAGCAGTTGGCAGCAACATGTCACACGTGCCAGTGCAATCGATGCTTTGTTTTGGTCCCCCTCCTCTCTGGGGTGAATGATGTTCAATCAGCATGGTCCTTTCACATCTGACCAGGCTAACAACCAATCAATCCCCTATACTGCTGGAAGCTTGGGCTGATGGGGAGCTTTGCCATGGCTCTACATTAAATCTGTGGCAATAGTCACATCCTCCCCTCTCTCTGCTGCTGCCACAGACAGATGGAAACTAGTCCTGTCAATCATTTAATATTCATCATATCTCTTCGCCCACATTGTGCATTCGGTAGAGCTTCCTGTTTTGTCTGTGATCAAAGTAACTGTTCATCTTCCCGTTTTTAAAATGTGTTGAGGTAATTATGGGCCAGTGAACTGTGGAGTCATGAATAAGAAGTCAACTTGTTTCATCTTGTAGGGTCAGTAAGCTTCTGATAAAAGGTGGATCTTGTTTTGGTTTTTGTTGCATGAGATGTATCCAGATATCCAGTTGTAATTTAGGCCACAGAATACACATTGAAGTAATAATTCCTATAGTGTGCTTGGGGTTGGAGTATTTTAAGATTTAGACGGGTCCATATAATTTGAGGCAAAGTTTTGCCACATGTCTCTCTTCTTCTGTGTGCTTAGGCTTGGCTTTGTCACAGCGGCCTATTCACTTCTTTGGCATCTATCAGCACAGCATTCCTTTTCTCCCACTGTCAGTGTTGGATCGTAACAGGTTCCAGCATTGTTCTCGTTAAACTGGGCCTGTGTTTCTTTAATGATTGCTGCGTGTCACCATTTGCAGTAAGCTGACATTAGTTTCTACTTGGCCCTGTTTTCCTGGCTTTTGCAGCCATGTGCTCGTGCATAGGCAAGAATGTGTCAGCTATGTCATTTCCTGCATGGTTTTTAAACAGCTCAGTTTCTTTTTTGGCAGTCTGCTGAGCTGACAAGATGTTTCTCTGCGCTGCCCTCTCATTACATCCAAATTGTTCCCATTTTGAGAGGGGAAAAATGCTATGTAACATCCACCATTTTTTAGGTCACGAAGGCCCTGTTTTTTTCTCTCCCAATCTGAAAAGTGTAGGAGGCAGAAAATCCCTGTCTGCATTGAAGAGAGACAGTTCCCTCCCACGTCCCCGGTCAAGGAGCTGTCTTCTGTGGGGTTCTCAATATTGAAGCAGCTACATATCAGGATGTCGGTCGACCCATGCAGATGGCTAATGGGCAGCCTGTTTACGATCTTAAACCCTTTTGGACTGATTATAATACTTAGATATGTGAGCCAATGTTGTTGATACTTCTACCGGAGATGGTAGTTTGTATAACTGTTGACTCATTTTGTTTGACTCAAGATTGCAGACAGCAGTTGGGGTTGGTGTTAAATATTACACCTCTAGCTAGACTTTAAATGGCATTATGGTTAATGACAGACACAGTAGGCCTCTAATTACCTTTTTTTCCCTACATCATATAGTGTGTGTGGACTGCACTGGCCAGTCCCCTCTGCCCCTCTGGCCCCAGTCTAGCCAGCCAGTGCTCTGTACCCTGCACAAAGTCACCCAAAGGGGGCTTCCAGGCAGAAATGGATATTGCTTCCTGCAGGATTCCTTTATGGAGTTGTAAAGCCCTTACTGATTTACAGCCCTGTTGGATCTCCTGTATCTGTAAACTGTAAGCGTGTAGAGTCATGTGAATATGTGCGGATAATACTGCACAATCTTGCTCTGTCACTGTTTCTCCTAGAGGACATTTTTTTAATCCCGCAGGTTAATAGACTTTCTCTTGTTTCAGCTGACGCAGCGGGAAAAAGAGGATACTTTAAACATCAGAATTGTTATCATTACACCAGTAACTGGCTGAGTTGAGCGGTAAATTGCAGTGTGATGAATTTGTGAGGCAATCTGTTTTCATCTGTTATTCACTGTGCTATATAATTGCATTCAGTTTGTGATTAGAAAAGTTTGCATCCATTCCCATGTGTTATTATTTCAGAGTAAACACTATTTCCCTTTCTGTGTAAACCGCAAAGAGCACATTTAGGGCAAACACAAAATGAGGGACTACTTTGAAAGACTATGCCATCTTGTGAAGCCAGAAGGGAAGTCTGGGCAGTGGGCACAGTGACTAACCAGTTCACCTTCCTGGTAACAAATAATTGATGTAATCTCTGTCAGCCATATGTGAAGACATATGGTCAGTGTGCTAGTTCACAGTTCTTTAGCTTTATTGTCAGTAGGAGAGCTTGGTGACTAAACAAGGCCATCTGAGGCTTTTATAGCAAAAGGAAAGCCCACAAATCCCAATTAAGTATATTTAGATAGCTATTTCAGCCCTGAAACAGTTACGTTGTTGGTCATTCAGTGTCCCCAGCAATTACAACTCCTTCACTTTAATCTATTCTGAGCAAGTGAGTTAATAATACTAGATACTACTGCAGGCGTGATAAGAACATGGCTCTACAGGTCCTAAGGCATGAGCAAGACATTGTCGGGCACCTCCAGCAGTATCCTTCTAACTTGCCAGTCAAGCTGTGGGGATTTATGGATGTGTTTTGGGTGTTTGGTCAGTTGACACGAATGAAACTCAGCCGATGGTGAACCTTTCCCTCACCCCACTCCTGAACATGTAATTCAGGTAAGACTTGCTCTTGTTTTTAACACCAAAACTTCACAAACACCACTTGTTGGTTTCTGTCAGCTGTAGTGCAATCTTGTGAAATCTCACATGACACACCCCCAAACTAAATGAATCCTGTTTATGAAATCCCTAGTAGAGATGTGTGGGATTATTTTTATGAATGGAAGATTCCTTTACTGCTTATTTACCTGTCCTTCTCCCCTCCACCTTCACGTTTGCTTCAAGTTGAAACATGTCACAGCAAAGAAGCTCATAAAACATATTGGAGTAATGATGCAGAGAAGAGATTTGCAGAGGAGCTGACATGCACACTAGGAACGCGCTGGCTGTGAAATTCTGGGATGATACTTATGTTTAAAAATAAAAATTTGGGCGGAAACGATTGTGAGTTTTTGTTGTTGTCGTTAACTATTGTTTTTGTTGTTATTTATTCCCCCCTTTGTGCCAGGGAAACAAATAAATCTTACTTATAAAAAAGGTGAATTCAATCATACAAACATGAGAGTATTTTTTGAAAAAGCCTTTTTAAACTTTTACAAACATTTAACCAGCATAATCTTGATGCCACACAGAATATAAGCATCAGCCACTTCAGTTTTACTTTATTTTGCCAATTCCAGTCAACAGGGCAAATATAGTCCAATTTCGATGTTCAGCCAATAAATTCATACTTCCCCAATGCACACCTCCAAAATCTCAGGGACACATTATGTAAATCTGTGCTCCTGTGTGTCAAACTGGTTCAACAAGAAGGATAAACATCAGCCTTTGGGGCGACATGGGACTTAACAAAAAATCAAACAGTCAAAGCAAAGGAATGGGTTATGTGTTTTTAATTTCCTGCTGTTTTTATTGTACTGGTTAGGTGCTGTGAGACCTGACCCTGGACCAAAGTCAGGTCGTGTCCAGTTAAATTGTTTCCAGCTAGGGTCCAATTCTGTTGCTGTGGGTCTCTGATTTGTGTGTCAGTATGGCTAATAATACCCGAGTAATACTCGGCTTTGATCACACCACCTGATGATCATCGCAGTCGTGTCTGTGTTTTGGCTTTGTGCATGTACGCATCATGCTGCCGACAGTGTTGGTGTTTTTATAATTATGGGTCAATCAAATATTGGACAGTTTTATATATTTCATCCCCCGGTTTATATGCCAATATTATCTGCCAGTGTTGGTAGACTGGAAGATGCAACCAGCCCACTTGTTTCCTTATTTGTCATTATCATTTGAGTTGCAATAGTAGCTCCTCCTGGTAAGCGCGGCTGTGCACAGGGTGCTTTAAGGATCAGTTTCATAACCCTGCTTCTTGTTGAGCGTACATTCTGACCTCAGCTGGTCATCAGCTGTAATCCATGACTGGCATGACCACTCATTTCCTCCTCCCTCTCCTCACTTTACTCTTTGAGTGGATTTAGCCAATACTGAAAGACACGTGTTTCGATGTTATGACTTAAACCATGACTATAAGACTCTTATCCTCCGCAAATCCTTTCCTTCACCCAACTGGAATTGTTTTGGATGGTCATCAAATTAAATATGGCTACACAGTCATGCAACACTTCCTTTGTATTATTAGAAACTGCTCCCAACATGTCATAAGTATGCTGGTGTAGAAGATGAAATAGGAGGAGCACCCGTGGAGCCCAAGGGCAGAGAGAAAAGAGGTCACAGGCTGCTGGACATAAAGGATCCCTGCTGACTGTTCATCTTACTTACTTTGTATCGATTGCTCCTTTTAGTGAGCTGGCCTCTAGTTTATGTCTCTGTGGTTTTTTGCATCTGCTGCTGTTGCTGGATATTTGTATACGTCACACAGAGAGGCTTTGACCTGGCTTTCCGATAATATGTAAAACATTTCCTGTATCCTTTCCACAGAAGCTGAAGTTAAGAGGCGGAACAATAGTACTGGATCAGTCTTTGTACTAGGCAGGGACAGCCAGTGACAATCCCCCCCATGTGTGGTAACACACTTTTTTCCATTTGACTAACACGCAGCCTTTCTCTTCTTAACAATGCTCTATTTCACCCATATCCTGTAACGGCTGAAATGGTGATGATGGTGCTTATCTCTGACCTGCACTGACACCAACCGTCTCTACAGAACATAATACAAAATGTACATGTGGTTTATGAGACTCAACCTCAGAAGATGAGTCTGCAATAGAAATATAGGACTTTTTGTGTCATAGTTAGAGGTTGTCCAAGGCTCTCTCTCAGCAAGCTTTCTACTGTGTCTCTGCGTATCCCTTCAGGCATCTTTCCTCATCTGAGTCGGCAGTTTCTAATTTAGCCCAAAGTGTCCTGATTGGAATCTAATAATGCTGCAATAGGGTTTTTTGTGTATGTATTGTCTCTGTGAGATAAGAGGAGGTCATCTCACCACAGGCATGGTCAGCTGAGGCCTAAAATAGCTGAAGAGTGAGTGTATCCAGAAGACAGATACATCCATTGGTCAAAAACAATCAGAAATACATCAGTGTTCCTTCATTATGATGAACACAATAGGTTATTTTGTGTTACAAATACACTGTCCTGATCCTAGAAAAACTAGCTCACCTAATTGTATTAATCCGCTAATGAAAGTAGTCCCTGACAAATGCGGTGTTTGCATGTTTACTAAAAACTCATCACCAGAATACCTTTCAGCGATATAATATCATTTGGATGACACTTTGTATTCTGATCCTTGCACGTTATGCTGATTTTGAACTGAAGTTTTTAATGAAATGAGATAATACTCAGTAAGCTTGGTTTGTCACGTATTTAATTCACACAGGAGTATGCAAAGAGGCTTTACCATTTCATATGGACTATTTATTGCCAAAAAACATGCTATATTGTGATATTGTTATCGAGATATGAAAATACTTGTCAGCATAGAAGATTTTGGCCATATTACTCTGTCCTTGTTGGCATGACAAGGTTGTCTTTTCCAATTGGCTTGGGTTGCACATGACGTGGGCACACGAGCATCCAGAGCATCTCTGGAGAGCAGATGTTACCTCTCTCCATAGTTAAATACTGATCCTCTGGACCCCATGGAAGGCAGCCAGAGTACACACCTTTTCCCAATATCCCATAGTGACGCACATCCTCAACAAAAGCAAGAATTAAGACCCTGTTTTTTAGAACAACCAAAGCCCCAGTGGAAATTTAATCAATTCTGATCTTGTTCAGGATAAGGTATGCAGGTGGGCAGGAGTCACTCACAGTTGGGGATTCAGAGGGCTCGGATGAATGTGCTGGGATTCTCTCCTCTCACTCATTCATTGGCGCCAATACACACCACGCAGAGCTCTCAGTGCTCAGAAGCCCCTTTCAAACCTTGACAAAGGGGAAATTGTTGATGCAGCAGGCTCGACCAGTGGAGCCTGCTGGATCTGTGGAGTGGTGGTGGGGTTTGATTGTTGACCAGAAAGTCTTTATTTGTGCTTGTATGTTTAGCCAAGCTGCTAGTCCCCCTCCCCTTCCCTAGAATCTGCAGATAATCATTCATAACCGGCTTGGTTGAATATAGCTGGTACCTAGTGTTTCAACACTGCATATTACTCATGTACTCATAGCTTGGAGAATGAAGTCAACAACAAGCATTTGAGAGAATTTCTTCCAGGATACTGCTAAAACATTAACTCCTACGGTTTGATGTGATAGTTAATCACTGTGAAAGTCTGACTCAGTCTCAACAAACTCACCTGCTCAGCTTTGTCACCTTCAAATTGGTTTTGGTTGAGAAATGTGTCACTGGCTGCGAGGAAGACATCCGAGCATCAGAGCATCAGAGAGAGCATCAGAGAGAGCAGAGAAACACTGTAGATTTTGGCTGGAAGCCAGCTAGAGCGCAGTGATAAAGCAACTAAATTGTCAGGATGGCTCTGTGGCGATTTGTGTTTCTATGCTTGTATCTCTGCATGCACATCTCCCCAGAGTCTTAACTACATTATTTAGCCTGCACTCATAGCAGAGCGTGCCTGCTGTTTCCACGGAGATCAAACTGTTGCATTTCCCTAATTGTCCATTAGACTTGTTGTGTGTACTTATGTGAATTTATGCTGGCAACGTGAACTTGCCGCCTTTATTTGCATATTCCTGGTGTTGGACTTAAAATCACTTCCTCCGTTCTGTTTCATCTGCCCGTTCTTTTTTATGAGCGTCTCACTGCCTCCACATCTGACTGTCTGTCATCTTCCTTTCTAATAGAAGAGGCCAAAGAGGATCTCCTCTCCTCATTACTGCCACTGGTGCCGGCTGTTGACAGTGAGAGTGATAGTGATCCTTTCTGACCCTTCTGTGTCCAAATCGCCTGCCTCATTTCCTCTGTGTTGGCTTACCCACAACCACCACCAAATCCACCACCGCTTCTCATGCTCTAATGCTGCACAGGCTCAGCCCTCAAATCCCTTTGATTATAATTCCCGAGACCTCTGTGCTGTCTTGCCTCTCCAGATCTCTTGTTGCATCAAAAGGTTCCAACTGCCTCTGTAGTTTTGTCTCCATTAAAACTTAATTAAAAGTCCCAGCTTAAAACTCAAATAATTGGATCTTAAAGAAGAGAAGAACCCTTTTCTGGAGTGTTTTTTTCCCAAACACTCTTATCTAACCACCAGAGGAGTCTAATGTCCGCAACCTATTCTGACACTCTCCCCGAACAGACAAACTGTTCCCAGGTTCGTTGAACCCCGCAGCTCCAATAACCTGCCTACATTTTGGCACCTGTTGATAGTACACACTAAAGTCTGCAGTAACTGTTAATACTGGTGTCATTTTTCACATCAGAGAAAAGTGTAGCAAAAACCGAGGTAAGGAGGAAAGATGGTATGATATGGCGTAGGCCCAGTCTTGAATAATTCTTTAAGTTTTTAAGAAAAATGTTTCCTTTTTATAGTGGTTCTGAAATTTACATCACCCAGAGATTTTTAGGAACTTGAAATGTTTGTTCTTATGCAGTCTAAAATGCTCTCAGACACATTCTTTGTGAAGATACCTTTTTGCTTTAATGCATTAATTACCAGAAACATTTGATCCAGAAGTCTGATGTTCGTGTATTATTCAACCAGGTCTGCTTTTTAACACTGTGCTCAGTTGACAGTGTGATATATATGGAGATAGATTTTAAAGGTTTGTAGATCTGCACTACAGTTCAGATGAGGTGAACTGCAGAGTGAGAAAGTAGCTGTGTTTTCTTTGTTCCTCTCTCCTCGTGGCCGAGTCTTGCCCGTGGACTGTTGAGACTTGTCTGAAGCAGGGACAGAGGGGATGGGAGCAGGTTTCTGACTGGCAGTGTGGACTTCACACAGGCTGTGATTCCAAGGTGATTATGCTTCATGAGCCAATGGGTTTAAAGGGTTTTAAGTATGGCACAATGCTTCTCTACCTGTCATCACATTATAAAATTGTGAAAACTATTGTATAGGCGGCCCCAGACCCACTCCTACTCCAGTAACTCCTTTGTTGTCAACACCGTATCAGCAGCCTTTCTTTCAAAATATGGTCATCGGCCACTTAAGAACCCATATCAGTCGACCACTAAACTTATGTCACCATTTTCCATTTTTATATTTCTGCCATTTTCCCTGGGTGTTGTAATCGGTGGAGCCGTAAAAAAAAACCCATTAACTTAACCTTCAGAGAAACTTATTTGGCAGCAACAAATATAATATTTTGACTCAGATTCTGAGCGTTTATCTTACAAAAGTTATTATATCTTATGCACAAACACTGAGAGACATTGATACCGCCAGTATCAGGCCAAGATAAGGCCCCTCCCTTGGATGGACGTTAATCCGTTTGGAAGTGTCTTGCTCTCTGCTGAGAACACATTGTTATAACTCCCAGTATCTCGCTTTGAAGGCAAGTCAGCCTTCACGAATAACTCTTTGGTACATTTGGACTGTACTTGGCTAGATGTGGACTGAATTGTAACAGTATCTGGTCCACGACTGATGAAATTTCACAAGTTCAACTCAACAAGTGCAGACAAGAGCAGGTCTGGTGTCTCTAATGTAGCCAGTGTCTTTTAAGTCTTACAGCTTGCAGTGTGAATATCACACATCCTTTATGTCCAAGCATATCTGAAAAAACATTTAACATTAACATTTTAGCCCAAAGACATATTAAAGGCGATTGTCACAGTTCTGTTTGAGGGCTTTGATGTAATAAGATCTTTATTCAGACTACTTTTTCCCAGATGAGATTAGTCTCATCTGGGACATAATCCAAGGTTGACAGATGTTGGGTGTGGTAAATTCTTATTTTTCAATCCCCCGTCATTTGGCAGTGGGCCAGTAGATATTTGTTTTGTTCCTGTTCACTGCGTCTTCCTCCATAAGCCATATTTCTCATGTCTGGCACTGTTGTAGTGTGGTAAATATTTATGTGTTATGAGGTGGTGAGCTTGGCTGCTGTAAAAAGTTTTTCCAGAGGATCTGGGTGCAGACACTTGGAATGAGAACAAGCCAAATGAACCCCACTGGTTCATTATCCACAATACAATTTGAAGATAATTGGCTGAACAAACCTTCACGTGTCTTATGCTCAATGATGCAGTCACTGCCCTCTACCTGCCTCCCCAATCCCCTTCCACTCAGCAAATATCAGTGATGCTCGCTTGCCTGCTCTCTCCGGCTTATTTACAGGCAGTGTCGCCCAGGCGAGCAGCGTTCACTGACCGGCCACAGCTCCAGCGTAGCCAAGAAGCCTTTGAAGTTTGCTCTAATCAGCACCGCAGCTGCAGAGAGCTGCCATGGAGGGGGCTGGGGCTGGTGGTGGTGGGGTTGGGTGGGGGGTTGGTGTGAATGCAAATGTGAACAATATGAAAATGGATTATTATTCCATACAAAGCAGCGCTCTGGGTATATGCATCAGTCTAAAAATAGCTCAGGTTCATGAGTTACACATTTGAACTGCTATTGTTTCATTGCTCACTAAAAGAGTCACTATTATTATCATTTTTTTGCAGAATATTCACCCACTCTTGTATTTCAGGCAGGCTGAAGAGTTCCCATCATTTGTGTTGTCTAGTCTTACAGTTTGCTTCCCCTGGATCTCTTGGGATGGAGGGTTCCTAAGACTCTGCAGTCAGCATGAACTGCTGGTCATCCCCAGAGATTTGCCTCCTGCAAGCATTAGTATGGGCAGTTGCAGTATCGAGGCTTGTTTCTGATATCTCCACTGGACCAGCACATGCCTGCAGCTGAGTGTGTTATGTGAATGACATCTCTCCTAAGCCTCGAATCACTCTGAGCATTTTCAAAGCACTTCTGACGGATTGTTGAAATTCACTGAAGCAGACTTGTCAGCGATGTTACCTTTTGTAAACACTAAAAATCTCTGGACTCAGGTTCCTCGTTGGCTTTACAAACAAAAGCTAGCACTGAAGGTTAGAATTGTCATGCCAGCTCAAGTTTAGCCTGCATTATCCCCATCGTATTTGTGCAATTGTCTGCAAATGTCCTTAAGTGGCTACACCTCGTAATGGACACTCATAGTCTACTTGCACCACTCGGTAACTTGATTTAGGTCGTGAATAGAAGCTAATGATTCCTTGCCACAGGTTATATTACAGTAAGGGTGCTACTTATCCAGGCACTAATGTAACCACGGGATCAGCAGAGACGGCTGCCTGATGTGTTCCACACACTTGGGAGCTCAAAGACCTTGACCTTAGACTGGGTGTTCACTTCAGACTCACCCATTACTTAAGTATGGGTTTGGTTAGAGCTACATTTAGACAGTTATAAATCCTCCTCCATAATCACTGATGGCTGGCTTGGCTTGCCTGGTGAAGAAAGGAATATTATAGCTTACAGTTTCCAAGCGGTTCCATAAGCAGATTTTATTATACATTTTTAAATGAAAGACAATGTAAAGAGTTATTGTAAATCAATAACTCTTTCATCATTAAAAGCTGAAGTTATTGAGTGCTAGTATTTTTTTTTTTTAAACTGACGTTATAAATTAATCTGTTAATTGTTGTTCCTTGGCCCATGGTACAACCATCCACCAAGTTTCATGAAAATGGGGCATGTCGTTTTCTGTAGTCTTAATGACAGACAAACAAACAGATAAATAGCATACATAACCTCCTTGGTGGAGGTAATTCTAAAGCACATGAGCAGAACCCTTTTTACCATTTTTAAAAGATGCCTGCACATCTCCTTGGACAACGACACGGTGGCAGAGACCACATGAATCTATTTAGATCAACCTGAAGATACTGTGTGACTTGAAGACCACCCAGGAGAGAGGGGAGAGATGTTGTTGATGATGGTGTTTTCCATTGTTGGAGCAAATCAGTGAATACTGAAGAGGCCTTTTGTTGTCTAAAGTGAATGTCCTCTCTAAAGACCGTTAATGCCGCTTCCTAATTACCTCATGTTTCGTCAGTTTCAAAGCAATTCAATTCAATTTAGTATGGATTGTCTGCAATATTCTAACGTGGAGCATAATGATTCAGTGTTATTTGGGAGGCAGATCAGTTTGCAAAAGTTGTTCTTTTCCCTTTCACTGCTCCATCTCTGTGGTGTAGTCCTGTGACCAGACAGGCACCCCTGGCTATCTTCATACTGATATAATATGAAGAGAAGTGCATTGCTGTGAGCGGCTCAAGGAATCCCTCTGATAAAAGATTTCAAAACCACAACCTTGGAGTTTTGTCCCACTGACAAAAATTACAATCTTGAGTCTTGAAGTGTCATCATCTTGTGTGCTAGAGAAGATATTTTTTATGAATGACTTCATTGGCAGAAGTTGGCAGGATTGTAAATTAGTTTTGGTAAGAGGCACCAGTTTCACCTCCTTAACCTGTATTTGACACTTAAAGGGAGATTTTACTGATATTAATTCCTTTGTTCATCTGGACACACTGCCCACAGTTCCATGACGCAGACCTGGATTAAAATAGGTAAAGTATCAAAGCAGCATTCAGAGTAGCCTAAGTTATTAACCTAAGTTATTTATAACCTAAGTTATTAATAACTTTCAGTAACATTGCATGCAATAGTCCATTCTTCGCCGCTCTCTTTTGTCTCTCTCACATTCAGGTACAGGTGTGGACACGGCCCTGCTGTCCGTCCCTGTCCTGCACTTTACTGACAGTTGTGCTACTGTAATGTATAAAAAATCTAAAGATTGTGGGTCAGGTCGGCTTCGGGCGGTTAAATAATGGTGCAAAGTTGCTCATGTACACTCTCATGGAACCTCTGTGAGAAAAGCCCTAAAAATGGATGGCTTCTGGAAAATCCCCTCACATGCTAGACTACCACACACCTGCTTCTACTTCCCCTCATTTTAAGAGGCAGTCCATGTTAGAAGAACTACACCTCAGAAGGATAAATGCTAACATATTTCTAATTTAGTTTAACCATTAGACAATACATTCCATTTGAACACTTGCTCTTGCCTTCCTGCCAAGAGGAATAGCAAAAGCATGTGTTCATTACACACACCCATAATGAGAATACATTTTGGCTGCTGTTGTATCTAATACAGCGGAGTCCATAGCTGAGTTAATGCTGTACTGACACATGTCTAACGGAGTATCTCTCACCCTGCCGTACAGTACAAGCAGCAAGGTTGTTGATGAGCAGAAGAGTCACTGATGCATGTCTCTCATCTGCAGAGCTTCCAGAGAATTGGACGGACACGAGGGAGACCCTTCTGGAGGGCATGGTTTTCCAGCTCAAGTACCTGGGGGTCACAATGGTTGAGCAGCCCAAAGGAGAGGAGCTGTCGGCGGCTGCTGTCAAGAGGATAGTGGCCACGGTGAGAGACAACACAAGACACACACATAACCGAAATGGCTTTAACACAGGGCAACCAAAATCTCCTGTCAATGCAAAACGAGTCTCCTCAACCATATATAATAACTTTTCCACATCACCACCTCCACCACTCAGAAATCATCCAGTAGTTTTGTCCTATTTATGACCTGAATAACACCTTGGTGAAAAGTAACTGGTGGGCTGCCTGCTCCCCCCGAGGCCCAGGCTGACATTTAGAGAGGAGGATGCAATTAGTTTGGACATTGTTGCTGAGTATATGGCTCAGCCAGCTTTATCATGGTGGAAAGGGCTTAATGTTATTGGATCTGGCAGCTCAGTGGATAATGAAGTTAGCAGCGGCAGAATGGTGGGGCTCGGGACACGGTGATATATGGAGAGGAGGGCAGAGGCTCTGATTGGGCCTAATCTGTTGGCCGCCCGTGGTGTCCCTCTAAAAAGGATGTCAGGCTGCTGAATGGGATATTTTTGAACTTTTCATATTGTGTAATAGGAGCACTTGGTGTAAAGTAGTATTTTGTCAGGCCATAAAAGGTGTCATTTCCTCTGGAGAGGATCTTTCTTTCTCACTCACATACAAACGTATTTCTCTTAAGTATCTATATTCAAATGTGTTTGTTTTGACATGTCTTTGTTAATCGGCTTATTGCATAGACATACACTCACCGGCCACTTTATTAGGTACAACTGCTCGTTAACGCAAATTTCTAATCAGCCAATCACATGGCAGCAACCACTGCAGCATTTAGGCATGTAGACATGGTCAAGACGGTCTGCTGCAGACCAAAGTGAGCATCAGAATGGGAAAGAAAGGTGATTTAAGTGGCTTTGAACGTGGCATGGTTGTTGGCGGGCTGCTCTGAGTATTTCAGAAACTGCTGATCTACTGGGATTTTCACGCACAACCATCTCTAGGGTTCACAGAGAATGGTCCCAAAAAGAGAAAAGATCCAGTGAGCGGCAGTTTTTGGTTGTCTCCATGGTGATTTAACATATTTTTGACTGGCACTCAAGACCTACAGTATGGATTCCATGAAAACTTGCATTTACATAAATACAGCATTGACACTTGGTTTTTCTTTCTTATCTTTGTCTCACTCACATACCCTTTTTTGTCGCTCTGTGCTCTCCACCCTTTCTCCTTCTTCCCTCCCTCCCAGGCCAAAGCCAGCGGAAAAAAACTGCAGAAAGTCACATTAACGGTTTCCCCACGAGGAATCATCCTCTACGACAGTGCCTCCAACCAGATGATAGAAAACATCTCCATATACAGGTCAGTTGTCCTCTTTCAAATGTTTGACTATTACCACTATTCCTAACACAGTTGTGAAATATTTTCACCCTAAGCTTGTCCTTATCACCTACAACAAAACAAAAGTTGTAATTTGCTCTCATCCATCACTAGATGTGTAAGAGCAGGTGTGGTTCTCCAAGGCAGTGTGATGTGTTTCTGCATGTATGTGTGTGTGTGTGAGAGAGAGAGAGGAGAATCCTTGAGTCCATCAGCAGTATGTCTCATCAATCTTGGCTCTCTTGGGAGCATTACAACAGCTGTGAGACACACACACACATTCTCTTTAGTAAATGCCTACAGATCTCACTTGCCTGCCACTACCTGCACGCTTAAAGCTGCCTAACCTCCATTGGCCTCGAGCTTATGAGCCAGGCTTGAATGTCTTCTCTAAAACTTCACATTTATGAGTCTACATATCAAGGAGAGATGGGACTTTCCATCAGTTTTCCCCATGCATGAATAGGCTTGTGTTAAATAATTTCTCCTAAAAGATTGGCTGATCGAGGGCAAATCTCAATTGTTGATAGTTTTTTGAAAGTTATCGTAACCATTGTTTCTGGCTTTCCTGTGTCACCTCTGGATGTTCTTCTATTTTAGAGACCAGTTTCATTTCTCTCACCTGCTCAATTTTGCATCTCTTGTCATTGAACAACTGCTTCCTGTCTGTGCAGCTTAGAGTAATCGGGGTGGAGTTCATTTCTCAGGCATACAGGATTTATCTATATTAAAAATCTGGGCTCTTCATCGCTGGGCTGTTTTTGCAGATTTACCCTTAGGAACATTGCACACAAAAGCTCATCATAGGCAAAATGCCAAACAAAAAATGTTTTACAACTGAGGCACATTTGAATTAATAAGGCATTGCTGTAAGATTTAAGTGCACCGAGACACACCAAGATCAAACTGAACAGACATTCAATCAAGTTTGTCAGTCAGAGTTTCAACAATTAAGCTGATAATTGTTTTTCTGATTCGGCCATCTAGAAAATGTCAGAAAAATGGAAAAATGCCCCTTACAGTCCCCATGAATCCTTGTTCAGATTGCTTTTTTATCTTTACCAACAGTCCAGTAGTTAATTCAGTAGCTATTCCTCACATTTTAGAAGCCAGGTACCTGAGACTGTTTGAGACTGATTTTTGCTTGAAAAATGACTAAATTGATAAATTGACTGATCCAAAGTCTGACATTGGGCCATGGCTAGGTAGCTGGTGCTGAATTAGCTAGTATCAGTCCCTGTTAGCAATATACCTATGGATGTGCATACAGCTGTCACTGAATTGCTTTGATTGGGTAAAACTTAAAAACATTAGGCCGGCTCTGGAGTTAAAAGGAGTGTTTGTTTGTTTTTTTAAATCACTGAATCTTAAAAAACGTTGGTATGTTTAGATTTGAGTTACAACTCTGACTCTATGAGCTGTGTGTCACAGCAACTACTGTCGCTAAAGCTGCTTACCGTGGTGGCAAACCAGCCAAATGAGTGGACCAAACTTCCTGTTGTTTTCAGAACACCGGCAGACACTTGCATCTTTCACCTCACACAGTATCTTCGCCTCACATCTCTCCCTCTGCGGCCCTCCTTCAACTCTCCCACGGGGGGCCAAGCCACACAGTTTGAAAACAACTAACTGTTTCAGTTTCAATGATGACATCTCCATCACAAATTTCAGAGAGCTTTACAGTAGCTACTCCTTAGTTTATCCTAAGTTTATGTGCAAAAATACCCAATTTTTGCAATGCGTCTCCAGTAACAAGTCTGCACTGTTAATAAATCCTCTCATTTGAAGAATATTTGGTTAATACTACAGCAATTAAAACACTGACTGCGTGTGGTGAGTCCAGCTGTGACGGTGTGAAGACAAAGCAGCTGGTTGTGGCGTGCACCCCATTGGAGTTCTCCTCCCCGTACATCTGCTAAGAAGATGAACGACCAATAAAATAAACGGATCTGCCTAGACACCCAATTTCCCTGACACACTCCCTCCCAAACATTTGCCCGTAAATCTCAGTTATTTTGTGCAGACTGCAGCTGCGATTCTTAAACCTTTCGCTTTTATTTATTTATATATTATATCCACACCTCCTATTTCTTAGTCATTGATAAAAGAGTATGTGACGATCACACACTGAAGTTTGAGCAGTGCTGATGCTCGAAGGGGAAAGGAAGGACAGATGGCAGACATTCATTAGCCTTCCTCCATCGTTTTGGGTCTCCCTCTCCAACTGGCCAGTGTACACGTAGCTTTGATATTAGGGTAATGGCATGATGATCAAATAATGGGGAAAACATTATTTGTGCAGCATTACAGCTTCATTTGAGTCTCTGCTGTGCACCTGAGACTGAGAAGCAAGAATGATTCCTCTCTCACATGCGACATAGGGAAACCTCAGTGCAGTAGATGATCTCCTAGACCAGAACAATCACCTCTGTCTGCATGAACCTTTTCATGTACCTTACAGGGGACAGGCCCAATCTGAAGGCTTTTATTCAAATCAGTGTGTGTCGGGGTTGTTAAGCAGGTGGACACAGTGGCAGTGTGACGGTTAAACTTGTTTAAAAAGCAGAAAGAAAAATCATCCCCAACCGCACAGATGTCCACTGTGCACGTGTTCAGTACAAATACATGATAAGCTGTGTACCTGCACACAGCTGGGGTGTGTATTTTTGGTGAGATTGTGTGTGCAGCTGGCTTCAAGAATGGAAAGGCTTTTTCTAGAGAAATGCTAGATTGAACAGTTTGAATCAGATTGCTGGAATAGCTTAAAGGCTTAGTACAGATAAAGTTGCATGATGTCAGCACTTGATATGTGAGGTCTCTATAAAGTCTTAGAGTTTTTATTCAAGTGTGTGCATCTGTTTGTGTTTTTTTCCCCCCCAGAATATCATATTGCACGGCAGACAAGATGCATGACAAAGTGTTTGCCTACATCGTCCAGAGCCAACACAATGAGACTCTGGAGTGTCATGCCTTCCTCTGCACAAAGAGAAAAATGGTACGTAAATGAGTATGTTCAGCCACGTGTTGCTGTGTACCACTGTTTAACAAAGGGATTCCAATAATTGATTCACGTCATATCTCTTTGATATGAAGCTACAGCCAACAGCAGCTTAGCTTCGCATACAGACAGGAAACAAGAGCTCTGTCCAAAGTCAACAAAATCCATCCAATATCTTGTTTGTTTAATCCAGAACAACAAGTTGTTGTTTTATGGGGGATGTGTGCTGGACATTTTTTTTCCAGCTTGTAGCAGTGACTTTAGCGGTTCTGGTGTGATTTTTTTTTTTCCCCCTCACCTTTGGAAAGATCTAGGCTAACTGTTTCAGTGTTTCCAGTCTTTACGCAATGCTTAGCTATTCAGATGATTTGATTCAGCCTGGCAATCAAAGGAAAGCACTTCATACAGCTACAGTATGTTGCAAAGAAACCTCCTTGTATGTATGCAAATATCCAAGTATTAAGTCAGGAGAAAGACGAGGTGAACATGAAGGAGGTTGTCGTCCCTCCCTGGCATTCTCTCCATCCCTGGAGGTTTTCAGAACGAGTGAGCCACTCCCTCCTCTTCCTTCCCCTCTCTAATTTAGTTCTGACCAAAAGGCCACGTATCCTCCCAGTTACATAAACAACTTGTCATGGAGCCCACGGGTTTCTCTTCCTCCTCTTCAAGTTTCTGTGAAAGATCCACTTCTGTTAGTGGTCACTTCCTGTTTTTATCACGGCCGTCGTAGCTCCTCAACTTCCTCGAGTTTCCCTCGTGCGGATGAGATGTATATGAGTATTACTCATCTTCCTTTTATTCTTTCATGTAGTCTCACCCTCTCTCACACTCTGTCTCTCTGCTTCCCTCCAACAGGCCCAGGCGGTAACTCTAACAGTGGCTCAGGCTTTCAGAGTGGCGTTTGAATTCTGGCAGGCTGCCAAGGAAGGTATGCATGGTTGCCCCCGACGTTCAGAGGAGTGTGACGGAAGAGTGAAAACATTCCTCTCTTCTTCCCTCTCCTCCCCCACTGTTATTAATCTCTCCATTTACTGTATACACCCTTTGGTCACTTAGAAGAGAAGGAAGCTAAACAATGATCTTGTCTTTTATGTTGAGGTTTCCTGCACAGAGTGGAAACATACATTCGCTTTATGTCTTCTTTGGTCTTGTCCCTGACACCCTCTCGAGGGGTCTCGGGAAAAGATGGAGAACTGTATAGCTGTTCCTGTCAGTCAATATTGTTCTTTCACACACATTAGTACAATAGAGGAATGTCCTCATTGATTGAACCAGTCACCCCCCCCCCCCCACACACACACACACACACACACACATACACACACACACACACACACACACACACACACACACACACACACACACACACACACACACACACTGGTTAAATCATCCACCAGAGAGACCTGTTTTAGTTAGTGATGCCTTTTTATTACAGGCAACTCAGTCATGGTTAAAGACTCATCAAGGTATCGACGTGGGGGGGCGGGGGAGGATTGAGGTTAGCCTGGGGCAGAGGTGGGCTGACTGCAGGTAAATCTTCTCTGTTTCCTCTATTCTCAGTGAGAATAGGCCTCAGATGTGTGGGAGCTGGGATTTTCCCAGATATATTTAATTTTTTTACTGAAAGAATGATTATTTTATCCCCGTTATATATTTATATTTTTCTGTTTTGTGTCAAATTTGGAAAGCATCCATCCTCTTTAACTAGGCACATTTTTTAATAGCAGAGAGGAGATAAGAAGACAATGCAGTCAGATTGCTGTGTAAGGAGAGTCTTGCACACGTTCTTTTGTACAGCTCAGCAGAACATGCATGTAATTTACTGCATGTATGACTCTGGTGTAAATGAGCAGCTCTTGCCACATAATATTGGTGTCTGCATCACAACCCCCTCCAATCTTCTGCACCTCCTTACATGTGTGTTGCCTTTTTAGACGCTCTTTGAATTTTGTGATTATCCTTTGTCTTGTTGGTTTGCACCTGGCACCTTGACCCCCCCACCCCTCTGTCAAATCTTTTCCCCTCTCCTCCCCCCTTCCCAGCACTCGCTTCTGCTTATTATACGGAGGTAGACGGGTGAAGAAGAGGAAGGCAAAGGAGAGGGGGGATGGTGGAGATGAGGAGAGAGGGCAAGAGAGCATGAAAGGCGGGGCAGAAAGGGCTGTTGGGATGGGGAGTGTGTAAGAGAGAAAGGAAAATGATTGTGTGCGTGTGTCAGTTGGAGCTCAACCCCTTGACAGATTCAGTGTCCGTGCCATTGATCCTGTCTCGTGCAAAGGCAATTTTATTTATTCAGTCCTTTAGAGACACACACTTGCACAGTATGAAAATCCTAGCAGGTTCTTTTTTTTATTTTCACCACATTTCTACTCCTTCTTCTTCTGCGGTGTGTAGTAATGTTTTTAAGGTTGGCACATTTCCATTTTGGGGATGGATTATTTTTCCAACATCAAGGCCACAGGCTCCTTTCCTCACACCTCCTCATTTGGTTGCGTTGAATATTAAATGTGCTGCCTCCTCACTCTTTCACCTCATACTTTTTGTCTCCTACATTCCTTTTTTTCATTATGTTTTGCTTGCTCTTTCCTTCTCTTACCATTCTTCACCTCTTGCCGTCTTCTTTTTCTTGCCGGGCCCATTAAGCCGTTTGATTTGCCGAGCTGCGTTTTTCCAGTTCAGTACGGTGTCACTGATGAAGGAGAACTGATGCCTGGGTTGGGGGTTATGGAGGGGAGTATTTTTTCAAAAAGAAGTGGCAGAGAAGAAGAAACGGAGAGGGATGCGGGAGAAATCCTTTCGAGTCTGTTTCATTTAAGTTACAAGACCCTGGATGATCAGAGCTGGAAGAAGGTGCATCTGCTGTGTATCTGTTTAGCTTGCTACTTCTGTTTCTTACAAACTCCTCCACCACCTACAGTGGTTCTCCACAGCCCGCCACGCATTCCTGACCCATATTCCTCTGTATATTACTGCTCCTGTCTCTGTTCATAAATCTATGTTCATAGAATATTCACTGTAAACACTACAGCTAGCTTTGAACTCTCATGTCTTTCAGTTGCTCCATGTTTAGCAGGCTGAAAACTATCAACCGAAAAGGCGACGGGGGAGGAAACGGGTGCCCTGGGGAAAGTTTTGTAAGACTGCTGTCTCTAAGCTACCTGGACTCATGAGAAATGGGGTTTTTGTTTTAGCTCAAGGATGATGATGCTTTTAGCAGGCTCCGTTAAGAGAGGAATGGACATTTGTTCTGTAGCCACAGCATCTTGTTCAGAAGGTCGTTTTCCTGTCTGACTTTTTGATGAGTTTGAGCATCTGTCCAACCTTCACATAGGCAGAGATGGGTGTTTATGTACGTGTTAGTAAGTAGACTGAACCTGTATTTATCAAGCGTCTCAGAGCAGGTGATCACATCCAAAAATTCTCAGGGGGTAGATGCATTTGTTGGTCTTACATTTTGGACCATTTTGCTGTATTGTTTGGAGGAAAATGCAGCTGCACAACAGTGATGGTTCTGTCAGAGCCAACAGTTTGAATGTAATAAATAAAAGACTTGTCTTAGTGAGGCTGTTTCAAATAATAGTGGGGGTGTCATATTTTAAAGAAGAGGGTACAACATAACAATACACTGTTTGTTCATATTGTCCCTCATGTAGGACACATAAATTGACACAGAGTGTAGTAGAAAGGTGAATTGCACAGTGGAAGAGGCTTCATCAATCAGTCTCAAGTGTGTTCTGTGCTGCTAGTTTCAGTGCCATTCTAAGGAGTCGTTATGAAATGCTTGATAAATATGGGCTGTGTAGCTCCTCCTCTGAGTTGAAGACCGCAGTGTTGTTGCTGCTCTATGAAAGCTGTTGTCAGTTTTACTTTGTGATGTGTGCTGTATGGAAAACCTTCTTCTCAGCAGGTGAGAATGTTCAGGGCGAGCAGAGCCTATTATCCAACTGACCCAGATGCCATGCCTATTCTGTTTAAATGCTGCAGTTACCATGTTTACTACTCCTATGAGATATGTGTTATCATCTTTGAAGCCCGGGCTCTCTCGGTTTCAGCTGGCAGATGGCTTGAGTAATGACCTTATCTGCCAATTTGCTGCTGCTAATTTGTTTACAGTAATTATATACTTGGTTAGTAAAACCTTTTCAGCAGCTAGAAAAATAAACAGTTCCTTTCAAGGCTCACCTTGTTGTTACAAGCTCCAGAATCATAGTTTGCTTGCCCTTCACTGTCTGCTCTTTATTTTGTTTTGTTTTGTCCTCCGCACAGAGAAAGAGAAGCGAGTGAAGTCGGGTTCAGACGGAGAAGGAGCCGGCAGCTCCCAGTCGGACAGCTCGGCCAGCCTGGGCAGCCTGAAGGGAGGAGGTGAGTCGTGTCACCCGTCATCACGTCTTTCTCTCTCTCTCTCTCTGTGTGTCACAGTAATCATAGCCTCGGGGTGAGAGGAGGGGTATTCAGCCACTTGTCAAAGGTTGGCTTCTATTGAGGCTGCAGGTCAGCTGACAACAATCTACATTCTTCTCTGTTATTCTTCCTCACAAGCTTCCTGACGCTGAACAGCAAATTACATTTTGAGGTGATTATGTATGATGATAATGCCAGTGATGATGCTCTGGATGTCCTCTTGCCTTATTGTAGATCCATTAAAAACAAATCGTGACATTTTATGATAACAGAGAACTATTCATGGACAAAGCCATGTTCTGTCTACGGCTGGAAGCACAATTACAGTCCTGTTTTTGTAAGAAGAAGCATGAAAGAGGCCTACATTTTCTGTGACCCCAATTGTTCGGTCAGATTTCCTAAGATTCCAGGACGGGGGTCATGCCTTCTGAACATGCTGTTGACATCCAGTGATCGCAGCCTAAAGGCATTATTAGTTCCATATTGTCCACGGTCCAAGATACAATGAGATGAGAAACATCCTGTTGCCAGGGGCACAATTGCTTTACACGTATTCCTTTTACTGCTTTCCTTTGTTAGTCTGTTTTGTGTATGCCTTTTCCCTGTCTCACTTTGTAAGCAGCCACTTTGCTGATCCTTTTGGTACTGGAGGTTTCAGTTTTTATTTAACAGGCAACTCCAAAAACCTCTGAAAACATGAGCTTTTTACTGAGTGTCCCCCTCTGCCCAGCCAGGTGGCCTGCAGCCAGAGAGAGATCTCTAAATCTGTTCTGACACTTTATTTGCTGCTGTGGCCCTGAATGTGTCACATTTTACGGCCAACATGGATTTTAAGGATGATCCCCAGTGAGAAGACTCGACAAAGTAGGACTTGGAAACAGATTCTGGCAAAAGAGAGGCTTGGTGTGCGTATTTTGGACCAACATTATCCTACTGACCATTCTGTGGGCCATTCGGCTGCCAGCGGATTATATTTCTGTAAAGTAAATTGGCATAATTGTAGAGCAGAGTAATACATGGTAGAAGCTTCTGAGTGCCTTTTGAAACAGGCTGAGCGCCAGCCCTAAGGCAGTGATTGGGGACAGCAGAGCTTTATGTAGCCTTCACTTTGGAGGATCAGATGGCATGTCACTGTGTCAGAGAGACTCTCTGGATCAGGGGTGTTGTCGTTGTTGAGTCAGCTTTATTCATGAGACATGATACCCTCAGCTCTCTCCCGGTGCCGTGCTTTTACAGTGGCTACAAAATAGAAATGCCCCTTCTTCCTGTGTCACCCGGTTTTTGCTGTCAATGGTGGATAATGATTGTCCTTTCTTCTCCTCTTCACATGGTCAGAGAGATATTTTGCAGATTTAAACCCAGCTCTTTATCATGATGGTGTGTGCAGATAAAAATGTGTTTGGCTCCCCTCTGTGGCCGCAGCGCATGGAGCTCGGAGCATTGGCGGCCCTCCGAGACTCTGCTGAAATCTGCAGGTGGGCGCATACCTCTGCTGCTCCAATCTGCGAGGATTTCTGCCATGAAGGGTGTTAATTTGCACACGCTGCCATGACACAGAGCTAGTTTAAAATCAGCTAAGTATCCTTTTAAATGTATGGGCTGCAACTAACAGCAGCAAATTTCGTCTAGATCTTCACAATGCTTGTTTTATCTTACAAACAGTACAGAATCCAAAGACATTCGATCTATTCTCAAAAATGACCTATAAACACAGCAAATGTTCACATGTAAGAAGCATAAGTTACGAAATATTTGGCACTTTTGTCTAGTTAAATGTGCCGGTTGGGTGTTTACTCCACCATGACAAACATCTAAGCTGTTAATTTAGGGCTATTGCCCTCAGATGAGTCTTAATCCCCCTTCTCTTTCCCCATGAATGACAGCCTTAGCCCCACAATATTGCCTTGTTTATGACAGCAGGATAGTCTCAGTGCCCTTGAGCCACTGTTGACAGAGAGGACAAGTCAAAGGGGATGTATATTGCATGCTGACTCACTTGTATATGAGAACCTCTTTTGAGGAACATAGAAATAGGGAAAAGGTTATGGAAGTAGTTCAGGTTTCAGCACAGAAGAGTTAAGTTTTTCTAGCATTAGAAGAGTCATTGAGCTTTTACTGTTCTCTATGGACAGCATTAACCCACAGACGAGACAGATATTGGTGTTGACACACATTATTGACACACATTAATCATCAGGCGAGGCCATTACAAGCCAATCTCATTAGAGATCAGTGGTGTTACTGTGGTTAGGCGTGCAAGTCAGGGGGTTTCTCCAGGCTCACTTATCCTGAGTGACAATCCACAGATGGCTGCATCAGTGAGATACATTAGAGGTTTATTAATAAGAAAAAGTGGTCAAAGCCAATAGAGCGGCATCATACACATTGTGCATATGTGTTGCATGAGAGTGTGCAAATTAAAACCTCCGGTAGAGAGTCAATCCCCGTCAACTCCCATGTTAAAATGCCCAACTTTATAGCACAAATAAACATGTTTATAGCCCTGTACAAAAATAAATTGTTACTTAACTGTTTGTATAGCTAATTGGTCCCTTCATGAAAAGTGTACAGGGGTGAATTTTTATATAACTCATCCATTTAAATAAAATGCGGGTTTTAAGTTATGCATAATTAAGTGAGAGGTTGGTGTAAGCCTCATTCGGCCCGTCTCAGCTCCATCCACGCTCCACCTCTTCGCTCATTTTTGGATTAACCGGTAGTCAGGCGGCATCAGACATTGCCAAGATGGTGACGGCCGGAGCAACCCACACTGAGCTCCATTTTGGCATGTCATTTTTATACAGTCTGTGTGAATAGTAATGCATTTCTTGTTTTTTTGTGTTTTGAATCACAGAGGTTGCCACCGGAAAACTTCTGGATTTGGCAGAGGGAGCCAACATGGCACTTGTCCACTCAGGAACAAAGCAGGCGGAATCGGATCCCTTTATGGTGCATAATCATGCAACAGAGAACAACAATACTGTATGGGTAAGACAAAAGTCGGGCTGGTCAGTAAGTTTCAGCTGTTAAGGCTTGATAAGATGGGAGGAGAGGAATGCATTGATTAATGAGCCAAAGTCGCTGATGATGTATTTTACCTGTTGTATTCAAAGAAGTGGATTCTACAGTTCTGCAGCTGCTACACAGAGTCAGACAATAGCCTATTGAACAGAAGTGGCCTTATCAAATGGTCACATAACAGGACAGGGTGTGGGCTGCAAGAAGCCACGATAAAAAACATTATAGGTTACAGAAAAGTGGTAAGAGGTGACGTGTGAGTGACGTCTCCTGGATAAGCACAGTTTGTTTATCATCTCTTTCAAGACGTAAACTTTAACCAGCATGTGTATGTTCTGTTTCGCAGGAGTTGGAGGACGGTCTGGACGAAGCTTTCTCAAGGTGAGAACCAATGTGGATTTTTACCTAAAGACCCCCGCGCTCTACTAAACCGCCACACATACTGCTGTTCTGGAAATAGCTACCTGCGGTCTGGGCTGCTCTAGCAATAAACAGTGCCTCTCCTTGGTTCACCTCAGTTGGCTCCCACAGGCAGGAGACAGGCTCAGTTTACATGCCCTGACACTGCTGACACCCGCCCTGAGTCATGCTGCTTTTGTAGGCTCCGTTTACCATCATCTCAGGCTCACACGCTGATTTCATATGAGCTCAGAAAGCCTGTGATTACAAATATGGGCTGCGCAGAGACACCGCTTGGTATTTATATCACAAACTCGGAGGAAAGTAACTTCTTCTGCAGTGTTTTGAGAAGTATAGTTGTAGTGGAATATAAGCTCAAGAAGAAATACTCAGGTCTGACAGAGAAGCCCATTGTCTCTGATTGGAGTTTACTATGTTCAGTGTTATAGATGCTTCAAATCAGTCTCAATCAGCAGCATACTCCGATAAGCTGCGCTGGTGTGGTCAGGTTTGGGTTGCACAACTTACAGCCATTTGTTTCAGACTCATTAAACACTTTTAGTCCATTTATTTCCTTTGTCCCTGCCTTTCATTCCTTCTGCTGATTGGACACTGGGCTTCATCTTCTCTCACTTTATTTATTGAAAAAGAGAATGGGCTCCACAGTCTGTAGTCAAGCACCTAGAGGCCCTGTTATCAGATGATTATTTGTCTGCTCACATTGTAATTACACCCGAACCTCGTTAATCTTCCGCTCCGTGATTAATGAGGATGCTCCAAACATTAGCACAGACACATCCATATGTAGATTTCTGTGATTGAAGGAAATTCAGGGGCCCCGAGGTCCAAGATGACATCTTTGTCCTTCAGGAGAAGCTGCTTATACCGGGTCATGTTGCGGCCAGAGCAGAAAAGGAAATGAGAGTGAATGTGATGAGAATGATGGTTAAACGATGGTACGTGATAGTGTGGCTCATACATTTTTACGTGAGGATTGAAATAAACTCCTGATTAATGGAGCTGTGCAACATAAATGTTTCTTACCTTGAGTAAGCTCCTCCACAATATTATTTCAGATATAAACAACAGAGTCAGAGGGTGTGAGATATATGAAGCTTGAGAAACATGTGCATCATATACAGCTACTTTGTGACTTGGAACGAGTGTTTTATTCTTTACGCTCCACCAGTGACTGATAAGCAGTCATATATTGAATCAAAGTGCTCATCATAGGCACCAGGGTGTCCTCTCTCTCGGGACAAAATAGAGATCAAGTAACAGGGCAAAACCATCTGCTACCTCACAAGTTTGAATTGAGGTCCAACGTGTCTGTACTTAACTTTAACTCCTGTTTATGTTTTCATGAGTGGCATTAAAATTCTCTTAGATGAGCAGTTTTGTCGCTCTACTCGCCCTAAGCTGCAGATAAATTCCTGTTGAGAACATTTTTATTGGCATTTAAGTGACTGCACTGCCATCTGCTGGCTGTGTTGGAAACTGTTAACGGTAGTTGTGAAAGCCTCTGAAGTGCCTGTTGATCATAGTGAGGCAAAGGCCAGTTTGATGTTCTAATTATGGTTAACCTTAATGTATTGTCTTTATGTTAAAGCAAAAAAACAGCCATAAAGTCCCAATGTTGCCACATGAAGTACTTTATTATGAGGCTGTTCTGAATAGCTCAGAGTTTAATTGTTGCCTGACTTGTGCCTTGAATTGCCCCCCGGGGACAAATAAAGTTTTTTGAATTGAATTTGAATTGAATTGAATTGAATTGAATTGTTTCCTTTGCACCCCCCCAGCCGCAGTCTGGATAGCTTTGAATCCTACTCAGGTAACAATGTCATTCACTGGATCTAGTGACTTCCACCTCATTCTCCCCCTGGTCAACCCACTATTCAAGCCTGCTCATCCGTCTGGATATCAGTGTTCAGCTCGATTAAGACTCATGTAGTTTCACACTTTCTTTTAAAGCCAAATCCCATTCACGAGGGGGGGCAACTCTCCTCATTGTCACTCACAGTTTCACTGCCACAGAACCTGCTGTAGTGCGCCACTGTGTCTTCATCACAAGTGTTTTATGTGTCTCCGCCTCACATCCATCAGCTTTGCACTCTGACCCGGTGAATAGAAATGGTGTGTGTTCACATGTAGGTCTAACATGTTTGGGTTCAAACTGGAATTTTATATCAATGTTTGGGTATAATGTCAGGTTGCCATGACTAGTTCACAAACAAACATTCTTTTCATTACAAATAGAGATGCCACTGTGTTTATAACTCATGTTTATGTCCATTTCTGTACACATTGTACCTACCATTGTTCACAAGTTGTTCACACTTTTTAGATGTAATGCATTGTACTAAGTAATAACAATTTCCATCATAGCACTTGAAAATCAAATGTCTGTATTTTTCCTTTGTTCCAGACTCGCTGAGTCTCGCACTAACCCCCAGGTCCTGGACATTGGGGTAAACCCTCAGGACTTCAACACTGAAGAGTGCCTGTCCCCGGGCAAATGGGACCAAGAGGACACAGACTTCGCCACACAAAAAGACACTTTCTAAAGTGAAGCTTCTGCCAAGAAGGAAAACAGGGAAACATGAGGAGAAACGGTAGTTTGGAACTGAAGTGACAAAAGAGACATTTGTGAGATGAGTAAGGTCGCCCACCTTCTCCCTTCTGCCAAGTCCTCTCAGGGGTTCGGTCTAGTGGCTCTCTGTTGCTTCTGCATCTACAGGACCGGAGAAGGACAACACAAGCAGGCTGCTCGCAGAACAGGCCAAAGCAATACAAACCAATTTATCCCTTTTCTATGAAAAAAAAATACATGCAGTCATTTAATGTTTGTTACAGTCAGTGTATTACTTCCTTTTTGTGTGTCTGTTTACCCATTCACTGTTAGTAATGTGCTTGTGGTATGTGCTTGTGTACATCGCGTTAAAGGAAATGTGTGTGGATGTACAGTATATCAATGTAAAAAGTGCGATATGAGAGCTATGATGTGTGGAGTTTTAAACAGGTGAGGTAAAGGGTCAAAAAGGGTGCTGTCATATTTTATGTACTCAGAGATGGAGACAGGTAACCAGATCAGAGGGAAGGCCACCAATGCACCAATTACAGTATTGGGCAATACAATAAAGTAGCGACCTATGTGCTTCAAGGATTCAGCCTTTCATTGGGCAACAAAAGCTTTAAAAAAAAAATGTGTGTATTTTTTGGTCAAGAGTGTTGTGTGAATAATGGATGAGAACAAAACGACAATCTTTTTTTTTTTTTTTGTAATGCAAAATCTATTTTTGCACTTTGCATTCATCCACTTGTAAAAGCACATACTTCATGTAAGGGAATTTAATGTCAATAAGCGTCATTATTCAGACTTCTATACAGTGCCTCTATTCACTCTTTTTGTTTCATTGTTTTAACTTTGAATCACAGTGGATTCATTGTGCTTCTTTACACCAACGGTGGGAAACTGCGAAACGCCAAATTCCAAACTAAGCGAGTTGTAATTTCCTTGGATGAGAAAAAGGAGGCAAATCAGAGCTTTTTTGCTTTCACTTGTACACAACTATCTTTTCATGGACCATGTCAGGGAAGTCACATTATTCCGCTGTGATTCATAGTTTCAAAAAATAAAACCTGAAGGGTGAATATGTTTTCTTGGCACTCTACCACTGTACGTTAAATTATATTATTGTTGACTTTTAGTTTACTATTTTTTTCCCGGGGAGTTCCCAGTGTTATTTTTGGCATTTGTTTATGTATGAATTTAATTTAATTCATTAATTTACATAAATTTTAAGAGAAAAATGGTGTATGTGTGATGTTTTTTGGTGAAGCTTAAGCTGCATTGTACTGGTGGTGTAACACTTCAGTCAAACGTTCTAATGGCACATATCCTCTCAAGGTTGAATTTGCAAAGATTACAGTAAATAGATTTAACATTTTATCCTGACATCAAAACAACACGTGTGCACTTTTGGCCTTGTCACAGCATGCACAAACAAGTGCACTCCAACAACCAGTAATCATTTGACAGCAAGTCATTTTTTCAGTAAAATAAGAAGTATTCTCATTTCTAATGTCTCCAATGTGAGGAACTTTTATGTTTTCCATTGTAATTGGCAGATTAATCAGTTATAAAAAGAAGTGTAAGTCGTTCTTGATCGGATTCATACCTGTATACTGTGTTGCCTAAAAGCATTGGTACTATAATTACATTTCCCTGCCTCAAAAAACTTCTTTGGTTTCACTGAAGCATTCAAACAATTCCTTTTTATCATATGTTATTGACAGAAACTCTGAAGTCCTCCGCTCCTTTTGTGCTGGAACAACAGCAGCCTTGACCCAGAGCTCTCATTTGCTGTTGTTGATCACACAAATGTTTTAAATGCAGTTTTGTATTTTTGTTCAAATGCTTCAGATGTGGACGAAGGCAATACAGAGCTCAAGTTATGCCCTTAAACTTAAATCGTGCTTCATTTAATTGTGATAAATATGACACCAGATACGTATACAGCCATGGATACATCAGGACATAAGGCTCGTCCAGGGAGCTGATGGACCTCTCATATCTTGTGGGCCTAAAGCCAGGTGCCAGCTGGTGTTCCCTTGCAGTCTTCAGGAACAAAATACATATGTCAAATACTTCTTCATTAATGTTTGAACTCTTTAAGAGAGATGTTTGGTCTGATTAGGAACCTGAATAAAGTAAATGGCTCAGGAAAAGTGTAATATGCTTAAAATACCTTCAGCGACCATTTTGGGTGTAGTCCGAATTATGGATGGATTACTGAACCTGCCTACTGGGAATAGGCCCAGGGGCCCATAAGGTCAGGGCCCCTGACTCATAAAACGTTGCTGAAAAATGACCACAAAGAGATGCTAAATGACCACGAGTATACACAAAACTACCAAAAATGACCACAAAGAGATGCTATATGACCACATGTAGACACAAAACTACCAGAAATGACCACATGTAGACATAAAACTACCAAAAAGGACCACAAAGAGATGCTAAATGACCACATGTAGACACAAAACTACCAAAAAAGGACCACAAAGAGATGCTAAATGACCACATGTAGACACAAAACTACCAAAAATGACCACATGTAGACACAAAACTACCAAAAAGGACCACAAAGAGATGCTAAATGACCACATGTAGACACAAAACTACCAAAAAGGACCACAAAGAGATGCTAAATGACCACATTTAGACACAAAACTACCAAAAAGGACCACAAAGAGATGCTAAATGACCACATGTAGACACAAAACTACCAAAAAGGACCACAAAGAGATGCTAAATGACCACATGTAGACACAAAACTACCAAAAAGGACCACAAAGAGATGCTAAATGACCACATTTAGACACAAAACTACCAAAAAGGACCACAAAGAGATGCTAAATGACCACATTTAGACACAAAACTAGCAAAAAGGACCACATGTAGACACAAAATGACACACTAAATGACTGAAAATAGACACAAATTGACAACCAAGACACACAAAATGATTCAGCTTAGATGAAAAACGACTAAACATAAATACAAAACCACCACAAATAAAAAGCAAAACCACTCAAATGGATGTAGAATGACCATAAAGAGAAACAAAAGTCAAATAAACGGTGGTATCCTCTGCCACCTCTGGAGGGAGCAGTATCACCGTGTTACTTAACATAGTTTCTCATACAGAATCCTACAGTATGTCAACCTGTGGTGCTGACTGAGGGCGTGATCACACTGTCCTCCCGGACCACGACCCGGACTTTAGGGTACTTGTCCCCCCTCCCTCTCCCCCCCGCGCCCCAGCCCCGTTTGTACTCACACTACCAGGGCCTCGGCCAATACTTCTTGCTGTCCATACGCCTTCAAGCCGTAACACGTCACACGCATTGATCGCGTGTGTGTGGCTTTGTTTACAAATCTTTCCATAGACTTCGGAGTTTTTGTGCGTCTTGTCGACTGTTTTTGAATATTTTCATCCGACCAAATCTGCAGTAAACACTCCACCTCCGCATCACACCAACGTGAACCTTTCACCACCATTGTTGTTGTTGTTAAATGTCCGCGCATGGTCCGTCCTTCTATTTACATGTCAGAACAGGCGGACATAACGCTACTGCCGTAGGGCTCGTGCTCGTGCGCGTACACGTGCGCACGCTCGTGCTCGTACATGTGCAAACGGCTCCGCTAAAGCCCACCTCTTTCAAGCGGGCCGTGGCGGCCCAGCTGGCCCCAGTTGAGCGCGGAGCGGGTGCGCTCACACTGCTTAAAGGTACTAGACTTTAGCTGAAAAACCGGTTTTGGCCGCGGCCAAAAGGATAGTGTGATCACGCTCTGAACCTTATCATTTAGAATAACTTGTATGGTTTAGGCTTTTTTTTATTAACTGTCACCAGATATGGGAATGATAATCCATCTGAACGATCCACTAGAAAGGAAACCCTGAGACAGCCCTTTGGGACACTCGTCATAAACAGACCCAGCTGCAGAGAAACAATGAAGAGGGGTCATTACATTTTTTCAGGGGGGCAAACTTTTTCAACCTACAATTGATTTGCTTCATGCTGAACAATGGCTCTGTGACCACTCCTACAGTACAGTGCGGATAAATCATTTCCCTCATACTAAGAAGGAGCAGTTCATCCCAAAATGTAAAAAACAAACAAACAAAATAGTGTCAAGCCGTGTCCATTTATTTAACTCAGGCTTATTCAAGAAGACCAGCAACAAGGGTTGTGACCTGCAGATGGCACCATACACTGGTGTCAACCTGAGCACTGAAGGGAACACTCCTACTGGGAGAGGCAGCTACAGCAGCTAGGGAGCACAAGGAGCAGAACAAAGCAGTGTAACTCATCTGCCTACAAGTAACCTAAGTTTGTTTATGTGTGTGTGTGTGTGTGTGTGTGTGTGTGATGGGGAGAGAGACGCGCAGGAAGGTATAACCACTTTTAGTAGTGGCACGTTTCTTCCATGCACATGAGTTACACTGCTAGGTGCTGCTCCCTGTGCTCCCTAGCTGCCGGAGCTAGCTCTCCTAGCATGAATGTTTACTCCAGTGTCACTGTTGACTTCAGTGGTTATGTTTCCAGCTGAAGTGAATGGCGCTGCCACACTGCTTGTCCGCGTATTTTTTGGGGAATAAGGACGGATATCCATACCGAACACTAGCGACTACGTACTGCGACCATGCACGTCAAGTACTCAGAGCGTACCCTCAGTGACCCGCCCCCACCACCTGTAATCGGCCAGCACGTCGCCTTCGTTTGTTGGTTGGATTGGTTGAATTGCCGCCGGGACTGGTCATAGACATGCTTCTACCTCAAAGGTATCCCCATGTAGCAACGTATAGGCCTATACATGTTATTTAACATGACAAATGTACTATATTTAAGAAAATTTGTTGAGGATTAGTTTGGGGGCTTTTGAAGTCTTCAGGCCAGTGCAATACTTTAAAATATGAAATAAATGAAGTGTACCTGTCAGGTAGTTATCAACAGGAACAGCAGAGACCTGCACATTATTATAATACTGCGCTCATGAGGACCAAACAAAACAATCAACTTCATTATTATCCACGATTTTGGCACCATCTGAGTATGATGACAGAAAACTCCCGCGGCGTTACTCACACCTCCCACCTGCCACAAGCAAGCAGATACTTCCGACTTTCAAAATAAAAGATAATCTAAGCAGAAAATCAGTTCGATTTTATCCTTGTCTGTATCTATTTCGTTATGTGAGGGTTTAGAGTTAGATTCCTCTGGGCTAGGGCTTGTATTGCACAGTCATACAACAGTTTCCTAAAGTCTATGGCAGAAGTACTACGATACTGACTTTATTTTGATATCAAACCGGAAACTGATTTTCCTTACTTCAGTATTTTGCGGTTTGACAGCATGGTGACACCAGGTTGACACCCAGCGTGTCTGCAGGTTTGTGATCAGTTATCAGAGGAGAGGGAGCCGCGATGATGCGCATTGTACAGTGGTGCTTATTTGCATGTGAGTACAATTGTGTTTGAATGATTAATTGAAACCAAAATCCATAAACTTCTTACAAAGATTTAAAACATGAGTGTGTAAAGTTTTTCTGCTCACTCAGAACTTCTGATTCAGGGGTTTTATGTAGAAGGTGTGAATCATCTGATCACTTAATGAAAGTGTCTTCAATGACGGATATTATATTCGATATTAAAGTATCTCTGGTTTCAAACGTGTCAGCGACATTGATGTAGCACCAGTGTAGGGATTTCTGGAGTATGTGTTACCTTACACCTGTTAAATGTTAAAATATACTTTTGTATCGATACAACAACTCTTTCTTCATTGACAGATGTGAGAAAACGATATTTGCTAGATGTGATGTCATATCTCAAGAGTTGTTTAAGCGCGCGCACACAAACACAAACATAGACACACGGACACACACACACGCATACACACACACACTCAGAGACACACAAATACACACACCCGTACACTAAGAGACACACACTCACACACATACATACACACACAGACACACACACACACACACACAAACACACACATACAGACACAGAGGACACACACACACACAGTCACACACACACACACACACAGACACACAAAGCACAGTCGGCAGTAGCTCAGTCCATAGGTGACCTGGCTGGGAACCGTAGGGTCGCTGGTTCAAGTCCCTGTGTGGACCATATATTGAGCGTGGACTGGTGGCTGGAGAGGTGCCAGTTCATCTCCTGGGCACTGCCGAGGTGCTGTTGAGCAAGGCACCGAACCCCCAACTGCTCGGGGCGCTGGTCACTGGCAGCCCCCTCGCTCTAACATCTCTCCTCAATTGCATGTATAGGTCCTGGTTGTGCATGTGTGTATTTCGGGCCTGTGTGTGTAACATGTATGATAATAAGTGTGGGATAAAAATAAAGTAATTCTTCTTCAGACACACACACAGCTGATAATGTGCAGTGTTGTGGGCGGGGATTTCCGGACGTCACAGAGTAGGTCGTAGTAGACACACAAATACACGCACAGACACACACACGCACACACTAAGAGACACACACATATACAGACACACACACAATCAGAGACACAGTCACGCACACATACACACGCACAGACAGACAGATACACACACACACAGACACACACACACTTACAGTTGATAATAGGCAGTGTTATGTGCGGGGATTTCCTGACGTCACTGAGTAGGACGCGGTAGAAGGAGTGACGCTGAAAACGAAGGAGAAGACCTAGAGGCGCTAATACGAAAAAGAGGAGTGAATACTCAGTTTATAAATATATTATAATAGTAATATAATACATCCATATTCATTGATGGAATGATGTCAAAAAGATGCAGTGAGTGTGTGTGTGACAGAGAGAAAGACAGTCCATTTCCACCCTCAGTTATCCTCAGGTGGACTCAGGCGCGTCACGAGCTCGTGAAAACATCCGGGGCTGTAGCCCATGAAAGTCCTTTTCAGAGGGGGTTCCGGGGTTTTCTCCCCCGAGAAAATGTCTGAAATCTGGCTGATGAACATGTCATTGTGGCTGGTTCTCTTTTGAGAAGGAAAAGAAAGACCAGTGGTCGTGTGTGAGAAAGTACACAACAGACCCCAGCAGCCAGAATGAGACATGAGAACAGCCTACAGCCTCAGAAACACGGACATGCACCGACCCGGTGTCAAGCGGACCGGGCTGAATCCACTGCAGGTCTGAAACTGTGCAAACTAAAGGACATCACTGCTCCGCGACAGTTTCTCTCCCGACCGGTGTTTGGATGTAACGAGTGACCTGTTTACCGGACACTCTCAGATAAAAGCATCTAGGAAGTGAATCCTCGTGAATGCCTCCATGTTTAGTTTTTCATGACTGTTAAACATTACGGCACCTCCCTGATCAGTCTTTATAGTTTTGTTTGAGGAAATGTGTCAGTGACGTTTTGTATGTTGCTTGATGTTACGGTAAACAGGGAGAGAGTCAGTTGCTCTTCCTGATAATATATTTCTTTATTTGAAATATAATTCGTTTTCTAAATATATCCATTTGTTTTTGAAACCTGCTTGTGCAAACACCTGTGCGTACACCTTTATTAGAACCCCACTAAAGAAAACAAAAACCCTTTTTTACTCCCTGGTAGTGATGCCATTGTGGGAAAATAAAGTTATAAGAGATTAACTCGCTGCGCCACCAGCCAGTAGCCTACCTGTCACCCTGGTGCTGCGGTTAACAGAGCCGTCATTTGTTTCTCCAGAATCAAGCCAGCCGCACTTACATTTGTAGTGCGCCCGTATTGTGATATTTATGGTGAATTCATTGAACGGCTGAACGGCTCAGAGTGACTTCCGTCATAGACATGCTTCTACCTCAAAGGTATCCCCATGTAGCGACGTATAGGCCTATACATGTTATTTATCACAATTAATGTGGAAAAGGGCAGCCGGTGTCGTCCTTCCAGCTTCTGGTGATGTATTTGTCTTTTTGTCCCCAGGTGGCTCTCTACATCTTTGCAGTGCGTTTGAAATGAACTGCAATGTCACTCAGTATCCTGATCAAACAGTGTACAGCATATCAGACGAGTTTCGTGTCTCAGACATCGGGGCATCCGACTGCCATTACTCATACACAAGTGTAAGTGAAACGAGCCACAATAGTTGAGCTCATTGTTTTCTTGCTTTTCTGATGAAATACTGTTGATAAACACAACACTGTATTCTGTACTTTAGGACCGCGTGATTGCAAATCACAAGGAAAACATCCCTGGGTTAGTGAAGAGCAACACCGCCAACGATCTCGTCACCTACAAATGCTTTGCCAGTGTCACCTTTAAACGAACCTGCCTCTCAGAGGTAAAACGCTTTTAAAACGCGTTTACCGTGAAAAAAATACAGTATTACTGCTATGACATTGATTATCACACTATATCGGCCCTTTGTTTCTTCTCCACAGGGGAAAGGTTTCGTGGCTTACTGTACGAGTGAGTGTCATTTCCTGTCAGACTTAACTGTGTGTGAGGGCCGGGTATTTGTCATTGTCATTGTAAACATGTTGTTCTACCATTTACCTTGTGTCCGATTGTCTCAGCCGCTATCTTTGGTCGTCATTTTTAGTGTTTTGCTTCATTTATTTTGAAGTGAAATGTGTTTCCATTCATCCAACGTTCTGATGTAAGAATGTCTTCTTTTGACAGTCAACTGCACTCATGATGCCCTCAGATTTCAGAAACATGAAGGTAGGAGAGACTCCATTACATCAGTCATGACTACATAGTTATAGTTTTCCCACGGTCATTGCAGTGGGGTCCACAATAATTTCACATAACCAAACTGTGATATCCTGTTAAATGTGGATTTTCCCCAACCTCCTCTTACATTTATTTACATAACTCATACTGTTAGTTTGCTTTATTTATTAGTGTGTATTTACATCTATTTGTGTATGATTGTCAGTGGGGAGAAAGAAGGACGGAGGAGGGAAGAAGGAGCAAGAGCAGGGAGAAGCAGGTGAGAAAATGGACATATAGTGAATAGAGGCAAACAAAACAGTAACTGTAACTCTTAATGTTTGATGTTCTTCTTTTAGGAGTGTACGAATAATAGTCCAAAATTACGTTAAAATGTACATTTTCTGAAAAACCTTTTGGGCTCACCCCTAAAGCTCTGATCCTAGAATCTCCCCTGCTCTTATAAGGGCGGGATCACACTGTCCTCCCGGACCACGACCCGGACTCTAGGGTACTTGTCCCCCCTCCCTCTCCCCCCCGCGCCCCAGCCCCGTTTGTACTCACACTACCTGGGCCTCGGCCAATGCTTCTTGCTGTCCATACGCCATCACGCCGTAACACGTCACACGCATTGATCGCGTGTGTGTGGCTTTGTTTACAAATCTTTCCACAGACCTCTGAGTTTTTGTGCGTCTTGTCGACTGTTTTTGAATATTTTCATCCGACCAAATCTGCAGTAAACACAACGTGAACCTTTCACCACCATTGTTGTTGTTGTTAAATGTCCGCGCATGGTCCGTCCTTCTATTTACATGTCCGAACAGGCGGACATAACGCTACTGCCGTAGGGCTCGTGCTCGTGCTCGTACACGTGCGCACGCTCGTGCTCGTACATGTGCAAACGACTCCGCTAAAGCCCACCTCTTTCAAGCGGGCCGTGGCGGCCCAGCTGGCCCCAGTTGAGCGCGGAGCGGGTGCGCTCACACTACTTAAAGGTACTAGACTTTAGCTGAAAAACCGGTTTTGGCCGCGGCCAAAAGGATAGTGTGATCACGCCCCTAAAGGTACTAGACTTTAGCTGAAAAACCGGTTTTGGCCGCGGCCAAAAGGATAGTGTGATCACGCTCTTACTCTTTGTGTTTCCCGCTCTCAGCATGTGGAATACTAATGTAAGGGCGTGATCACACTATCCTTTTGGCCGCGGCCAAAACCGTTTTTTCAGCTAAAGTCTAGTACCTTTAAGTAGTGTGAGCGCACCCGCTCCGCGCTCAACTGCGGCCAGCGGACCGTCCACGGCTTGAAAGAGGTGGGCTTTAGCGGAGCCGTTTGCACATGTACGAGCACGAGCGTGCGCACGTGTACGCGCACGAGCACGAGCCCTACGGCAGTAGCGTTATGTGCGCCTGTTCGGACATGTAAATAGAAGGAGGACCATGCGCGGATATTTAACAACAACAACAATGGTGGTGAAAGGTTCACGTTGGTGTGGTGCGGAGGTGGAGTGTTTACTGCAGATTTGGTCGATGAAAAGATTCAAAAACAGTCGACAAGACGCACAAAAACTCAGAGGTCTGTGGAAAGATTTGTAAACAAAGCCACACACACGCGATCAATGCGTGTGACGTGTTACGGCTTGAAGGCGTATGGACAGCAAGAAGCATTGGCCGGCCCTGGTAGTGTGAGTACAAACGGGGCTGGGGCGCGGGGGGGAGAGGGAGGGGGGACAAGTACCCTAAAGTCCGGGTCTCGGTCCTGGAGGACAGTGTGAGCGCGCCCTAAGTTTACATCATGTGTCTGTACTTCCTGTTTGAGTGAGAGAGTGAGGAAATGTTGCAAAAAATCTGTGAGTGACAACACTACTGCAACAACATGTGCCTCAAAGCATTTTCCATTCATTACTAATAGACAGAAAGTAAAAAAGTAGTCATTTGGAAGCCGCCCTAACAGACAGCACTGTTTGTCTGACCTTTGACATCCGACCCTCAGTGACCGTAGAGCAGGCAGCCACCCACATATGAGGACTTTTCACACAAACACATTATTAACCCAGGGCTAACCTTTATGACTCACTGACTCTGCAATTCTACCAGCCCTGTCCGTTTGACCATGTAACCAAAGATGTTTTAGAATCTGTGTCACATGTGTTTTGGCAGAGACTATTGTGAATGAGAGTATGTGACTGTATAATACAGGCCAACAAAGGGGTCTGTCAAATGGCTGTTATCTGTGTAAATATTTAATGTTAGCAAAAGTGTAGTCATACACTATGCTAATTTAGCTTCTCATCCATCCACATGACATCCGATGCTACACCTCCAAATGAGGCCGCGCCCACTCAGTTGACCTGAAGTGTATGTTAATTAATTCCATTGGTGCAGCTTGAAATGCATCTTTATAGATGAGTCTAAGAGCGCCACATGTTTCCCTGTTGTGGAGATTTACATTCAAAATTCATTGCAGCATGGATCACAGTAATCGAATAAAATAGGTAAAAGCAGTATGTAAAATGTTGTTGGTACTTTCAAACTCTTTTCTCCTGACAGTGGTTTCCCAAAACATCACTGGTGTTGCTGTTGGTGTTGCTGTTGCTGTTACTGTTATCCTGGGGCTGGTGGTGCTTGGTTTACTGTGCTATAAACTCAAGGATAAAATTGCCAGGTATTTCTTAATCACGTCGGTATATAAAATGACATGTATTTCCCCTCATCTCACAAGTTGTAAATTGTACTCTATTTTCTTTGGTAGGGCATGGAGCCGCAGCACATTCAGATGCATTTATTCTTCTGTGATGATGCAGAACATTGACCCACAAGCAGTGGATTTGGAGGCACGAAATTAGCAGACAGACTTTCTTCTTTCACCTTTCTACAAGGGACGTACTGTAGTTTTAATCAAACTCTTCTTTTCACTTGATCAGTTACAGTGGTGTCATGATTTGATCCTTTTATGTGCCTTCCATTTTCAATTTATCATCTCAATTTGTTATCATGGTAGACTGCCAGATTAGTTTCTTAGCAAATATACTGTGGCACACTTGAGTCTACTTCTGTATTAGGATATATTCATGCTAACAATAACAGTATGTTCCTGCTTTTTACTGCACTACTCTTTACATTTAGCCAAAATCAGTGCGATGTGCCTTACTTTGGGAACCATTTTTTCCCTGTCTTAGGGCGGACTCACAATGTCCATCCGTATCGTGCCCCGTGCTTTATGGTACTTGCTACTAAGACAAGTCAAACAACCAAGTCCAGTTGCTTTGGACTTAAATTTCTTTGGGGATAACGATGACCTGGACAAATGAGGACGTTCACAGGCTTATGTTGGTATCACTTTGGACTCAAAGACTTCCGTTAGATGTCTCAATGAACTGTAAGCTTTATCCAGTGTGTCACTGCTCCTGGACACATTTAAGTCAGAATCCAACACAATTTTCTTTAGACGGTGTATATACGACTTGATATGGGAGACCGTCACTTAAAAACCTCCTCATTTTGTCCACATATGGCCTTTATCAATCTCATGCTTAGTGAGAAAGGTTTGAAACATTTTCGTCTGACCTTTTATATTTTACAAAGCAGCTTGTGTCACTAGTGTGATAATACTTACACAGCTGGTGGTCTGACTTACTGGACGACTGTTTGCACAAAGCTCGCCTTTGTCCTAGGCATTTTCCCCACTTTTGCAATCCCCACTATCTATTTTACAAGGGCGCTGTTGGCACCGCCCAAGACAATTGTGTTTAGTTTAAAGAAATTCAAACAAGCCAGAAAGTGTTTGTTCCCTATCTCTAAGTTAATTGTCTCCAACACTAACACAGTGCTATAGAGAGAGGTCCAGAAATTCAAGACTACAGGGCTAATAGTTGGCTTTGATGCTTTGGTGCACAAATAAAAAGTTATCCACATCAGCAGTGGCAGTGGGAGCAGACGGACATAGACTCCATTTATCCTGGCATTAAAATGCGTCTCGTATCCAGATCAGTGTTTTCAATAGCTTGTGCAGTAGGGTACAGTAGAAGAAGCACTGCAGATTGTATCCATATGTGACTCAACCTGCAGACAGGAAGTGCACTTCATGGACCAAGGTCCAGCAGAAATATATGAACTTCCCCAGGTCCAGTCAGATGATACCTGATATTTCTATGCAGATATACATGGGCTAACATATATAAATATATGAGGAGCTCTTTTCCAAAACGCTATAAATCAATTTTAATAGTTTTCAGGAAAATATTTTTTTTTACCTAGACCCACACATTTGGTAATATTCAATGTATCTTGTCAAAATGCTTTATGGCTCAGTCTGAACATGTTGAACGGACGGACAAGACAAAAAACTCTCCCGCTTCACAGCGCCGCCATGTTGGATCGCAAAGAACGTCACTGAATTCTGATTGGTCGAGAGGATGTATCGCATTTTTAGGCTAAAAATAGGTTTGGCGCTGGTCGCGGTTTGGAAAGGAACTGCATCTTGCGGACCATTTTAAATAAGGAAATATAGCGATTTGGCATGAAACCTAGATAAAGCAGTGAATAGGTTCTGTATACAGCAAAGTGGCTCTAACTCATTTTTTAAAATTTGGCATTTATCTCGAGCTCTTCATATATTATATGCTATGATTATATAATTATAAATACACCACAGGTTTTGCATGCCATAATGTGATGCGATGAAATCCTGTCTAATACAGTTGTTTATAGTATATATAATATGTATATAGTGTATATAGTATAGTTGTATTGGATTGTGAGGTGGTTGAATTAGAGGAGCCTCGCATTGCCAGACCTCTCTCCACAGTGCTGTGTCAGTATGGTTTTAGCTGCACAAGTTAGCATTCAGGTATAGGAGAAAAACTCTCTGAGTCGTTTGTGATTGGTTTAAAGAAATACAAAGATCTTGTGCGGTGCTGATCTCCGGATGCAGCGACGGTGCTTTTGTGAAAAAGATTGAAGAAGTGGAGGAGATAGCCTGACATCCAGCATGTGAGAGGAAGTCAGCCTTTATCCGAGTACTGGATGTACAGTAAGCTACATCATGAGTCCCTCCGTTTACTCTGCTTTATGAAATTTGTATTTTATAATCTTTCATCAAATCAAAATAAAGTTTCTGAAATAAAAATCTACCGTTTGTTGTTGTTGTTGTTTTTAAATGTGATAGGTTTTCATAGCAACAGGGTGTGGTCTAATATCTGGTGATAGGCTTTTGCCACTGACAGTGGGTGAGGTTGGTCGAACGACAGTGAAGTCACTGAGCTGTTTGCAAAAAATTTGGAAAAGAGTCCTTCACAGATCTGCGCTGTAACCTGACACTACCCTGCTTCCTCTCTCTGTCTAGGCAGATTCAAGTTACTAGTTTAAGGTGTATGAACTGTAACCAAAGAATATTACAGAAGACTAAAAGTAGTGAACACTGTTCTGATATAAGGTAGATGTATTTTTTCATTAGTTGTTTGACTGAATGTCAAATAGTAAGTATTTGTCAATAAAGTTTAATGATATAATCTACAGTGCATGTGATTAAGCTAACCACTTTTAGCATAGCAATTTATTATATAAAACACACTGCTCCACTTCTGATTCACTAAAGTGGCCTCACCTTTATGAGGGCAAGTCATGTGACAGCTTTCTAGTCAAATTGTTATCAGCGGGTGTATAGACCTTTTTAATGGAATTCCATTGCTAGGCAACAGCCTTGGTCCTTGTTAACTTCCTGTCAGCTGATGTCGTTCACATACACAGCAACAGGAAATAAACTGGGACCGTTTTGGAATGTTTTTGTTTACAACGATGAAAAGGTCCATAGACATAGCAGAAGAGGTGTGTGAATGTTCAAATTGATAAAAGTATGTTGTCACAGATGTGGTCACTCACAACATAAACAGTGGATTCCTCTGGTCAAGATTAAACCTGGTGCGTGTTGAACAGCAGCAGCTGAGACTACCCACTGCTCAGAGGTTACTGGAAGGGAGAGACTAAACGTTATGAGCAGAGGCCTCCAGCCGGGGAGAGCAGCACGGGGAATTCCCACTCGTAAATCACAAGAATCACTCACTCAGCACTATGGACTATTTTAAATAATTTGTATCTTACTTTTACTGATTTGCCCAGACGAAGGTGAAGCCACTTGTACCCGTTCCAAACTGCTGAATAAACCTATGGAGGAAGTAGTGGAATATTGATCATGCTTGTGTATGAACAATGAACCTGCCACTGTGTTGTTGTGTTGTTATAAATCTGCTGGTAGCTGAAGTAGCCTTTCCAGGAAGCATATGCACATATGACCATATTTGGGCATTTCATATTAGGCTACGATGTAACCCATGGTCTCAACTCAACGTGAAAATGCTGAGTCACAGACTGGATAAGATATAACGACCCTTTATGTGGGGAATCTGTTGAGCCATAGTGGTTTGCTGTGATGTGAATCATTTATTTGACATGTTACATTTCATATCCGTGTATCCTTGCATGCTTGATAAATTACTGAAATGTGTGTGTCACTTTCTGTCTCAACCTCCCCACTGTATGCATTGTTTATGCTTCATCATCATATCCGTCTGGACAGATTTAATTTTTCTGCCAGTGGTCATGTTACAGTTACAGTTGTCTGTAGAGTCTCACCTGCAGATACCTCAAGACCTCAGCAAATAAAACCTGAATGATCTTTATGGATGGATACTGTGATGGTAAAGAAGGAATATGTTCATTTTTAATTTTTGTGTGAATTCAATAAACCTTTAATAGCAGAACTGCAGAACATCAATGTTAAGAGGAAGAGTTTTTTGTAGCAGTGCGAGTGACTCCCACCTGCTGACGGCAGAGGGGTAATGGATCTCTGAAAAGCCTGCTGATCACAGTGAGGACAAAGCCAACATGGTGTGCACGTTGGTTTGAACTTGTTAGAGTATTTAATACAGAACTGTGCTACACAAGCACGCATTCCTTGTTGTTAAGATGATAAAATGTCTATTGCACTAAATGTTTCAAGTGTCTTTGCATGCACGTTCTCTTTGCCTGGATCAACAGTATGTCCTTGGATCATATTGTATATTGTTTTGTAAAGTGTCATTCACCCAAATCACAAATATAAGCCCAAGCGTGATGTACTGAGGTTTCGATCAGCTGTTTCCCATGTTAATGAACTTTCACATTGGCGCTCCTCACATTTTGTATGGATATCAGGGTCAAGCTCAGTTGGGGTATTTTTAAAATTATTTTTCAACAAAATATACAAAGGCAATATCTGGGTAAACCAAGTCCAACTAAGATTTGAATATTCTCTTCAACCTTCACCAAACATTGACCCTCAAACTGAACTGAACTGAACCGGACTGGGAGTTGGTTATGTCGTCCTACTCCTTTTGTAACATTTATTTACAAATGTATGTTGCTTTTTTGTTCCCCGTTCGCCTATGATTGACTATCTTCTTTTTGTTGTTGTTTTTTTCTTTTAAAATATATTTTATTGTTTATTACTTTGATAAATATTCACAAAGTTTATTATTTTCTATTCTAAATGCATCAGGCACCTTTCACTGCTCATCTCGTTTCTGTCAGAGTTCTTGTTACTGTATATTATTATTATTATTATTATATTATCTATATGATATTATAGATATTGCAAGTTGCTGCTGCTCATGGGGGAATTGTTGGATATCTGTTAATGGTAAATACCTTGAGTTACTTACTCTGAATAGAGTGTGACCTGCTCTATTAGTAAAGTGTCTTGATAAATATTCACAAAGTTTATTATTTTCTAATAATAAGTTATTAGGATTTGGCACTATAAATAAAATAAAATTGAATTGAATGGTTGGCTGATATTCTAAATACGGGAACACGCGTTGACTTGACTTTTAGAGTTTTCGAATTAAGAGTTTAGTGAATTCAAAAGTCGCTAATTTACTAACTTAAACGTCAACAACGCAAGATCCACGTCTGAACCAGAGGGTCTGAACTTGAACACAGCCCCGTCACGTTCAACCAGTGTGCGTGCGCGTTCTTATATCAAGCACGTTTTGCGCGCGGCCGAGAAAGCGAGCTTGTGTGTCACGGGCGGCAGCACTCGGTGTTTCCTGTCGGCTCCTCCAGGAGGTGAGTCTATTTTAATGCTGTAACATTGGTGCAAACTTCACTTCTCTTGTATCAGTTTACCGCAAACTTAAGCTTCAACAAGCTCTTAAAAACTCAACTTTCACGGTGTTTGCTAAAGATGAAACCGCTGCTGCTAGCTTACATAGCGTTATTGCCCCCGCTGAGTAGTATCCCGTTGGAAACCACCTAAACTAAATGTGTTTATTTGAACCGTTAGAAACGTCACCTAGGAAGTCCGTACGATTTTCATCAAGTTAATTGTCCGTGCATTACATCTATCAAATAGCGAGTTAAAACAATGCTAATTGATAATGACTGTTTGCTGCTTTCCCTTTTTTTCATCAACTTTATTATTGATTTAGAAAATACACCAACAGTGCATCAAAGCATATGATGAGCATCACATTAATAACAATAATAAATAGACGCAGCAGACATTTGCTGCTGTGTCTGAGTGTCTGTGACGACATTCATTCGCTAGATTCAAAACACGCCGGTTAGTGACGCTTTTTACGTCACTCCGGAGCGGTTGGTCTGCCAGGTGGTGCGCTCTCGTCACTGCCGATTATGCTGCGTTCACATGTAATTGGAATTGGGAACTTCCAACTGGATTTGAGTTAAATGTGTTTCAAACTTGTGAAAAAGGAAACAGAAAAGGTCATACAGATAATATTACCAAACATAGAGATACATGAATAACTATTTTACATTTTGAATACATCTTTATTGTTTTTTTCCCCCAAACTCAACTAATTAATTTTTTTAACTTTACACATACCTTTCTTGCATATTCATTTAATTTAATAAAAAATATACTTAAGGATCTATTTTCTTAAGATGGATTTTTTTTTTTTTACATTGATTCAGCTACAGTCGTTTACTTGATAATAACATCTGTAAGAAGTGATCTGATGAATGTGTTTTATTCTTTTTTTTCAACAGATATGGATAACAAAATGACGACAAACTCAATTTTCAATAGGCTCAATCCAACCAAACATTTTACACCTCTGTCCATCTATTCAAGGATGATCACTTATGAGGAAAAGGCCAGTTTCCATCACCAGAGCAACCTCTCAAACCCATTCATTAATCTTAAAATTGATTTGGTAAACAATTGTGGCAAAAAAAGAAAAATAGAGGATGACGGTTATCAGACTCCAGCAAAAAAGGCTTGTAGTCCAAAGGATATATCCCCAGACCTGGGGTGTTTCATGGACTACTGCAGCCCTCCTGCAAGACAGGACCCCCTGTTGTCCCCTTTTGCCATCTCTATGCCTGCTCTGTTGGATAAGACACAAGCTAGTGAAATCAAAGAAATGGTGCTACATTCAGATAATGTGAAATGTGGGTCCTCCACAGAGCCAGGGGTTAATGAGGGGACTGTACCACACGGTTCGAGGTGTGAGAATGAGCCTTTAAATCTTACGCCTGCCTTTGACTGTGATGTTGATGACATCTTGTGCCTAAATACTGTCGCACTTTCTGACAATGGAGATAACTGCATACGTTCAGGTAGTAACACAATTCAAAACAAGTCAGTTTTAAATCCCCCTTTGGCACTCAAACAAGAGTTGGAAAGCGGGGATGGACTAAAGTTGGAAAAAGAAGATGGACTAGTGGAGGAAAGACGAGCGGAGCTTCAGAAAGGAATGTATTTGAGTGTAAATGATGTAGAAGATGATAAGGGTTATTTCTCAATGTCCTACATTAATGACCTTAAAATGGCAAGGAACCTCTCTCCATATGTAAACTTTCAGCTACCCCAGGCTTACTCTAGTCCTCGGCTCAGGATAGGTGACATTGAGGAGCCAGAGAAGCAGAACCACCTGAAATGTTTGTTTGAGCCAGGTTGTCATGAACAACAAGATGTGTCCTTCCCAGTTAGTGATTTGTGTCCTATTGTACGCGGGCAGACACCGTTGGAGTCTAATAACGGTCATGCAGAGCTTTTAGAAGGTGATGTTGAAGAGGTGTGGAATATTGGTTCTCCCATTTTTGAATCTTCCATATTTCAACCCACACTTGATGGAGAGGAAGCCTCTGTAGACACTTCTTATGAGAGTTCATTACCCCTCCAAGTTCAGGTAAACTGTTACTCAAGGTGGTATTCATGGTGTGGTTCTGCACACATGCAGTCATATGTCTGTTTCCTTAGCTGTGATTTTGTACAATATATACTGTATGTTCATACACACACAACTTGTGGGCTTTTTCAAGGTGAAATCAGTTGTGGTGGCTGTTGGTCATCACCCCTCCAGCAGTAAAACAGGAGCACCTGCCCTGCCAGTGAAGACTGCCAAATCAGTTGCGGTGGGTGTTGGTCATCACCTTTCTAGCAGTAAAACAGGAGCACCTGCCCTGCCAGTGAAGACTGCCAAATCACTTGCGGTGGGTGTTGGTCATCACCTTTTCAGCAGTAAAACAGGAGCACCTGCCCCGCCAGTGAAGGCCGCCAGATCAGTTGCGGTGGGTGTTGGTCATCACCCTTCCAGCAGTAAAACAGGAGCACCTGCCTCGCCAGTGAAGACCGCCAAATCAGTTGCGGTGGCTGTTGGACATCACCCCTCCAGCAGTAAAACAGGAGCACCCGCCCTGCCAGTGAAGACTGCTAAGCCCACCAAGCTGAGCCCAGATGAGAACAGAGGTTCCCGGTCTGCCAAATGTGTCAGCCATGCCAGGAATCAAAGGTACTGAATTTGCCTCTGTTACCTCTAGGGGGGGCAATATGACCATATAAAACACAATGTGGAAGTTTTGACCATGGTGGCGTCTAACCTTGATAATAGTGTAATTTAATTATTTTTTTACCCATCTCTTTCTTTGTCATCAATGTCCTAGACTGTCTGTTAGGCATGGCTTTGTCTTCACTTTACTCAGACCTGTGTCTCAAGCAGGATATTTATTGTTTGGTGAATGTGTTAAGTAGCTATTATAGAGCTTTTTTCTTTTTCAGGCTAGTGGTCTTCGACAGGGAGGTGGACTGGGAGCGTGAGAAACGACTGTATATTCATTCAGTTGCGAGGCACACAAATGAACATCAAGTAGCAGATAAAGGTATGAACCTAAGTAGGGGTGAGTGACAACCTAAAACGTATATCCCTTGTTTTTTGTGGTGATGGTATTATATAACAGCATTACATAATTAAAAGGAATACTCCACTGAAAACAGGATTCTACTTAATAGAAAAAAAAAAGCTCATTAATACAAATGTTTGCCACACATTAGCTGTTTTCACATATAAACTCTGCAAAATATCAGAAGAATCAGATCCAGAGTTTCCCTGTCACACATGCAGCACAGAAAGGACATTGACATTAAGTTATCTCCAGATAAACAGGTTCATGACCATCTTTGTGTAAATCATCCTTCTTCATCACCCTAGAAACCTTTTTCTTCCAAAAACATCGACACGCCCACTCACTTGCCATTGATACTGGGTACAATGAGCGGCTGTATTCACACATGGGCTAACCAGGAGATTAAATGTACTTTCTACTGCGGAGCTGGCAGGGTAAAAAAATATTTCATGTCTTATCCAACTGATACAGACATTTGCGTTCTCACATACGGTTCTGCCGGGTAATGTCTAGTTAATTTCAGGATTGCAGTGCATGTGTGAAAGGGGCTATAGACACTTTTTGCGGGCTGCCTAGGTATAGAAACGGCTGCAAAAATGATGTTTAATGAAGTTTAATGACTAACACAAAGCTCTTCCTCCCTGCACACTCTGAAGCAAAACATGATCATGTGCAGGTTAACTGATTAGTCTGTTCTTAACACAATGCTGTAAATGTACCCCAATTGGGCATTTCAGAATGTTTGTAAACAGGCGCCAAGACACTTCCGGGTTGCAGAACGCGAGCAGTTTCCACTGACCTGAAGCTGACCAGCCGACTGCTGTAAACAGTTTTGCACAGTTAAAAACGAAAATGTGTTTGCGGTTGAGCTTCCTGATATCGAGCAAAAAGGTGAAGGGTATTATTGATTTCCTTCAGAAAGAACTTAATTTATCCAGCGGGACCTGTGGGCGAGGAGGTTAAACCAGAAACCAAGCCAGAAACTTAGGTGTAATCATGGACTCAGACCTAAACTTCAACAGCCACATTAAAACAATTACAAAGTCCGCCTACTATCACCTAAAGAATATATCAAGGATTAAAGGACTTAGAAAAACTTGTCCTTGCATTTATCTTCAGCAGCCTCGACTGCTGTAACAGTGTCTTTACGGGTCTCCCTAAAAAGTCCATCAGACAGCTGCTGTTAATTCAGAACGCTGCTGCTTGAGTCCTCACTAAGACCAAAAAAGTCGATTGTATCACTCCAGTCCTCAGATCTTTACACTGGCTTCCTGTCTTTCAAATAATTGATGTAAAATACTTCTGTTGGTTTACAAAGCACTGAATGGTTTAGGACCCAAATACATTTCTGATGTTCTGCTCAGCTACGAACCATCCAGACCTCTCAGATCGTCTGGGACAGGTCTGCTCTGTGTTCAAAGAGTCAGAACTAAACATGGAGAGGGGAGAGAGATTTGAATTGCCTTGTTGTTGAATTGTGCTATACAAATAAACTTGCCTTGACTTAAAGCGAGTGGACATTGTTAAAAGTACGAGTGCTAAGACTGCCTGGTGGAGGAGGAGCGTCTTCTAACGGGGCAGACTGGGAACAAACCTCCATCATCGTGTTTGTGGAGACATTTCCTCACAGATAACAGATCTGTGTCTCCAGTGGGACAGTTTCTAGCTAAATTCTATCAAACCTTCCGTTTAACCTACAAATATACAGTAAATGATGGTATATTGTTTAGAGTTAATTAAATGGTAAAACTAAAGTCTAACTTGTTATCTTTGTACCCAAATATTGTTTTAACGGCCTGATTTAGCTTTGTGTTTACACGGGTGGTCAACAGGACACTAACTCCGAATTGGCCGTGTACTCCTCTCATAAAGTCATTTTTATTGTAAACCACCCCCTGAGCCGCTCACGAAAAGCGTCGTCGTGCTTAAGTTTACTAATTTGACAGGTAAATGCTCATGTACAAATATGAAACTTCACTTGTAGATTCTTAGAAGTGTGTAAATTAATTCTACTTCCACTTCGGTGCAGATCAGCCAGTGATTCAAGCCTCGTGGTGCCATGTGAATTGCTGAATGGTCGTGTAAAGGAACTTTTTATAGCAATATTTATGTGAGAGAAGGGTTGGATGACTATAATCTGAAGTCTATATATAAACGTTTATTTCCAAACACTTTTGTGTTTCCTGAAGATGTGATGACTGAGCTGATGACCCTGATGACCCATGTGGCCGAGCAGAGGCCAGGCACTGATGGCAGACAGTGGCAGCATCCCTCTGATCTCACACGCAGGTGTGTCATTCTCATTGGGTTTCTCTATAGTTATGAAGAGGTTTGGATTTAAAATGCTCCTAAAGCAGACCTGTTTCAGCCAACGTAAAATATGGATCTGTGCTTACTTTTAGGAACCACCAAAGACTGTTTGGCAACCAAATACCAAAAATGACTCTTCATGAATGGCAGGTCAAGAATTGTGCAGCATACAAGCGCTTTGCCAACGTCCCAAAGATTTTTGAAAGGAGTCCATTTCCCTGAATTAGGACTCTAATTTAAGACAGTCTTCTTGTAAACCGATTGCACTAAATCTCAAAAATTCCACATGCTGGACTGAGTCCTTTTAGGAAAAAAAAATCTAATATACCATGTATAACTGGGTCTTATATCACTGTTTGCACTGTTCTTATTTCTTAATGGAGTTTGCGGTGTGTATTTTTGTCATTGTAAGTGTTACTCTATATTATTCTTTCAACAATGCATGTCCCTGTTGAGGAAAATGAATGCATGTTTTAAGGGGTTTTGATGTGAAAATTATGCTATGGAACAAGCACTTAAGGGTTTCAAGCATCTTAAATACCTTACCTTTTTACTATATTTGAAACTACGTCTGTTTTAATGTGTGTTTAATACTTTTTGTACTCCTGCTGTTTTTGTAGTTGTGAGTGCAAAGGTACTCCCATTCATGTTTCCTGGATGTGATTAGAACAGACCAGGCCTGCACTGACAATTTTCTTGTAGATTTCTTGCCTCTTGGACTTCCAATAGTCTCACATTTGTTTCTGCAAATGATTCTGAAAATGAAGTAGCTAGAAGAATTGAAAATCATACAACTGAACACATTTCATATTGGATTATATTATATCAAGTGTTCCTGTTACATTGTCCATCCTTGTACAACTTGTCAAGCCAAGTGTTTTGGATCGAAAGAAAATGCTAAATTGATTTAAGATGTAGCAGGGCAAAGCAGAGTAATTTTTTTTATAAATGTATTATGTAATCCTGAAAATGTTTACCAAGAGGGTTTAGTCCAATCCTCCATTCAAAACACTTGAGATTTATGTAAATTGACAAGCGAGGATACAGATAAAAAGTATGGATTACTTCTTTAATGACGTGACAGTCAAACTTTTGCAGTTCTAATACTAATCATATATTTTATATGATGGCAGGCAGATGTTTGTTTTGTGCCCCACACATTGACACGGTGTTAGCAGGAAGTTGTTAAGGTCAGTTCATCCACGTCATATCAAGATTTTCAACCATTATACCTAAATTGTAATGGAGGAAATGTGTCCTAAGATCGTCCTGAATAGTCTGGATAGTCCACAGACCTCTGGCTGCTTAACTTTTTATTATACCTAATTTTTAAAGAAAACTTCACAACACTGTCTGTGGATGATAAAAGCCCAGACATCCTGCTCTTGAGCTCCTAAAAAAGTAATTTTGTGAGCACCACAAACAAGATTCCTTTGTACCTCCTTTTTGATGTGTCAGCAGAAGTTTGGGCGCTGAAGTTGATATTGATACCACTAGGGGTTACATGGTAAAATGTTTTTAGTGATTTGTGTGAACTGACCTTGTTTAATTGTAGAGCAGCAGCGACCGCGGTGTACTCTGAGCTGCTTGGAGGTTTCTCAGCACTGGGGTCTCATTTAGCCCTTTAACATTGTAAGAGAAGTGTAAGTGCCACAGGCTCTGCGTGGAGAGCTTGGCCCCTAGAGTCAGAGCAGGGCTGTGTGTGTGTGTGGGGGCAAGACAGTGCTGCTGATTAAGCACATTTCATAATAAAGCCTAGCCTGTTCAACTGATACTACAGTTGTCATGCCCTGTTAATGTTTGCTGAATAATGTTGCGTCCTTGTCAGCTTCATTCCGAGTTTACTTCACACCATCTGAGTGCTGTGCACAGGTACAGGCTGACAGAAGTGACCTCAGGGAGCCCATAAACACGGAACTCATCAGCATGGGTCCCGTTCGTTGAATAATGCAGGCTGTTAAAGTACTCCTGTCTGTACAGATAGTAGGGTAGCCTCTCCCTGGCCAGCCATCCAGAAGGCAGAGGTGTTTGGTTGTCAGTAAAGGCCTCGTGACACATGCTGTGCAGACTGTAGGGCACGTGTGCAGCAGAGCAGCAGCAGCACCTCACTAAACCTTTCCAACAATGTTTTGCACCTCTAGAGTCATGAGCAGGATCTCAGCAGTAAAGAAGCTGTTTTTGTCGCACAGTTCTTCTGTGTTGGGTTTTGTTAAACTGCTGAAAACAAGAGACTCTGAGCCATAGAAGTCATGCATGTCTGCTAGAAAATCTCACTTCCTCATCTGAGCTGCTCAGCCAAGCAGTCAAGCCAACGATGGCTCTTGTATTGATGCATAGATACGCATAGTCTAATGTGGGACTTGAGTAAGATCCAAGTGATTTGTTGTGTTTTCCCATTTAAGTCTCATTGATTTCAAAGTCATTACAAATTCAGGCACGTTTTCTTACACAAGCTGCTGACTTAACAGTAAATGTACTGTGTTGTCGGGTGAATTTTTCTAGCAAAACTCCATTCCTCCAGAGTAACAGTAATATAGCCAATTGTAGGTCTGCTGTATGTGTTGTTGTTTTTGATGGAGAGAGCTGACAGTTGAAGCCCCAGGTTCACATGTATCATTCACTATAGAATAAGTCTTCCTTCTTGTTGTAAGAGTTTCCTTTTAAAAGAAAATATTTCACCACCCTGACTTTTTGTCCAGAAAGGTTTAGATAATATTATGTTTAGATTTGAATGTCACAACTTAAAGTCTTTCTTCATAATTAAGATCAAACGCCGTCTTTTGTGGAAAATATTGGATACTTTATTGAAGCATACACAAGTAAGCATACACCATAATCTTCATAATTGAAGTTGTGTAACCTTGTGCATAATATTTAAACCATGCTAGCCCTCATTAAGCAATGACTCCTGTACATTTCATACAATGAATATAAACATGATAGCACTAATAAAGCAGTTCATTTTTCTAAATCATGCTTCTTTGCGGATCTCATTCCTATATTTCAAGAACCCGTAATGAAATAGTCCAATTCCTCTGTAATATCACAATGTGTTTCAGTTTCCAGGCGTGCTTGAAGTTAAATACAAAATAAACATTGTGTAAGTTGTTTTGAAAAATCCAGTGCTTTTTTTTTCCTGCCCTGCTGTCTCATTGCAAGGTATTCCATTGCTACCAAGCATACAGTATTTTTCAGGCATTGTATCGTACATAGAGTAGCATTAAACGCATCACTGAAAGAAAGTCCGCAGTGTGTTAAGAGTTGTTTGCCACTACAGGGCTCTCAAATGGAATGTCAAGTTCTTACAGTCGTCACCTTTTAAGTAAAAAGTAATTATGAAAAAAGACCCTCATCTGTGGTTGACGAGTGTATACTTCACCAGTTATAAAGAATCACCCATCGTGACAAACAACCTGAATCCACTTGGTTTCTGTAGGAACTGTTTGATCCATGACTGACTGAGCAAACTGCACCAACAAGTATGAAACTTGTGGCCTCTCATAAGATACCCAGATGTTTCCCACTAATTCACCAAACATGTAAGACCTCCGTGTAGTTGTTTAACATTGTCAAACCCATGTCTATGTAAAATCAAATGTCATTCCACACCACCAAACTGTGGCTGCTGGGTTATTATCTCTGTGTAGGAGAGCTCACTCACTGCTTGTATGCAGAAGCTGCAACCCTTCAAGGAATAGTTTGACATTTTTGAGAAATACGCTAGATCAATACCGGTCACGTTTATACGCTAAATAAAAAGCTACATTTTCCAGTTTTTATGCTATGAAGCTGCTGGCTATAGCTTCATATGTATGGTGCAGATATGAGTGTGATGGCAATCTTCTCATCTTGCTGTCTGCTAGAAAGTAAATAAACGTATTTCCCAAATGCCAACCTGTTCTTCAAAGGTAAAGTTGGTGATGTATACAAACTGCCTTGTGTTTAAACAGGTAGTAAGGAACACAGCGGCAACACAGAGAAGTGTACATAACTAGGAGTTGATGATACTTTGTTTTTAGTTTACAGTGTTTATTCAGTGGCCAAGTCAATTTACTTTGAAAACCAAATATCACAAGGTGCTTTACAATCTGTACAGCATACGACACGCCCTGTCCTTAGACCCTCCATTCAGTTAGGTAAAAACATATTCCCAGCTGAACCTCTGTGACAGCTTTTAAAATAAACTCTTATGTTGCTATAGCTGAAGTTTTACTCATTTAAGCAACAGAGGAGGAGAAAAGTTTTTAAAAAAATGCCTACAGGGATTGCTGTTTAGAAATATATTGTTGGCACACCTAAGACATGGCCCTAGTTCAAAGAAACCATCCAGGGAGACAATCATCATTATCTGGTACTGTGTGGATGGATGGCTATCGATTTAGAGAGCCAGTAGCTACCGCTGCAGTGTTCCTGGAGAAAAATGGATTCAACCTTCAACCGCAGAAGTTTTTCAGCGAAGCACTGATAACTGGGTAATGCACTGTCTGGAGGTTTCACCAAGTTTGTCCTGGCAACAACTAAACCTTCCACCAAAAATTACATTTGTTTTCCTGTTTCCCACCAAACCTGCTCCTGCCTCCGACATGAATCAGTGCTCATTGGAGGAGCGCAATCTTGGGCTTTTCCACTCTTATTAAGAGTGGAGGGAGAGGGAGGGGGGGATCGATGGAAGTGGAATCATTCTTCCCACTCTGCTCAACCATAACCTTCATTGCTCTCTCTTAACCACCTCTTCTCCCACACTTGACCCTACGGGAGTTGTGACCTGTTGTGTTTTTGTGCACATATGTATTTGTCTGAGTGACCAGCCAGAATGAGATGGAGTCTGTGTAGAAAGGAAGTTGATGTGTTTATCATTCTCCCTGTCAATACAGATTTCCAGTTGCTGAAAGGCTCTTATGTTTGAATGATTTTCCAGCGCTTTTCATCATTTTTCACATCAAAAAGAGTCGTTCTTTATCGCACACAAACAAGGCAATGACCTAATGTACAGTAATAGAAATACATAACAGGAGAGTAGTGCTATGAAAAAGGCTTTAACAGCAGTGTATTAACAAAAGAAAACACCAGTAGCAGTATCCTTTTACATTACACACATTAGTCATATTTCATCAAAGGCTCTCCAAGGTGACACCACCAAACAAGAATAAAATCTATTTACACATTCACTTCTTTCACATTTTCAAACTTAGCTCGGTCTACGGGTCGTCTGTTAATGTTTCCTTATACTTTGTGCACACATTTACATATTATGTGAAAGCTTATGATTATGACACAAATGTGAGATACAGGGCCTTCCTATCTTCTTAGATAAATCATGAGATACAATTATTTTTAAGGCAGTACTACTGAGTTTGAATCAGTCCTCAAATACATCATTTGCTTTCTTAAAACAAGTTCCCTTACAGTGCACATTCGGAAACAGTTGATCCCTTATTCATGATGAGATTCTGAGTCTCCTCAATGTGTTGTTTTACACTAAAGGTTGGCTGTGATTTGTGAAAAAGTCTTGATAGAAGCCCTTCTGTCTTGGTGACATTGGATCAGGATGTCATAAGGAAGTCTCTGGGTTGGATGTTTGGCCCATAAAAGTTTTTTTTCCATGCGCTCCATCAGTAACATACGTTTTTACAAAGCAGGATTAATTCCCTCATATTTGATGTGCAGTTTGTTCATCTGTCTGAACATTGCATGCTGGGAGGTCGAGTTCTGGACGAACGGGCTACAGAGTTCGAGTCCTTGCTTCCGTGCTTCACTGAAGACTGTTATTGCTGATATAAGGGATCTCTCCAGTGTCTCTACAGAGGCCACTCCTTCATAGACATTCATAGAGTCCAGCCCCTTTTTAAAGTCCATTAATTAGATGAATGCACTCCATTATGGCAGCTCTTTTTCCTCCTCAGAATGCTTTGAAATTCATCACCCTTAAAGAGAAAGACACAAGGGAATACTAAAGGGCTCATCCTGGACATGGAATGTAACATTTCAGAAATCTATAATAAAAGCATGAAAGAAGGACAAACGAATATGAAAGCACACCTGGCCCATTACACACTTTACAGTATATATATATATATATATATATATATACACCGTATATACGTATTCAGATCAGAGATGCCTTTCAATGTGAGTGAATGAGTTTCGCCTTTTCTGAAAAGACTTGAGTGATTCCTTTTAAAGATGCTCTGTTCTCATCTCATCTCATCTAAGAAATGGCTCCTAAATTTGCCAGGTGGAGTCTGGATTCCCTGAGGGGGGAACATGAGCTTGCCAGAATGAAAACATTTCCCACAGGAGTGTCTGCCGGGGGGTTTCTAAAAAAAGAATATACCAGAACAACAGGAATGCTCTGGTGGCACCTTGTTAAAAGTAAAATATGTAGAACTAGAATAATACACGTGAATGATCTACAGTGTTTACCTTCAATTCAGCAAGTGTAGAAAATAGAATATCATGTAGAAGATTAAATAACGGGACAGTTTTCAACAAAGATGCATCTCAGAGCCACCCAGTAATGTGAAATGTCCGGGTTTGTGGTTGTTGATAACACACTGAAAGACAGTGAGAAGAAAGAGGTGACACAGAGAGAGAGAATGAAAAGGTCTCTGGCTCTGTTCATCAGCTTTGGTCCCCGGGGTTGGTTTATCTGCAGACTCTCCTCTGCCAGAGCCATTTGGCCCTAATCTCTGCTGCCCCATCGTACAGTAGCTGTTGAGCACGGTGCAGCCTCTGAACTCTCGCCGCAGTCACTCCTCTGCAGACTCTGCTCTCAGAACAGGTCTGACTAGGCCATGTCTGACCCCCGTCGCATGCAGCTTCGCTTCGGCGGCAGGCCCCTGTGCCAAACTAGAGCAAGTGCCGCCGAGGGGCCCACAGTCCCAGCCTCATCCTGACAAGCAGATGGGCTCAAAAGGGGCCTGCTTGTTTGTGAGAACACAAAGTATTTTGGATAAAGAGAAGACGTCCTGGCAGTCACACCTCAATGATGTTGACAGATGGCATCCTATTGTTGTTGTTGTTGTTCTTGGGAAACTGTGGAGAGGAAAAAGAAATATGACTGGAATGAAAAGGCTGGAAGAGTCACAGGAACCATACAATTAGCTTCTTTAATGAGCATGAGGATCTGCACTAGAGAATGAGAGGGATAAAAATTTAATTTTGACTTGTTTTCTGCACTGATTCGAAAACAGAGCATGGATATGGTATGGGGCTCTGTGCATTGATCAAAACAGAACTTATTCGAAGCCATGACTCTGAATGTTGCAAAGTCATGCACGTAATGGTGTCATGTTGAAGCAGCGCTCAGATGACAAAATGATTGTCCATGAAGCGTCAGTGGAAAAAGTCTAGAAGTGGCCGGGACAATTCACCTGCCCGGCGCCGCTGTGAGGGGAAGTACCCGGGTGGGGAGGAGGGGGGTGGGTTATACCTTACTGCGCAACAGCCCCCCTGTCGGATGTTCAGGAGTGCTGCACTCTGAGGAATTTTTGGCTTTGTCCTTGTTGTTGTTGGGCTCGTTGTCTTTGATTATGTCGTACTGGCGACAGAAGAGAGCGATCACACCTGGGAGGAGAGGCAGAGTGTATTCATGAGTAGCCGACTCTGGGTAAACACAAAGGAATATGTATGTAGGAGTACCACAGAAAACTGTGTTAAGCTGTGTGATCCTGCTTCACTTAAACTGTTTTGTCCTCACCTGCCCACATGATAAGTACCACCACGATGATGATGAGCTCCCCCGCCCTCAGCTGGGTGGACTGGCCCACTTCTTCCATCGTCACTTCGTCTAAAGGAGTCAGGGGGGAAAGGTATTTAACTGACTGTTAGTGGCAGGGGTTTATGATTGTATTATGACTGATGCTCCAGACACATATTCATCCAATTGCCCTATCTCTCTGCCTGACTGTAAGAGAAAAGTCTTCATCAGAGCCCGTAATTAACAGCGTCTTTTTAAAGAGGAAATGTTATGCTCTTTTTTTATGTTCATACTTTTATTTTGGGTCTCTACTAGAACATGTTTTTATTCACCCTCTGTCTGAATCCCCCAGTTTTAAGCGTCTGCCTTTTTAAGCCCATCCCTCTCCCTCAGTGTCTCTGCACCATCATTGCAGCCGTTAATAACTTTAACGACACTGTGGCGGCACTTTTTACCTAAAGTATCTGTAGTATAGTTGTGATATCACAAATGTACTGACGTCCTGACGGCACATTTGAAGGCACAGTTTCTGAATACGGACTGTGTGCATTGTAACGAAGAGGACTTCGTTCCCTGGAGCTTGAGCTGGGTTGGGGTAATATTACACAATGCACTTTAACCAGGACACATGCACTTTAATAATTGCACAGACACTTTTGTGAAGCAGTCGCACTTTATTAGATTTGCACATTGCATATTTGCACACTTATAGTTTTATATTTAATGATTGTTGATATATTTATTGTCCTTTTAAATCTTTTTGGTGCTGGCAGGTTCTGTGATGGCCACATGGTTCCATCTGCAAAACAGAGAGACATGAGATTTAATGTGCATTTGTGTGGTAAATGAAAGCTAAGTTGACATGATGTGACTAATCTAATATATGTTGTGCAATAGTGTGTAAAAATATTGTGTGTTTGTTAGTATATTTGGAGTGGTAAATTGGGTGTGAAATGTACTCACCAGTCTCTTGTCTCCAGATTTTTTGGTCAAAAGGTTTCGCCAGGAAGCGGGCACCATATTTATAGTTCCGGGGGAATCCAAGTGGTGGTTAGTGGGGGTGTTGGGGGTTGGGTTGTTTTATTGTTGTAGTGTATTTGTGTTGGGGATGAGGTTGTGTTGTGAATGGATGTGTGTTAGTGTGTGTATATAGGGGGGATATTGTGGGGACAATGGAGAAAGAAAAGAAGTGTTTGTTAAAAGCAGAGCATGTCAGCGTGGAGAATGGGCTCTCCCTCGTTGATTGGATACCCTATATAAGGTGCCATTTTGTGATCAATGGGTGTTTGCTTCATGATGTGGAGAGTGCTTGCCAGGTTGCTGAAGATGACACAATACAAGACTCGTCTGTGACACTCGACAATCCTGCCTGGGTATTCTTTTGCTGTACTGTCCAGCTGTAATTGTGGTCATCCTAACATGCATTTTGATACTTTCACAGTATATAGCACCTAGACAGCCTTATAATAAAAAGAAAAACATGTAAATCTTTTTTCAGTGTGGGACCTTTTTAAGTAAAAATGTTCTCTTGATGTTGCCAACATGACAGTAATGTCTTTGATGACCTTTCCTGGCCTGAAGTTCAGATACAGCAATTTCCCTGTAACACAATGGCAGCCTGTCATATCCTGTTTTGAAGTGGTGGTGTTTTAATCTTGAGGCAAGTTGCCATATTTGAGGATGAGGAGCTAATTGGCTTTGAACAGCAAAATAGTTTCCTGTACAATCGGGATTTTCACTGACTGACACTTCACGCATGCTGTGTTCATGCAGTACTGCGCTCTCTTGCTGTAAGAGTAGCCAGATTGCGCTGTCACAGAATGAGCACATAAATCTGGTGCATGATGTAAAGTCTTTGCATCAACCATTTCCACAGGGGTAGAAATGGTTGACAGATTACGGTACTGTGATCAGAGAGGGGGTTTGTAATTTGAATAACTAACTGGAAGTTGTGAGATGGGTGATATAACACTCTGATATCAAACAGTAAACAACTTCTGATATCCATTTCTTCCTCTCATGGTACTTAAGAGTCTGTCTAGCTACTGTAATTGTAACAATATGATAGATTTAAGGAACACAGACTACCCTGTCATGAATTTCAATCTGTAAAAATGGTTATTTCCATGAATATATTGCAGTCTAAATGAGATTACACCGTCTTAAATTTGCTGTGTTGCTTCTTTTGGTAATTAATGGTGAGACAAGTTGTAGTGACTCTGTGCTATATCATGAAATACTGGGCGCAGGGTGTATAAATAAGTGGAAGGGAGCATCCAAAGAAAATATTAATAATGTAGAGGAGGAAATACAAGATTTAATCAGCCCCTGCTCCCCTCCCCAATAACTTTTGTACAGTTCCTAAGGGAGACTAAACTGCTGTCTGCGCCCAGGTTAAAGGAGCAGGATTTAGGGTGATCTGTTGGCAGAAATTTCTTTAGTGAAAAATAAATACTGTTTGGTTTTCATTAGGTGGAGTGGTGGTTAGCACTGTGGCCTCACAGCTAAAGGTTTTCTGGTTCGTATCCCGGCTGGGGCCCTTCTGTGTCGAGTTTGCATGTTCTCCCCGTGTCTGCGTGGGTTTTCTCCGGGTTCTCCGGTTTCCTCCCACAGTCCAAGAACATGCATGTGTTAGGTTTATTGGTGTGAATGGTTGTCTGTCTCTGTTCGTCTCTATGTGCCCTGCAATAGACTGGCGCCCTGTCCAGGGTGTACCCCGCCTCAGCTGAGATGGGCTCCTGCGACCCCGATAGGGACAAGCAGTTGAAGATAGATGGACGGATGGGTATTCATTAGCTTAGAATGATGATTACCTAGAGCCTTTTTTGGTTGTCTCGGTTATCTTTAGGCATGAAAAGTGAGATTGTTGTAAAGTCTAATCTGTAAGAATTGTCAGATTTAGCTAGATGCCGCTAAATCCAGCACACTTAATCTTTAATCGTGTTAACTGGCTTGCAAACTATTAATCATATTTCTGATTCGGATTTAAATAAAATCTGATTTTTTTAGATCCGAATCAGAGTTTCTTTGACATACTCTTTTGAATCAGTTGGAGTTCAAGGTCGACTTTCTTTCTCTTGAAAACTTCCTCACACTGTTGTTGAGAGTTAAATTCACCATTTCACACCCTGAATGTGCTGTGAATCAAGTGCTTTTACTGGTCTAGACTCTGTAAATCCTTAAGGAATATTGCCATTGTCAGCTAATCTTTTTTTTTTTATCCCCATTATGTCTTAAATTACAAGTAAATGTTACTCATTGCCTGAGTAAATGTCAGGGAGCTGAAGCACAGGTGGTTGCAGCAGTAAAACGAGCGATCATTTTCAAAAGACTGACACCATACAGGCAGGCATCTAGAACTGTATGAACACAGCCAGACACACATGCATGAGCAGCTATAGAGGTGTATTGTGTGTGATCGCTAATAGGACTGATTCTGTGAGCACCTGATGGAGTGAAAAGGTCACAGAGAGGCAGAACATATGACGTAGCCTGCTAGAGTGCGATGGAGAGATGGAGCAATGGAAAAAGTTAATCACACCACTCAGGATCAATTCCTTCCAGCCTCATTTAAATTCATCATCTTTGAAGTCGTACAACCATCGGGCGAAATATCAAAGAGAGAAGTGTGTGTTTTCTTGTTGTTTGCAGCAGGGGACGCCTGCAGGTTTCTATCAAACACGTAGTAACAATTTCTTGCAGTGTTGTGGAAATCAGAGGCTTGATCTGAAGTTCACCGCAGCGTAGAGAACGCTCTTATCCTTTTTGATTACATGCGGCGGGTGACATTTGGAGGGCCCAGTGTGGCAGGAACCCCACGCTCCAGTAGCTTTTATCAACAACCAATTCTGCTAATCGATTGGCTTTTGTTGCTTAGTTTTATCTAATCAAAGCACAACAGCCCCAAGGCGCCTGACACTGTTGCCAGCTAGCTTCACTGGGGCTAACTGGTCAGCTGCACACTGATCAATCGTGAGACAAGGTCTGACTTAACAGCTTTGAAGTTCAATTAACTTATAAGAATTTGGCGCATAACTTCACACACGAGGAGACTAATGTTGCATTTCCAGAGCATAGTACTACATGGCTCTACTCAACTTGACTCGCTCTTTTTTGGTTTTCCATTAGCAAAAGTTGTGGATAGTCTGGTACAAGCTCAGTTCAGGGTCCAAGCCAGATGAGACAGCAAGTTGTAGTTAATTCCCTGCAGACCACTGATAGGTCATTGTGGAAATGTCACACATGTTGGACTTTTTGCCCACTTGTATTCAGGATACCCCCCCTCCTCTTACTGTACTGTATGCCCATGTTCTTTCATGTTTTGTTATATGCCTCACTGCAAATCCAATTGTCTGGGGAAAATGTACGTTGAAAGAGGAAACCACCACTAGAACGGCACAGGACATCCTGCACACATTTTTAAATAGCCAAGTTACCGCTAATAGTGACTGTTTATTTTAATCAGTCGACCTGGATTTAGAGAAATGGCAGCCTGCAAAGCTATGCCGGACAGTTGATGAAATGACGTCAAGTGTCACCTTGAAGATGATATCACAGGAGTCTCATGCGGCGTTTATTTAGCAACAATTTTTCCAGAAACAATGTCCTGTGATGTCTGTACCTTCCATGACATAACACCACATTTTTAAAGAATTATATAAACACTTTGGCAGGTTTGGGCTTAACTAATTCAAGGGACAGAAATTTGATGTTTTTTTTTCCATGTTTAACTCATTACAAAACAGCAGTATGACATGTATAGTATCCGTGTGTATTTTTAAATTGCAAAATGAATATTGCAATTCAGGCCTCCATGTTTACATAAAACAATAAGGAGGACGTAACCTCTGTGTGTTCAGTGGTAGCTACATTAAGGTTCTTTTAGGGGGATAAATGTACTGTTTCGTATATCTGTTGTCTCCAGTCTTTCTGCTGAGCTAGGCGCGATGGAAATCCATCCTGTAATCTCTCACTACGAATTATAATGAACATGTGTATTTCCCAAAATGTTGAGCTATTCCCAAAAGGTGCTGAAGCCATATTAAGATTCTTCCTTTCTCTTTTATGTGGTTTCCCTTTACTTCAGGCGTAAAAGAAAGTAGTTTTGTTTATCTTATGGGATGCAGCAGAGCTAAGGGATGCTGTTTGGGGAGATATCCCACAGTATTTAACTGCAGCCCTGTTTGGACATACTAACTCCTACAGACAGAAGATAGGATAAACCTTTTGCTCCACCCTTGTTTTTGAGAGATTTCCTGTGGGCAAGACAGAGAACGTTCTCCGTTTATCTGATCTAAGGGGACAAATGAGACTTGTTAGCAGTGCTTTCTATTTTCCACATCTGTGTGTCTGGTTCGATTGTAGAAACGTGCATAGTAGGCTTTTACTGTCTGTTACTCACTGACAGGATAACTTATTTCTCTGCACCACTGCGTCCTCCCTGACTTGTCTTTTTCTCCTCTCTGTCAGTCATTATTTGTTCCCCCTCTCTCTTCCCCTGATGCATTGTCTCTTCCTCCTGTTTTATGCACAGGCTGTGCCTTTGTTTTCCATCTCTCTCGCTTTCTTTGATCTGCGGAAGCTTAAATCCATTGTGAAAGCGGAAATTAGATGAAACATGGAATAATCCAGCATTTCAGGCTCATCCTTTGCTTTTTCCACTGAGATCAGCATGATATGGCAGAACAGAAGGGCTGAGCAGTCGAGCGGAGATGGGAAAAACCTCCTTATTCTTTCCATATTCTAGGGATGTTCGCCTGTCATATCAGGACAATGGACTAACAACTGTAATGTTAGACTTTCTACGGTCCAATTATTTGCAGTAAAAGACAAATTATTTTGTTTGTGCAGCAGTCCTTTTCAATAACCATTAAACACTTTGGTTGTCTTCGATTTGCATAATGATGAGCAGGTGCTGTCACAATGAATCATTTTAATCTCTCTACTGGAGAAATAAAAATGAGTAGTGAACACCTGTGCCTCTGTTGTGTCCACCAAGAAAACCCCCCAGCAAATCATGCAAGCCCTTCAGTAAAAAAGTCCAACACATCCGGGCAGATTTAAAGACACAATCGTCCGTATGGAAAATTAAATTTATTTTGACGCTGTTGCCGAACCTGAATTCTAACTACACAGATTTTTCCACTGAAACTCAAAATGTTGGCTTGAAGAACATCTGCTCACCTGTCATCAAAAGGCTTCCTTGTTCCAACGCTGCTAAGCTAATTAAACAGACATCCTTGAGCAGGCGGTGCAAATGAGACAGAGAGGGATAAGTGATGTTGAGCTGAAGTTGTTGTTGTCTAGGAGTGAAGGATGATGAATCACGGACCTGCTCTCTGTGGAGACTTGCTTTGTCAAACGTGTGCATGGTGAGAAATGTGTGGAGCAGCGGGGAAATCTTTTTTGCTTTGCAGTGGATAGGGACTTTCACCTGCTGCTGTGTGTGTGTTTGTGTGATATCAACTGCATACGAATCAACAGACTCATTTAAAAACTAGAAGGTCGGCCTCTGGCACACAACAGTTACTTGCTCATTTGAAGGAAAACTTAAATATTTAGGGAAATAAGCTTATTTTGGTTGATACTACTCTCCTTTTTGTAGCATAAATATTAAGATACTGCTGGGTAACTTAGCTTAGCATAAAGACTAGATGCTTCTGACCTGGGTCTATCCATCCACCCATCTATCAGTTTTTTCACATATCTAGGGATGGGTTGCAGGGGCTTCAGGCTAAGTAGAGTATTCCAGACGTCCCTCTCCCCAACAAGTTTTTCCAGCTCTTTTTGAGCAACTTTGTGCATTTCCAGGCCATATGAGATATATTATCTCTCCAGCGTGTTCTGGGTCTCCCCTTGAGCCTCTCACCTGTTGATGTGTGGTAACACCCAGAAAACCTCTAACAGGAGGCACCGGGAGACATTCTGATCTGATCTTGTTCTTTTGGTTCCAAAGCTCCTGACCACAGGTGAGGGTTGGCCCATAGATGGGCTGGTAAACTGAGAGCTTTGTCTTTTGGCTCAGCTCCCTCTCGCAGTCTGTATCACTGCTGACACAGCACCTTACCCTCACATTAACAACACCCTAAGGTACTTGAATTCCTTCGCTTGGGGCAGTAACTCACATCCAACAGAGGGGGCAATCCAGCTTCTAAAGGTTGCAAAATCTTCCCATCAGCAACTCTCAAGCCCACTAATCAACGCGCTATATCACGTTGGTTAAATTCGTACAAAGAAACGTGTCTAAAAACGTAGATTTCTCTATTTTTAGGACCCTGACTATTACTTGTTCCAACCACGGTGAATTGTTGCTTTTAGACAAAAACAAACAACTTGTTTATAAGTGAGTTTTAGAGGTGCTGTTAGGTAGATTTTGTAAACTACTGACAGAGCAGGCTAGCTGTTTCCCTCTCTTTCCAATCTTTATGCTAAGCTAAGTCGGCCAGATGCTGGCGGTAGTTTTTATTTTTTAGTGAAATAGAAGTCTAAGTCTCTGCAAGAATATAAGTGTTAAACTTTTTCCTGTTGTCACTTTTCCTCATAAAGATTGAATTACCACTGTCTTTGTTCACCAGACAGTGTGTTTGTGGCTATGAGACCCTTCTGTTTATTTCTGTGCATTGTGCATGAGTTGGAGCCATGGTTCTGTCTTCACGGCCTTTGAAAACAGCAGGAGAGAGAATAAGAAATGAGCATGTGTGCACAAAAGGATGAAATCTGAAAAAACAACAACTTTTGTTTATCTGGGTGCTGTACACTATTTGATATCTATAAAATCTTCCCCTTGCAGAAACGGCTAACAACAACTATACCTGTGCTAATCAGGCCTCAGTGGTAAGAAGAGCACATCTTCAGTGTCCTGCAATTATTGTATTTACATTCTACATGTCTCTGCCTGTCTACTGGGGCTATGACAGGAGGTCTGTCTCTTTTGTGGCTCCACACCCTGTGAAGTATATCGAAGAATTAGCTCACATGAGAGATGAGTGTAAATGAGAGGAGGAATAGATGGTGCAGGGCTTCAACAGAGGCTCATTGATTTGCCACTCCTCACATCTCTGACTGCCTCCTCCCTGTGTCTGATAAATGCCTCTCCTCATTTTGCTTTACTGTGCAGTTGTGCTGGGTGCATGCAGGGTGAGGCCCGCAGAGGCACATCAATACACAACGAACTATGGACCCCCTTGCTTTTTTTTCAGAGTTGTGGTCAGAGGGGGTGAGCTTCAGGAGCACTCTGTTGTGAAATTTCATTACACGCTTTGCGTGTCTATTGATTTTTATTGGTCTTTAGACAAAATCAGTCAAGATATTGTCAAAAGGCCAACTCCCCTCTGCACTCACAGTCGTGAAGAGGACAGAAACAGAGTGTAAGTGCAGTTTTTTTTCTTTAAGTGTGGATAGGTTGGAGGACTGAGCATGTGTGTTTTGTCTCGGTGGACTCTACCTTTACTCTTAGAGGCCTGAGTCTCGGCCTCCTTTGGCGTTCGGAAGCGCAGGGGTTCGCTCAGCGGGCTCGTCCCAGACATGCTGATGGACTGGACATGAACAATGTAGTCTGTCTCTTCCTCCAAGTCCCATAATGCACAGGAGCGTGTGGTTGTGTTGACTTCCTGGATGAATCGCAGCATGCGCACGTCTTTCTTCTGTTGGAGTATGACACAGGAGAGCAGTAGTAAAAACACGAAAGGGCACCACCCACCATGTTATAGTAAGGCTTTAAATTCATATAAGAATGACAGTTTAGCTAACTTAAGGGCTGCCTGGGCCACTTAGTGGGGCATTTATGATCATTCTGGTGTGACATTGGGACAAAAAAGATATTTAGAAGTGTCCTTTTATGGCAGAGAGAAGTACTGGTTCAATAAAAGTCACACTTAACAAGAGTATTTCGACACTTGGAGCAATGCTACTGTAGTAGTCAGACTGTTCAGTTCAAAGTTTTTAGGAAATAAGCTCTTCTACATTCTCCACTCCCATGTCTATACAGAAAACACGAAGCTGGCTTAGCAGGCTTGGGGAAACGGGTAGCCTGGCTCTGTTTAATCTGTTTTTGTATGGATTAAACAAACAAGTTAAAACATGTTAGTGAGCTTTAGGTAGTGGTAGGTGTTAAGCTAACCGTCACCTGACATTAGAGAGGCAATGATCTTCTAAATGTATACTCTCTGCAAAAAAATAAGTGCATTTTGCGAAACGTCAAACTGAAAATGAATTATGCTGTGTATATATATAGATATATAATAAGTAATATTAATAATAATAATAATAAAATTGTTCTTATCAATATAATCTATCATCAATCCCAATATAGGCAGGTGTGTATTTCAGCTGCTGCTTTTGTTGCCTTTTTTCTGAAAAGAACACGATGTGTTATTTGTACCTTCAGAACAGTTCACTTTCTATTTCCTCTGCACACACACCTCTGTAGCACTCTGACCTCCACTGACGCCGCAGCTGTCCTCCTCAATCACGTCACTCCTAACTCCTTTGAATGACTGTGTCTGTATGGAGTCGTGCTTGTACAGTAATTCAATTAATGTTTGTCTTTTATGTGAGCACAATGGCAGCAAATAATAGCACTTTTCACCACGTCACAGAGCTGTCACTGTCTGACAGTATCCAGCGTCCTGTTATAATTCCCATAATGCACACTGACACTGAGCGAGGGAATGACAACGTAAAGGGAACTGTTGCAGCAAACAACCAGTGATTAAATCAGTTAGCATGTGTTTGCGTAGTTTATCCACTGTGCTGGTATGTTCACATGTACTGTGTGTGCGCTGCTCACCTGCTGTGTGATGGCAAAGCCAATAACGGGGTCTCCCTCGGGGATGTCCCATGTCACCACAGCAGAGTTTGCTTTCACAGCTCTGATGGTCACATTGACAGGAGGTGACAAGCTATCTGCAAACACACAGAAAGAGATATACAAGCTTGATTAATCTTCTGCGTTATGAAGCAAATGAGAAACAGCCACCAGTATGGCAGGAAGCCAAATTCAGTGGTGTGAATAAATGGCACAGCTGAATCTATTATGTAGGGTGGAATCAACAAGTATAGGAACACAGTGGTTTTGCCCAGTCTCAGCAGACACTGCAGTACGTATGATGTGAAAGGATCAATTGTGAGTATGTTCCCATGGTGACAATAGCATTTAGCTCAAGTGCAGCCTTTTAATCTTTTTGACATTCAACATATAGTACTCATGGATTTATAATGTTCCAGTTTTAATGATAAAGAGAACCAACCAAAACTGTGCCAACGAGAACCAGTGAAATATTTCCGTATTGCACTCTGTATCGATCATTTTCATTCTTTCTGTGCGTACCTGATGACTACTGAGATTTAAGACTTTTTAAACACCAATTAACTTTGTTGGAAAAACTCCCAATTCTGCCAATTTTGTACTCTTAGTCGCCCCAAAAGCCAAGGGAACATTGCTGCAGTATTTTCAGAGGTAGACAGAGCAATTAAATGCCAGACAAAACACAACGTATCATATGCACAAACAACAATGATGCTGCCAGGGATAAAATAAATTAAATTCATTAAAAACTGTGCGTTCATAGCTGAACATAATTAAAGCCTTAACGTTAACATCAGGAAGTCCTCATTAATTCTGCTGTTGAAGTGTCCACTGACCTGGTTTAATATTGTGTGAAGTGTTGCCACACACACACACACACACACACACACACACACACACACACACACACACACACACACACACACACACACACACACACACACACACACACAGAAACTGCTTACAGTCCTAAATGAGAGTGTGCAGGTCAGCAGAGGAGTATACCTCAGATGCTTCAATAGAGAGTGGAGTGGATTATTGGTTAGCACTATTTATACAATCTTATCCTGTTTGTTTTCTTTTCTTGTGAAACTCATTTGAAACCTAAACTGTTTTAACCATAATGGACAAAAAAATGAATTGCAACGATATATTGTGGTTCTATATTTTTAGTTGACATTGACGGTTGATATTATTAGTCTGACCTGCTGGTTATTTTCTAAAAGAAAGGCCAGAAAATAATCAACCAACCAATCAATAAAATCAGTTGATCTTAGGCGCTTAAAGAGTGTCCAACCAAGACAATAAGTCCCACACCATCAGTCCATAATGGCCGTTTCCATGTCTTTTTTTATTATTATTAAGCAGGTCAGCTGCTTTATCAATGCTGTTAAAGTATCAAAACTTTCCAATCCACAGAAAAATGCACACAGCCTGTACTCAGAAACTCTGCCTTTAAACGAGCTGTCAGGACTTCTGTAAGGTTGGGAGGCTACAACTATACTGTATATAAGTATAAAATCCTATTACGGTCATTCCCCAGCTGCAATGCAGTTGCGAAAACCCTCGAACGCTGACCAATCATAGCAGAGGCGATATACTGGTTGCTGATTTGATAAATCATCCGTCTATCACCACCTATGTTGGTGATAGACAGGCCAAATCAACCACTCGGATCAACAAAGTGTATGACGGCATCGAGGCAAAGTAGGCAACATGTCGGTAAAGGATATTTGCTGTTTGTGTAATGAGAATTTACGGATAAAAGGCACAATTTCAGGTGCCCGGTCCATATTCCAACCGAAGGATCGCAGAGAAAAAAGCGTTAGTGAGCGGCTTGCTCGATAGCTCATGGAAGCCATCGTTGTTTACACTGAACAGTCGCTCCTTCACACTTCGAGCCGCCTCAAAACCAAGTTGATTGCTTCGGTCGCTTGGGCAAACTTCTCCAAAATGTCTCTGCCGAGGGTTACCTGACTTATCTGCGAGTAAAATACAGTGGAGCTCACAGGATGGTCTCGCGAGGCTAGCTTAAAGCTGCAGTCAATAAAAAGCAAAAAAATTAAAAATAAATACGCCAGAATTAAAATCTGAGTAAGACCTCTTCTCATAGCTCTCCCTCTTCCCCATTTTCTAAAGCCTGAAAACAGACCCAGGAGGACGTGCATAGGTGGTATTTTCTCTCAAAACTCTTGAATTACAGTGTGATAAAAGATTATCATGAATTTTTTTCCCAACATTGCCAAAAATATACTGCCAACCCCAGGCTTAAAGAGAGTTCCAGACAGAGGGTAAATTCATGTATATTCAGACAGACAGTATAAGAAAAAATGAGTTTTTTTTAACACTAAAGCATGTTAACATGTTCTAGTAGAAACCCAAATACAAGTATGGACCTGACAATTTGCATAATATGGGACCTGTAATGTCTTATTCGTGACATTCTAGCAGACATCAGTTCTTATGAATCACTGAGGCCTTCTGGGATTGATTGATATTTGTAAAGTGAAGCAGAACTGAGAGAGATGAATAGGGTCGAGGAAAAGTGGTCACTGTGATGCAGCTCTTCTGTCTTTAATGGGATATTAATCTAATTCAGCCAAGCAAATACAGTCGATGAGTTATTGAATAGGTTAACGCTCACTTGCCCTGTGACAGGTACAAATCACACAGCGGGTAATTACAGGATGATGTGCTGCTGTGGCACACACACTGACATAGTCAGAGACAGCACACCATATCTTAGCAGACCTCAGTTTTACGTATTGAGGTGTCCACAGACATACACATATGGTTTTGTTTATAATATCCAGAAAAGGCCTCTGTAATTATGACCGATTGTATATCTTCCTTTCCTGGGCTCCTTTAAGCAGGATACAACAACACCTCTAAAATAGGGATATGTCAGTTTATCTATGTGAAACAGATGTGTTTGTTTCCACCATTTGTTCTTACCCCTATAAAGACTAAATATCCTATAACCCTCAGTAGTAACGACGTCATGACCTTCTGTAATGACAAAATTATAACTATTAGAGACAAAATCAGTTCGCTTGGCACCAATTTTTCTTCAAACCCAGGAACCCAGGAACCAACTCTACAATCTGATATGTTCTTGGACTGCTTTTCTACAGTTGAGCTTAACAAATTAACCTCTAATATTTCAGCATCAAAGCCTTCTACTTGTCTCCTAGACTCTATTCCAACTAGGTTACTTAAATAAGTGTTACCTTTAGTTAGCATTCCTGTGTTAGATATGATTAATATGTCTTTATCAGAAGGTTATGTACCACATTCTTTTAAAGTAGCTGTTATTAAACCTCTTCTTAAAAAGCCCAGTCTTGATCCAGAGGTACTAGCCAACTATAGACCAATATCTAACCTTCCTTTTCTCTCTAAGACCCTCGAGAAATTAGTTGCCAATCAGCTGTTTGACTTTTTACATGATAATAAGTTATTTGGGATATCCAGTCAGGATTTAGAGCGAATCATAGCAGTGAGACAGCACTGGTATAAATTACTAACAACCTTCTACTAGCTTCAGACAAAGGACTTGTCTCTGTACTTGTTTTACTAGATCTTAGTGCTGCCTTCGACACTATTGACCATCACATCCTTCTACAGAGGCTGGAGCATCTAATTGGCATTAAAGGAACCGCACTGAGCTGGTTTAAGTCATATTTATCAGATAGATCTCAGTTTGTACATGTTAATGACAAATCCTCCATGCACACTAAAGTTAGTCACGGAGTTCCACAGGGTTCTGTCCTTGGACCGATTCTATTCACCTTTATATATGCTTCCTTTAGGAAATATTATAAGGAAGCACTCCATAAATGTTCATTGTTATGCTGATGATACACAATTATATTTGTCGATCAGTTAGATAAACTTCAAATGTGCATTAATGGAAATAAAAAGCTGGATGACCTGCAATTTTCTGATGTTAAACTCAGATAAAACTGAAGTTATTGTACTTAGAAACGCAATATCTAAAGATTTTGTTACTCTGGATGATGTTGTGTTGTCCTCCGGGACCACAGTAAGGAATCTGGGTGTTATTTTTGATCAGGATATGTCCTTCGATTCTCACATAAAACTAACAACAAGGAATGCATATTTTCACCAGCGTAATATTGCAAAAATTAGGAACATTGTGTCTCAGAAAGATGCAGAAAAACTAGTCCATGCATTTGTTCCTTCTATGCTGGATTATTGCAACTCTTTATTATCAGGCTGCTCCAATAAGTCTGTTAAGAGTCTCCAGTTGGTCCAAAATGCTGCAGCTCGTGTACTAACTAAAACAAATAGAAGAGGACATATTTCTCCTGTATTAGCTTCTCTGCACTGGCTACCTGTAAAATCTAGAATAGAATTTAAAATCCTTCTCCTTACCTACAAAGCTCTTATTGGTCAGGCTCCGTTGTATCATAAAGAGCTCATAGTATCGTATTACCCGACTAGATTGCTGCGCTCTGAGAATGCAGGGCTACTTGTCGTTCCTAGAGTCTCCAAAAGTAGAATGGGAGGCAGAGCCTTCAGCTACCAAGCTCCTCTCCTGTGGAACCGACTCCCAAGTGTTATTCGGGAGGCAGACACTTTCCCCATATTTAAGAGTAAACTTAAAGCTTTCCTCTTTTGATAAAGCTTACAGCTAGGGCTTACGAGCCCTTAGCAATGTTGTTATTGGCATTCTATTTCTCTTAGAGCCTACATGTACGGGCCTAAGCTGATTTTGTTCTGCTTTATGATGCTGCTGTAGGCCTTGTCTGCCAGGGGGTAATCCTGTTGCTGATACTCTGAGCTTTTATCCTGCCTGTCTGTATCATTCCTGTCTCATCAATGCATGCTACTAACTCAACTTCATATTTGCCACCATAATTGTTATTGTCATCGTCATGTTCTGTCACTTTAGCTGTGCCTGTTTCTTGCTGTTCTGCTGTATTAACTGCCATAACTTGTAAGTCATATTCACGTTGCTTTAGCTATCACTATTGTCACTGTTACTTTTGTGGTTGCTTGCATCTCTGGAAGTGTGTCTCTATGTCTGTCTTTGTGTCTCTCTGTCCATCTGTCCGTCTTTTCTCTCTTTCTCTCTCTCTTTTCTTCCTCCCCAACAGGTCAAGACAGATGTCCGTCCTCCACAGAGCTTGGTCTGTCCGACATTCCTGCCTGTAATAGCAAAGGTTTTTATTTTCAATGTGTACTCAATGGGGGAATTGTTGGGTCTATGTAAACCATAAATAAGTCATAGTGTGGTTTATACCTACTCCGTAAAGTGTCTTGATTTAACTTTTTTGTTATTATTTGGCACTATAAATAAAATTTGTTTGAATGAAAAGAGTTCTTACACGTTCGTCCGAAGGCACTGCTGGTTTTTCTAGAAAACCTGTTAGACACTGTGTTTGAAATAAACCTTTTTTTAATATACAACAAGATGTTTCAGTGGACTTCTTCCTGCATCACATTTTCATATCATCATCATCGAAACAAGATACAACAGTTTCCAGTCCCCTGTCGCTGATGTTTTGATGAATGACCTGGCTAACAGTGGATGACAGGAAGGGGCCTGCTTGCGTTTCTTTATCAGCTGAGAATCTGCTGTTTGATATGTCTTTGCTTTTGTTTGCGGTTTTCTGAGACGCCCGATGGATGGCCGTCTTTGGTGAAGGGGGCTGATGGGACTTAAGAATTCACAAATTCAAATATCTCTCTCTCTTATGCGCGAATGCCACTTTCATGACATACAGTGATAGTTAATGTTTAGCTAATGCTCCTCTGCAAATGCATTCATTTTGGTGACTGACAAACTATTTCTTTGCTTGCACGTGTGGGAAAAAAAAAATCAACATTGCAAATATTTGTCTTTCTCCCCCTTCATCTCTATCAAGAACCACACCTAAAGGGGTTGATTTAGTCTAGTACTTCCATTATGCTGAGAGACCTGTGAAAAACAGACAAAACAAATAAATAATACATACATATAATCAAAAATCGGCAGAGTCGATGTCCCAACTTTTAAGTTACTTTCTGGTTTTTGGTCAAGAAACAAAAATGATATACAAGTTCTGTACATCTTTCAGTTCTGGTCTGATTCGTTTTTTTAATAATGACAAATGACTAAAGTCGGTCTGGCGTTTGACTGACTGATTGGACAGTTGTGTGCGTCTGACCCAGAAGAGGAAATCTAATTTTATTTTATGAAAACTACCCACCAGGTAGAGTCAAGGGTCCTTTACTCTATTACATTAAGGTCGTGACTGTGTACACACCAGTGTTAGGCAAATTACGAGAAAATGTTCATGTATATACAGTTGAAACCAGACGTTTACATACACTATGCAAAACGACACATAACACATTTTTTCTCACCATCAGAAGTTAAATCAGACTAAACCTCTCTTGTTTCAGTTACTTTAGAATTACCAAAACTATTTCATTTTGCTAAATGCCACAATAATGAGTGTGAGATTTTCCTAGAGATTTTTATGTTACTTTCTTTAAAGGGCCAAAAGTTTACATACACAAAAAGTACGGTCTTTAAACAACATGGGGAAGCCCAGATGATGATGTCATGGCTTTGGAAGCTTCTGATAGGTTAACTGACAACATGTGAGTTAACTGAAGGCACACCTGGGGATGTATTTTAAGGCCACACCTCAAACACTCTGCTTTCTTGTTTGAAATCATGGGCAAATCAAAAGAAATCAGCCAAGAAATCAGGGAGAGAATTGTGGAACTCCACAACTCTGGTTCAACCTTGGTTGTAATTTCCAGATGCTTGAAGGTGCCACATTCATCTGTTCTAACAATTATACGCAAGTATAAACATCATGGCAATGTCCAGCCATCACACCGCTCAAGAAAGAAGATCGGCTCTGTGTCCCAGAGATGATAGTGTTTTGGTCCGAAAGCTGCAAATCAACCCCAGAACAAAATCTAAAGAGCTTGTGAAGATGCTGGCTGAAGCTGGTATGAAAGTGTCATTATCCATAGTGAAACGAGTCCTGGGCTGAGGGCTACTCGGCAAGAAAGAAGCCCTTACTCCTTAAAAAAAAAAAGTTTGTAAAAAGACACCAAGGCAAAGATCTAAACTTCTGGAGACATGTCCTATGGTCTGATGAAACTAAAGTGGAGCTGTTTGGCCATGATGACCACCGTTACATTTGGAGGAAAAAGGGGGAGGCTTGTCGACCTGAGAACACCATACCAACTGTGAAGCATGGAGGTGGTAGCATCATGTTGTGGGGCTGTTTTGCTGCAGCAGGAATTGGAGCTCTTCATAAAATAGATGGCATCATGAAGAAAGAACATTATGTGGAAATATTAAGGCAACATCTCAAGACATCAGCCAGGAAGTTAATACTTGGGCGCACATGGGTCTTCCAAATGGACAATGACCCCAAGCACACTGCCAAAATAGTTAAAAAGTTGCTTGAGCCCAACAAAATCAATGTCTTGGAGTGGCCATCAAAAAGCCCTTAATCGAAAATTTGTGGGCAGATTTGAAGTGGCGTGTGCCAGCAAGGAAACCGACAAACCTGGCTCAGTTTAACCAGCTCTGTCAGGAGGAATGGGCCAGAATACCAGAATACTTCTGAAAGTACTGTCAGATGCTTGTGGAAGGTTTGACCCAAGTTAAACAGTTCAAGGGCGATGCTACTAAATACTAAGGAAATGTATGTAAACTTTTGACCTTGAAGAAAGTAATAAAAAATTATCTAAAATATGCTCTCTCTCTTTATTGTGGCATTTAGTAAAATGAAATAATTTTGATAATCCCAACTGACCTGAAACAGGAGAGGTCTAGTCTGCCTTCAGACAGTGAGAAAAAAAGTGTTATGTGTCTTTTTGCACAGTGTATGTAAACTTCTGGTTTCAACTGTACATGTACACCAGAACTGCATTGCAGTGCTCCCCATAATTCAACTTATTGAAAGGTAAATCGTCCATGTCTTTGAACACTCTGTTTTACATTTGTTTCTTCAGAGTCAATCTGAGTCATTATACAGCTGTTTTCATTGGCTTAGAAATCCCCCCCCCCGTGACTAGTTCACTGATCTTCTTTTGAAGTCTTTAGTCTGCCATGAATGAGAACGTCTTCTTTATGACCACTGCTTAGCTGGACTAATACTGTATACAATAATTATAATAATTATTACTATTTTTATTAAAGATACTGTGACTTGTTGCTGCTCATGGGGGAATTGTTGGGCCTCTGTAAATCAAAAATAAGTCATAGTGTGGTCTTTACCTACTCTTTATGTAAAGTGTCTTGAGATAACTTTTTTATGATTTGGCCCGGTAAGTGAAATTTAATTCAACAGACTGACTTACCTAGTAAGTAAATGTTTAATAATAAAAATTAATAATAATCACAGCAAGAGGGTTCCTGATTGGAATCACGTCTGGAGCCTTTCTGTGTGGAGTTTGCATGTTCTCCCCGTGTCTGCGTGGTTTTCTCTGGGTTCTCCGGCTTCCTCCCACAGTCCAAAGAGGTTTGGTGTTAGGTTAATTGATGACTCTAAATTGCCCGTAGGTGTGAATGGTTGTCTGTCTCTGTGTGTCTCTATGTGCCCTGTAATAGACTGGCGTCCTGCCCAGGGTGTACCCCGCCTCACGCCCAATGTCAGCTGGGATCAGCTCCAGACCCCGATAGGGACAAGCGGTTGAAGATGGATGGATGGATAATAATAATAATACTAAAAATAAAACTTTAAAGGTCAACTCAGCACTGTGCAGAAAGAGAAAGAAGAAAAGTAGGCCTAAGTGCTGAAGAAAATGCATTTAACTTTTTCATGACTATAGTTGGCATGAAAAGAACAGTGTTCTTTCTTCCAGATGTGATAATAGAAGCAGTCTGGTTTCACTCACTCTCTGTTCTCAATACTGAACTCATCTATAAGAATCTGTACTTCACCTCTTTTAAATCAGAGGGCTGGTTAGCTTTTAATAAAGCCTTAATATGTCTTATATTGTTGAAAGAACTTTCTCTTTGCACCTTAAAATGGAGCAGCTAGTTCCAAAGCCCGTTAAAATCAGAACTTCTATCCCCACTGGATGATCCTAAAATAATGATACTTCACGTGTCCATTGATGTTTCTAACTATGAATAATGTAGCATTTATATTCTCTTTCTTTTATTAAAGCATAAATTGCTGACTGCTTGTTGGCATGTGCAGGTGAATTTCCGTGTTTTCCAGCTCTCATGAATAACAGACCTCGATCCGTCTGAGATAAAATAAACATTACATATGCATCGCAGGAGACGGGGCAAAACGCCCTTGTTATTTATCCTATAGCTTTGTGCATAAAAAAGTTAGACCATCTCTTTGAGTGTCCTCACGTCCCACAGCTTCTTCATTTTTTGTTTGTCTTCGTCCAGGGACGTTGAAAGCGGACATTGGCAGTGATCGCGTGCCTTGAATAGCCACATGACTTGAGAGTCAGCTCTAATGAAACACCAGACAGATGTCTTCATAAACTCTCGCTCATCGTGGTGGCGCACAGTCTGCCTCGCCCTGCGAGATGGGGGTGACTTTGAGCCATGATAGATGTCCCTGTTGTGTGTGTGTGTGTGTTTGTGCGTTTGTGTTTGTCCAATGATGATCAGTCCGACAGCTATTTTTCTACTCCATGCTGAGCAGTGTGAAGGGTGACAGCTCTTTAATATCTCTGTTCATTAGAGAACACACCAGGAGGGACTGCGTAGGCTACAGTCAAGGAGAGGAAGTCGAGCTGCTGTTTCACAGCACACACACACACACACACCCTGGTCCATCGAGCCGATCATTATTTAATGAACGTTCTCCTCATCTCTGTGACCTCATAACGGCAAATCACTCCTCCCACAGTTCCTCCAGGCATGCTGCCATCCCTCCTAACTCCTTCTCTGGATCTCCTTTCAGCTGTTCACTGCTTAACGTAGTGAATTTTGATTTGGTGACACACGCTTTTCTCACAGATTCAGAGCAAAGTAACAGCACTAGAATTAACAAGCTACCTAACTCACTCCCCATCAATAGGAGATCACTTTGCTGGATCCAGAATCAGAAACCCTGGACACTGGGGTTTGAACCGAAGGACCGTATCCTGAGCTGCGTCCGCTCTCCTCCTGGTGAGGACTGGGGTGGAGGGTGCGTTAGCTGGCTAACATTAATTCTTGAATCATTTGTAGTCTGATAAACATTATAAAGCTACTGTAGCTGTCAAATTTGGCGTAGAAGGATATTCAGTTAGTGGGTGTAGCAACTTGAATTCAGCCAGCACAATACCCAGTGTTGGGGGTCATACATTCTAACTTTCACAAACCTCAGTCAGATAAAGGATCAATGAGTCAGGCAGACTAACATCTAAACAACCTCTCTGCCCCTGCACTGTCTCTGCTAGGGGTTCTAGAGGGGGATAGTAGGTTAACAAGTGGCATGAATTCTGGATTCTGAATTTTGCTAACAAGATGACCGGCATCCCCCCCTTTAATCCCCTGGTAACACTTATTTTCCTGCTATGACACATCAAAATGTCATCTGTTAAAAAGGTTGAATTGCTTGTTTTTGTTCAAGCTGCCCACCCACTGCCTCCACTATGTGAGTAAATATTCCACTGTGCAGTCTACGAGTGCACCTGTTCAGCTGCAGCAGTCTGACTCAGCGTGACACCTGAGCAGACAGCAGGGGCTTTGAGACTGAGAGATCACGAAAGCTAGCAGGGTGGTGTTCCACCCTCCATCTACCCCTGTGGGGAGATATTACTGATTCGTACCACCTTATTACAGCTCTGCAATACTTAGAAATGCATTACTCAGAGTCAAGCCTCTGGGCTGGCTGTGCTCCCTGGGATGCTAACGAGTTCGTCCGTGGGCTTGTGAACTAACATGAAAACTGCCTGTTGGCTACATCATATTCCACTGTTATCTGGTATTTTAGAAGCAGGCACAGGTCTAGGGGGGTTGTTACTTCCTGCTCCTTTATTTGAATCCCTTTGGGGATCACTGTGCACTTACTAATGCATCTTTAGCATCTTAAACCAATTTAGCCCATTTCACGGCTAATGGTAAGTAAACAGTCACTTTGTATGGAAGGTGTAATAACCAGCAGGTGGGGAAAGAACACTTTGGTAGGGGGAAGACATAAAACTTTGTTCTGCAGGCATAATGGCTAGAAAGCGTGAGGCCACTGGGAATTAACGGCTATAAATTAGCACATGTTGATTAACGTGACGATGTCTCGCGCCGCAGCTAACGACAGCGCTGGGGGAATTACAATTGCTTGCTGCTTGTTTCCCCCACTAACATGTCATTGAGTCTCAGAGCTTGTGTGAGCTGTGGTCACACTGTGCTCAAGGGGGTTAGTGCACATGCAGCTGGCAGGAATGCTAGCTTCCCCTCATCCATAGTTAATGTGCCATGATAGAGCCATCAGGATTTTGTGCTGATCTGGAGTTCGCCCTTGCATGTGTCAGAGGAGACCTTGGCACGTAGTGTCGTCCTCGTGGATACACATTTACACACACACAGCAGTCTGACACATGAGGCGTTAATGTGTCTCATTTAAAGGCTCAAACATCTGGTGAATTATATAGAAGTTCCATCTTATGCGTGCTTGTGAATCAGAGCCACACATGTTTTAGAATTACCCATAATGCCCTTTTCATTAGAGACTGTCTACTGTTTCACACCAGTTACGCCTCTTTTCCATAGGACTGCTTAAAATGTTATGTGATCTACAAAGAGGAGCTTTAACCAATATCGTCTTTTCTTCTTCTTTGTCCTGCAATTAGTTTCATATAAAAGCTTTCGGATCTGTATTCATCACCTCTGTATCAGGAAATCCACCTCACAGGTTCCCTGTTGCTTTCAACGCCTATTTTTCTGACTGTAATGGACGCTTTGTGCTAAACCTCCCCCTCACACACACATAAACCCGCACTGTCTATCTGTCTTTGTCTCTCTTTCTTTTCTTCTCTGTCTGTCTCTCCATTGCTCCTCTCTATATTTCTATACAGCTTTTTGGCAGCTCGTCCGTAGCCCGGTGTGTAAAGCTCTCTGCCTGTAACTGACACTTCAATGGGAATCTGGTGGGTGCTGTGACTCATGTACTGTTCTGCTATTGATTAGCCCCATGCTGCTCTCACGCTCGCTGCCGATCAGCGGCTTTATTAAATCCACCCATGTAGTTTTGTTTCAATTCACAACGTTAACCACATGTTTAAAACAAATGATAGCCTCCGGTGCTGAAAAATTAAGCTTTACAGCTGAAATATTTACATCCTGGTACAAAAAAAACGGCTTTCTCTATAGCTAATTTCCGTGTTCCTGACAACTGAATAAGAGGTGTATTTTTACATGTCACCTGTTGTATATTAAGCTTAAAGTTATGCATAATTAAAGGCATGGCTGATTTGAGCGACAGGTGGCGAGCATAGACTGGAGGCTGCGTTCGGCCTGCCTCAGCACCTCTGCGCTCCATCTCTTTGCCCATTTTTGGATTAGCCAGGAGCAGGCGGAATCAGACACTGCCAAGATGGCGAGGGCCGGAGCCACTTTGAGCCGCCCACTTTGAGCTTAATTTAGCTCTTCTTACGTCACAGAGATACATATTTTGTATAGTCTAGGGTTTAAAACAGTGACTTTTGCAACATTGCCAGTCAATGGAAAATCCCTCGAACTGTAACTGACAGTTGGCAGTTTCATTGTATGGGAACGTAATTTTTTTTTTAGGAGAATGGGTCAGTCTGTGTTATCTGTGGTCCGTTCTTTACTCAAATAATCACAGCTAAGGGTCTTTTTGTAGAGAGATGAGTTATTTACTCATATGAAATACATTTTCCACACTTGCTGGCCATGAGAATGCTGACGTGGGGATTGCGAAACAAAATCTTTCTCCCTCTCTTTCCATCAGATAGACGCACACATACACACGCGCACACCACACACTTTTCTCTAATTAAATGTCAAAAGGCAGGGTATGAAAATCAATGCAGCATTGTGTGCAGAGAGAATGCAAAGCAGCTGATTCCAAAAGGCAAAGCAGTGCCGAGGGGTTGATTATTTGACAGGCCCACTGCTAATGAAATCTCAAATCGGCTTGGATGGGGCTGATAACTCTAAAAGGGCCCAACACTTTATATAAGGCTATGAATACGTTATTAGTGCTCGATACATAACTGTTCTCTTTTCTCTATCTTTCACTCTGGACCTACTGTAGCTTCTCTTTGTCCAACTCTCTCTGGGGACTTGGGCACAGCTGGTGAAGTGACGCCTACAGTAGCTGCCTGGGAGGATTGATGTCACGGGGGTGTGGAGGGGGAGAACCTGAATAATTCTCTCTCTCTGATTCCTCCATGTTTCACGCTCTTCTTTTGCCATGAGCATTCTCTCTGCCTCTCTCTGGGTTTGTCTCTCTCTCCTGTGGCTCCAACACTAACACTCTCTCCCTTTTGCATGGATTCATTTGCTTTCTCTCTGTCCATCTGTGTGTTGCTCTAGCAAGTATTCCCCTAAGAGGGACCACATGGCGTGTGAGTGACTACTAGCCCCCAACTGAAGATTGAGGCCCCCCACCCAAAAACCCCAAACCAGACTCGTAGCTCCCAGCACAAAGGTTGATGATGGGAAACTGACTGACACACACACACACACACACACACACACGCGTGTATACACTTTAACATGTACAGCAGGTGTCACATTGACATTTACTCAAGCATAAAATATTAATTCTGAATCGATAACAGACACAAGTTCTGGAACAGGAGACAAAACTTTTTTAAGGGGACAAAAATGAGTGCGTGTGTGTGTGTGTGTGTGTGTGTGTGTGTGTGTGTGTGTGTGTGTGTGTGTGTGTGTGTGTGTGTGTGTGTGTGTGTGTGTGTGTGTGTGTGTGTGTGTGTGTGTGTGTGTGTGTGTGTGTGTGTGTGTGTGTGTGTGTGTGTGTGTGTGTGTGTGTGTGTGTGTGTGTGTGTGTGTGTGTGTGTGTGTGTGTGTGTGTGTGTGTGTGTGTGTGTGTGCGTGCGTGCGTGCGTGCGCAGGTAAACTCCTAGGGGGCCCACCTGTGCTGCAGACTGCTCGAATTTAAACACACCATCTGGGCGATCATAGCCCCCCCACAGTTGACTGCCAAGTGGCAAATAAAAACCGTTTTTATGCTCTGCTGGGCTGCTGGGGAGAACTGGAGGAGGAAGAACCATGCATACGCTCATATTGAATCTGATTTATCAGTTTCTTCTTGTGTTTCAGAATGTGTGCACATTTACTCCTGGACATTCATACCAACAAACCCGCACACAGGTACACAGCGTAATCATGGGTAGAGTGGTTCTCATATTGCAGACACATAAACAAACTCTCCTGACAACCTGGAAGCTTGTGAATGGATGTGCTTTAAAGCTGAGGTAGGCAGTTTTCTGCAAAAGGCAGAACAAACAAACAAACTCCAGCTCTTCTCCTGCCGCTCTCTCCGCTCTGTCCTCATCTCCTCCGTTCATGCTGTAACCTGTGCGGGTACTAGTCATTCAGTTCATCCCGATGCTGTTGTATACTGAAGCTGCAATTCTTCTTAGCAGACTGTTTTCTTACCAACTCCTGTTAAGCCCTTTGAGATGACATACTGTGATTCGAGGCTCTATAGCTACAGAAACATGAACTTGAATCAGCTGCAACCATGAGCCTTTGGCTACAGATTGCAGGAGGCTAAGCTATTAGTACCATGGCACATTTTATTGCGTTTACTGTCAGACCTTCTTTCTTTCCATTTGGTGGTTTCCTTTTTTTGGGGTTGCTTTGCAACATAGGCAGTCGATGCCAAAGCTAGAATAACAGTTGATCAGGCTTTCACCATCTGAAGGGACGTTCACAACTGTCTGAATTTGTAGAAGCGCCTTCTCTCTGAAATGTCCTGTGATTGTCCAAAGTCTCCTGTCTAGGTTTTTTAACGCTAGAAAACAGCCAAGAGGAGGTGCAGAAGACACAATATGCTGAAAAAGTTCTAATTGGATTTTTCCTTAATGACCCCACCCCCCCAAAAAAACTGCAGACCCCATATTTAATAGACATTTAGCAACATTAATTTCAATTGCGGCATTTTTTCCATTATGCTGAAACTGTTAAAAAGTAATTGCAGCAGTTGAGAAGCACATTAAAATCAAATTCATAATCTATGAATAGCACAGAATTTAATTTACAGTATTTAGACAAGTCACTGATGAGTGAGTCTAATGATGCAGCTCATTTTTAACTATTTAAGACTACATTAACATCTTTTAGTGTGAATGTTTGCTGGTATACAGTATATTTAGGGAACTAACAGTCAGAACAGCATCTCAACCTAACCATGTCTGTGTATAATTGTATAGAAATCCTTGAAATGTGGACACAGTGTAAGGTCGTAGAGCACGATGTAAAATACAATAGTATCGACACATGAACACATAAAATGAGACAAATGTCTATAAATCCTTTGCTTCAGTGCAGGCTGGGAATCCTCCATGCATGTCTGCTCTTCTGACACCACAGTATCTTTTTCCTTTGTCTTTCTCTGTTGCAACTTTTATCCACAACAAGTATCTCTACATTAATGCTCCTGATGCTGACCTTGAACTGTACGGCATTCTGGGAGAGTTTCTGTATGTAAATGAGCTTGTACGTGCACATGCAGTTGAAATTCATCATTGTTCATTGCGTAAAGGTGTTAGCACCCATTTTCTTGATCCTTACTGACAAATCCTTATGCACGCATTTAAAACTTGAGGCCTTGTGACTCGGGACACAGTTCGCACATACCTTTACATGTACATTCACAGCACTGATTCCCTCCAAACAGCAGCTCAGAACCCCCTCAACCCTAACACATTCAGACGTGACAGTGGACAGACCACAGGCGGTCACTGCCGCGTCAGTCTTTTGGCATTGCCACCTTGTTCTCTCACAGGCCCGGTGTCCAGATGATCGCACCAATCTGTGCTCGTGCCTGTTTCATTCCATTTAGGCAACATAAAGAGCAACGGTTACAAAGAAATTTTCAATTCTCATTTTCTGAGGAGAAAAAGATTAAAATCTATGATATTCTTTGTGTTTCTGGCTCCTGCTGTTTGGTCTTTATCCTAAGGTTGCCACCCAATCTGAAAGCTTAAAAACATATGAACCACCGCTATCAACTACAAGGCCATCACTCTATTCATCTGTGTTTTGCTATGTCGGCAAGCTCTCAAAGAGGAACTCAAAGAGGCTTTTTGAAAACGAAGAAGAGGCTGACGAGGTGCCAGAGGAAAGAGCAGCAGCAGCAGTAGTAGTAATACCCTGATACAAACACTCAGCAGTACTGGCACTGATGCAAGAAGACTTTGACAAGACACCAGAAAAATGACTCTCATCTCAGTTCCTTTCATTCAGCTTGTCGGGTGACAATTAAAACGTGATGGAATTAGGGAACGGTAAAGGAACAAGTAACGCTATGGGAGGACGGACCTCTCAAACATATTTTGTTCTTCTTTGTCCCCCCCAATACTGTGTACCAGAAATACACCAGCCCGGTCACCTCAAGCAATACACATTAGTTTGGTCTTCATCTGTGTATTCTAAAGCGCAACACACACCTGCACAACAGAAATACCTGTGTGCACACAGCTCAAACACAAAACAAAAAGCACCAGTGTATATAGATGTATATCTCCTAGCGAATTTGGAGGAGCTCGACCTACCTCGAATTTGCTAGTAGGTGGTTCACTTTGACAGGTATTCCAGTGCACTTTGCCTAGTTAGAGGTCGGAAACAGAGCGACGGGTGACAGTTAGGAAGCTTGGCAAATGATTGAATAAAATGATTGGTCGGACTTTTATCAGAAATATATGAGAATTTTATATTTTTGAGTTTCAACACCTGGTGGATTTCTTTGACATTTTAATGTGCCATACGATTATTAGGAGCATTTTAAGATTACAAAAGAAGCGTGTAAAAATGCCAGAAAGGTAAGAATTGTTTTAAGAGTTTTTTCATGACAAAACAAATGATTTCAGGTTTACAAAAGTGCAAAAAATCTAAATGGCTGTTTAACTTTGGTGAGTTTTAATTCACAAATTTTGTCCCAAAAGCTTGAAAAAGAAGCCAAGGACTGTTATTCATAAATTGTATAGTTTACTTGAAGGTAATAAATCTATATTTCTAAAGCATTTTTCTTCTTCTTTATATTTTATTTAATTTAATCTCATTTTGATATTTAGCAGCACTTTGGGTTGGGATTATATGATTTTGTGGTGCCTCCTTCATTCTTTGTGTATTTTGAAAATTAAACCGACCCTTTGATTGTGTAATACACTAGTAACAGAGAGCTGTCATCACTTGCTTTGTTGAGAGTGGATGAGATGGGCGGGTGAAAAGCCTTCCTTACTGTGTGTGTCCACTGCAGCCTGGAAACTCAAGTTAACTGTTGTGGCAGCTTGCCAGCATGTATTATGTGTCCATGAAATAATATGGTGAAAATAGCATTGCAACATCGAGTCACTAAACATACTTGAGTCAGAGTGTTGTTGCATACAGTTGCAACATAATGAGGCATTCCCTGCCACAGCCCCCAAATCTGATGCAACACATTTGTAAGAATAAAATGCAGTGACTTTGGGAAACACTGAATAAAAACGGCTTTAAAAAAAACTGCAAACAAGTTTACAAACTGTTAATAATTACCAACAGCTAAAGTGCTAATTATGCTCACACAAATGAATACAGGGAAACTAATGAACAGATAATCACACACGCACACACACAAATCTGCTTTCCCCGCATCTCTTTACACACACACACACACACCCCTCCACACACCTCCCTCCCATCCTCTCCGTGCCCTGTTAAAGTTGCTGTTTCCCCAGATTTCCAGCAGGACCTAAAGACAAACATTTGAATAAAATCAGGGCAGCAGTGTTTCATTTACGGGATTAAAAAGACAACACAAGACCGTCTCATGTGTGCGGTAACATCACAGATCAGATCTCAAGACCTGCACGCAGTCTGCTCATCCTCTGACACGAATGACGGATGTTGCGTTCAGTGACGATCGCTCGTCTCATTTCCTGCATGTGAAAAAAACTGCCTACGTGGAAACAATAACACCACACACCCGAAGGCTGTATTTCTTAAGAATTAATAATGCACTGTGGTTTGTCTACCAAACAGTCCTTAAACAAACATTTGTAATGTGTTTTTGAGAAATGACTGTGCACACACGGGGCCTTGTGACACCACATTCATTTTGATTTAGTCTTTTTTGGCATCTCTGAAATATTCACAGTCTAAGTCTGCTTCTTGTTTGACGGTAATTTGGGGTGAGAGAGGAGAAGATGGGTAGTTTTTGCAAACTTTGCGTCGCACAGCTGAGGCTTGTAACTCCTCTATATGGATTCTACATGTCTTAGCACTTGACACCTAATATACTCACAGAATTTATCACCTGGCAGGTGGTTGACAAACTTTTTTCCTAGACTTGTTTGTCTACAGCATTAAAGAAAACCCCTGAGCTCTTGAAAGCCAGGAGCCTTTCCACCAATTGCATTACTGTTCAATTTGTTGATTGATTAATTGATTTTTTTTTCTTTCTGCAAACTCAGAACTGTTAGGCATCGGGGGTTAAATTGCCTATGAGGATTTATGGCCTCATTTAGATGAATGTGTTAGAGAGTCGATTTACATTTTAAATGGAAACATTACCTTTCCAAGTCAACTGACTGTTTATGAGTCACCGTAAACACAAACACAGTAAAGACGTCACTGTAGTGTACATTTTATGATGCCCGTGGTGCACTCCCACTCACTCCTGCCAGTACACCTCTCTGCCTCGGTATCGATTTTGGTCGGCTTTTCCTGGTGCAGGCGTCTCACCGAGTCTCAAAATAAACTGGGAGACAAAAAAGTGAATACAGTTCCACTTCAGTCTGCAAGTTTCTGAAGTGGTCACATAAACATTGGGACTCTTGTGTTTAATGGGTTTATCCTTGACCTTGAAGTTGACACAACATGGTTCATTTATTAGCCGTTCTGGAGCTTACTTACTCCTACTTTGAAGATGTTATATGATGTATTCTGGGGCCGTTTTATGTCTTCATTAGATACAGTGAGAGATGAAAAGAAAGAATGGAGAGAGATGCAACAAATGTCTTGACCCTTCTGAGCACTTAAAGGACTTTTCTTGTCCACTGCAAAGGAACTGGAGCACAATAATTGATTTCCACCCTTTAAAAGTGCAAGCAGACCAATGCTTGAACACTACTGTGAAAAAGTCAAACGGGATATAAACAAGGTATCACATAATGTAATCACTGGATTACCATGATAGTTCACTATATTTCACTATATTGACTAGTCTTTTGCAAGAATGACATGCAACTATCATTCATGAAATACTGTGAAAATCATTGGTTAAACATGCTGAGCTAACACTTTATTTTAGGACCACTATTTATAAGCAGCATATAATGACTTCATTAATAGTTGATATTGTATTTGTAAGATTATGATAAGTGTTTTTTAGGCCTAATTTATTTATCTCCCGTTGTGACTCCACTAATAAAGCAAGCACAATTGGCGTATACACACTTAATAAATGCTTGACAACATAGTTGGAGTTATATAATAAAATCCCCTTCTTAAATAATTTGTACATGTGGCAGTTAATAAATGCTTTTTAATGCACTGTTAGGATTCACATAATAATACTACTATAATACTATAATACTAATACATAATCTTATACCATTATGATTATAGCTATGTCATGTATTTTGTCAAACATTAACTGTGTATGTATCATGTATTTAACAAAGCAATAAGCTCATTCGAGCATGTTACGAACCAGAAGTGTCAGATACAAGCGCTTGGTTAAAAAAAGGTGTTACCAATGCAACAATTAATGAAAAGAAGAAAATGTTTTTACACCTTTAACATTTAAAATCATGAAAACAACCTTTCATTGGTGGAGCACATACAACCAAAATAAAGCAACGTGCCAGTGCCAGCGTCCATTACAGACACAGCCTACCAGTAGAAATGCTAAGGCACTGAAGTGTGTGTGTGTGTGTGTGTGTGTGTGTGTGTGTGTGTGTGTGTGTGTGTGTGTGTGTGTGTGTGTGTGTGTGTGTGTGTGTGTGTGTGTGTGTGTGTGTGTGTGTGTGTGTGTGTGTGTGTGTGTGTGTGTGTGTGTGTGTGTGTGTGAGAGAGTGAGTGTGTGTGTGTGTGTGGGGGGGGGGGGGTAAATCTATCATCAGTGGGATGGCTGAGGGAGTGGGAGGAAACCTTAACCAGAGGTGTATTTTGGTGGCAGGAGTGAAGTGTAGCACTCCATGGCAGTGAGTGGTCAAAGTGTGTGTGTAGTTTGTGCTGTTTTATAGATGCACTCAGTATGTTGGATATCAGCAGCACAGCACACATCAGTGGTGTTTCCATGGATCTGTGTGAGAGGACCACTGTTGCTCCTCACTAATCTAATCATGTGTTTCCAGTGGCCAGCCGCAGTTAATTCCAGTCACATTTTGGGCTCTATGCACAAAAAAATGTCTTGCGATGATGAATAATCAGCGTCCTACAATATTCTAAAAAACACGCCGACACTGACAGTGTATTCTTATTCAGGTCAACATTGAGCAGCGGTTTATAGCTACTACCTGCCAGAAATGAGATTCAAAGATCACACACGCACACACACACACACACACACACACACACACACACACACACACACACACACACACACACACACACACACACACAGTTTACATAGTTTGTTGCAGGTCAGTTCATCCCCACACTTCATCTTCATTAATCAACATGACAACTGTGTGATTGTGCTTCCATCTACAGCTCTTGGATGTGAACTGTGCACATCACATGTTTCCCCATGGATGACAACACGGGAATGCCTCTACAGTTGTGGTCTGCAAACACCATAAACCCTTCCACAAATACAACACTACAGACTACACGCGACATGTAAAGACAATCCAGCTCCAGCAGCCTGCCTCACACATGCCCCCGCATTCCCTCCACGGTCCACTTAATCACGCCACTCTGTGAGCGGTTGCTGCTGCTGCTGCTGCTGCTGCTCCAGCATGCGTGGAAACATCCCTCTTGATTGCACACAAACAGAAACTTACCCGCCGTGACTCGAGAGACGCAGAGACAGCTGAGGACGAGCAGGAAAACAAATCTCTCCATCTTTCTAACGCTCGGAGGACGTGCGGTCCCATTTACTCTGCCCCGGGGGTGCTGTGTTCACCGCCGAACTGCTGTGCCGTTGTTGTACTGCTCGGCGTTAACGTCAGTTCATGCGTATCGTCTCGACTGGGATAAAAAAAAAAAAGGGACAGCGACCGACCCTGGTCTTTCGCCGGCGTTTCAGCACCTCGGACAGCGCTCCAGCAGCACCTTCGCTCATTCAACAGCCTCTGTCTGTTCCCCCCGAGCCGCCGGCACCCAGCCAGGCAGACAATACCCGCGACTGCTCTCGAGCCCGCCGCCGTTCATATGCGTCGTCGGTGCTCCAACTGCGCTCCAAAACCCTCCCCGATCTGCTGCTGGTGGTGGTGGTGCTGGTGATGCTGGAGGTGGTGCTCAGCGCCGCTCGGCTGCTGCAGACAGAGTGAAACGTGCTGGCTTTGTATATGAGCGTCTGGGCTGCCCCTGCCTGACTACCACACTGACTCCTGCGGGCTTCACAGAGGGAGAGGGAGGCTGCAGGACAATCAAGGCAACCTGGCTAAATAATTCATAAAATAGAACTCAATAAATGTGGGGGAAAAAAACGTGAAATGGAACTTTAAGGATTTTCTATAGGCGTGTAAACCTGAGCCCATTTTTCCCCCTGTTGTTCAGTTATGGCCTACTCTTATTTCACATTACCAGCCATCAAAACAATTAAGTATGCAGACTTCTTTCTGGCCTCCAGAGGAACAACAACGAGTCCAGCTGATCAAATGTCACCAAAAAATCCCGTCTGTCCCTCTCTCATCCTCCTGCTTTACTTGCCCACTTGGTGAGCCAGTACTCTCTGAATGATTGCAGCCCACTCATCGATTAAATATGCATGCACTGGCCCACGCAAACATAAAGTCTTTGTGGCGCTGCTTTCAGTTGATTTTTCCACTTAAAAAACAAACACGTGCCTCTTGACTTCACCACTGAGTTGAACCCCCTTTCCTTCTCGAATTGTGTCGGAGAGCAAATGATGAAAAGTGGATAAAAGTCTTCATACAGTACCTGGTGGTTTGCCTGCAGCGCTCTGTGGACTTGAAGCTTCCTGGGATTTGTGTGTGTGTGTATGTGTGCCTGTGAGTATGTGGGAGTGTCAGTCCCGAATCAGGAGACCCGCACAGTCCCCCAAGAAGTGTTTTTCGTCACCCAGCTGTGCACCTCGATTCACAGCCTGCTGCCTCTGACGTGCTTCAGAGGAACACTGTTGTTGGTGGTGGAGGGGTTATGCTGTTTTCTTTTTTTTGTTGTTGCATGCTTCACTCTCCTGTAGGCGACTGCTCCCCCCTCCATCTTTGTGTCTGTGTGTGTGTGTGTGTCTGTGTGTGTGTGTGTGTGTGTGTGTGTGTGTGAGAGAGAGGGGGGGAGTGAGTAGTTGGTACTGTTCCAAACACCTCTATCACCACCAGAATGTATCCACAAGCAGCAGAAAGTATTCACATCCATTACTTTAATTAAAGTAGTAATCATGTAACACTACTCCTTTCCTGAAAAAAGTGTTTTCAAAACATACTACAATTATCAAATGTAAATGCGTATGCATACAAATGCCCCCTGGGGGTGTTATACTATTAGGTTGATTGCTGATATATGTGTAATTTAAGTGGTTTGTTTTCCCCTGAAATGCGGAGGTGTTAAGCGTCAGGAGACGGAAATATATCAAGACAGAAACTCCACTTCACTCCAGAACTGAACTGAACAGCTAAAAATAAGACTCTTTGAGTTTGGGTGTCTTGTGCCTAAGCAGACATGTCTGTGTCCAGGGGCCCGTTGTCTCATAATCCGTTCATGAGCCTAATTCTTAACTTTTTTCATGTATTTTCCTTATTTGAATAATGACTGTTGTGTGAATCCTCCTGTGAAAAGCTTTTGCACACACAATCCCACCTTATACCTAATATATCTTGAATACCAGATATTTGTCTTTACTTTTGTCTTCGGAACTGTTGCCTTGTTTATAACTGATCTTACCGTTTTACCACTCATGTTTCTGTCCCCATCTGAGTTGTCTTCATTGTCTGGGAGAAGTAACAGCAGCAGCTTTCTATCTATAGCTTCTGTCATCAGCCATGAATATTAGTGTGTGTGTGTGTGTGTGTGTGTGTGTGTGTGTGTGTGTGTGTGGATCGTCAGATTTGGGAAAGACCAGGTCCAAGCATCATGCATCTCTGCTTGAGAGTCCTTTTTGTGTCTCTATCTGTTTTAAAGAAACAGAGAGGGAGTTTTATCTGAGGGCTTTAGGGTATAAAGTATAACCAAAAAGCAGGACCTGACTAAGTGCACTCTAGGCTACAGTATATTGGCATATTGAATGCTATTTCTAACAGATGAAGTGTGTGACTATACATCTAAAAAACATAGCCCATCTCAGCCCATCACTCTCCGTCTCTGCTGCTGAAACATTGATCCATGGCTTCACCGCATCCAGAATTAACTACTTCAACAGCAAGCTTTATGGCACCTCATCCAGAACCTCCACTCCTCTTCCCAAACACGAGACTGCACCAATCTGTCCAGATCAGTACTCAAAACTCGCCTTTTCAGAATTCAAACCTAACAAAATTCATCTGTATCAAAGATGGCATTCAGCAACAGGCTGAGACAAGCGATACATCACCCAGGATGTAACGCATGTAATTCTGTTATTATTTCATATTATTCCAGCAACACTGTAGCTCTCTAGATGCAGCTCAGTTGTCAATACCCAGCGCTGAGGAACATGAGGAGCATGACAGAGTGCTGTGTTTTATGTCCAGGGAGAGTGTGTGTGTAGAGTAGGATTTTAGCTCGGGGGCAAGAGAGGTGAGGTGAGTACTGAGCACCTCTACCGGTTTAGAAAGTAATATCTGATCTGATCTTATCTGATGGTTGGATGAATCAAATACTGAGTAATAGAAAAATGCTACTTTGCATTCCCACTTGAATGACTTTGTCCTTCAATGGGGGGCTAATAAAATGTGCTGTGGTTGGGCTTGTCTTGGGCTTGTCACAGCAAACATGCAACAAATAATAATCAAGCATTAACAAAAGGTCTTGAATGCTCCTTCTTTACCTTTTGGATTCTAAATTATTTTCCTCCTCTTCCAACTCAACTCAAACTTTTGGATGAAACTGCACAAAAAATATCAGCATCAGCATCAAAGTCCATCACATCAATACAAAACACAAACTACTAAAGGTCCTGTATAGTAAAAAGTGAGATTTCCATGTCCTTTTTTATAATAAAGCAGGACGAGGTGCTATATAAATTCTGTCTAAGTATAAAAGAGGCTAAATCCACAGAGAAATGCACACAGCCCGTGTTCAGAAACTGTCTTTAAACGAGCCGTCAGGACGTCTGTACGGTTGTGATGTCACAGCTATACACTACTTTATATAGGGAGAAAGTACTGCTACAGGGCCGTTACAGTCATTCCCCGCTTGCAATGATGGTGCAGAGACACAGATAAAAAGCTACGGGAGACTAACCAATCAGAGCAAACTGTGCTTTTTCTAGAGGGAGACAGGTGGTAGAACAGACAGAGGGTGAATACAGGTATATTCAGACAGACAGTATGAGAAAAATAATGTTTTTTGAATATTAAAACATGTAAAATTGTTCTAATAGAAAATAAAAGTATGAACCTGAAAATGAGCATATTATGGGACCTTTAAAATGCAACGCTGTCAAAACAATATTGAAGATTCTCCATATTTCACAAATGATGAGGGTTGAGGGATTTTTTCAAAAATACAGTCCTTGAGTAACTGCTCAATTAATCTGAACGACCCTTTGGTTGCAGGGTGTTATGCCCTTGTCTGACCATTTCTGCATGCAAACTTTGATAACACTTCTCTCTTTCGGGAATCACAACAAGGTGTTTCCTATTCAGAAATGCACACAATTTCCTTACTAATAGTCACAGAAAACATGCTGCAGAGTATAAAGGAGCACACACACACCTTAGGTATATTTACTTCATTCATTTTAAGCCCACACAACCCACTGAATTGTTTCCACACTAGGAGGGGGGCTTGGACTCTCAGGGATCTCTCGAAGTACTGGCCCAACAGAATGTTAATGGTCTTTAAATTCAGCACTCAGCAAACACATAAAGGACTCAGCCCAAGCGAATAATTTGCCTCTGTAAATTGGCCTCACTGATACTTTACAGTCCTCTACATTAAACGCAGATCAAGCAGAAAATCTGCAATAAATCTGATGTCTTTATGGACATTGTGGTTCATCTATGTTCCTGTGAGCTTCAGCCCAGTGGAAGGAGATGTTTATCTCAGTGTGTGTGTGTGTGTGTGTGTTTGTGTTTGGTCAGGGAACAGGATTTGAATGGTACCTGACTGTAATCATTTTCAAAAGGGGGAGCAGGGGGCCATGAAGTGGAACATTAGTCCAAAGTTATAGAGGCTACGCTCAGCTTCTCCAGCTCTTTGAAGTGTCCATTCTGCTAACACTGACTTTAGAAGCTCTACCCGTGGGGCTCGCTGCTGCCTCCCTGCTTACGTAATGAGAGTAAAGGGGTCACACCTGACAGGTTGGGGATATGTTGAGACACTGAAGGCAAGAGCAAAGGGTGAGAGAAGGTTGATCGGGGTCGGCAGCACTCATGGTAATTAGATGTTTCTAAACATATGACAGCAAGCAGTTAGCCTGCTTATTAGCTTTAATTAATCGGGTTAGATCATTAAAACTTAAGTCAAAACTTAAGGCTCGTTTTATGCTCTCATTTCGTACGTAAGTAGAGACGTACGTTTCTAATCATTGCTGCCCTCATGCTTTCATGCGTCCTTTAAGTTGGAATGGACGTTGAGCAAAACGTCCAGAGGGCGTCAGATTACAAAGTTACTCCAATAAAGTTTGGAAAAAAAAGTTTATGACAACAACAAACGTAGCGACGACAGAGGAGATAATGATCCTGCCTCTATTGAGAAGGAGGCAAAATGGCGGGCAGCGTTTCGACAGTGGTGTTCTGTGAAGCACTAAATACATCCCGGATTGGGGACAACGTGGTTTCCAGACATTGGTTTTATGGATGAGAGAAGTTGAAGACGAATGTCACTATCAGTATTTGTCACGATGTCCGTCTGAGCTTTTGATTACTAGCTCGCTCCTGATATTCACGGCACTCTTTGTGTACAGTGCCCGACACAGCCCCCACGATATCCGGGCGTACTGCAACGTTTGGTCCGTATCGGTACGCATTCACAAGCTTGCAGGATACAAGCAGAAATACGGACGAAATGTACGCAGATCTATTGTAGAGTGTAAATGAGACTTTAAGCACTGTGTAAATCAGTTGCTAGGAAACAACACTATCCAAGAAGAGAGCAATGAATGAAATCACTGTAGCATCACAAGCTATTCAAGCTAATCCATGTTAAAAAAAGCCCAACTTTGCAGCAGAAATAAACAATGTTTACAGCCTTATATTAAGGTTTCAAGTTCTGCGTAATCAAGGGGCGTGGCTGCTCTGAGTGAGCGCTGTCCCAGGTGGCTAACGTTAGCTGCTAGCTGCATGTCTGCTCTGCTAACACCACCGACACCTCAGCTCTAAGTTTGTGGTGTTCGTGTGTGGCTCAGACTAAAGTGACTCTCTGGACGAATGTGTTGTGACGTTTTCATGCAATTATCGGACAAATACTATGGCTTGCTGGTTATTTTATCTGACTAAAAGGTTGTTAAAGTATGTGCTTCATTATTTTTGATATTTACACATACATTTCAGTCCCCTTCCACAAATATGGGCACCGTTTGCAACAGCGGTTTGGGGAATTATAATCTAAATATTATGATAATTAGCCTATTATAATCTCATTTAGGATGCATTGGTTTAATCTAAATAAAGGCTACCTGATTTGCTTCAAATTGTTCCTTAGACATGTATTCAGTGCAGTGTTTCCCACAGAAAGAGATTTTATTTGTGTTGGTAACTGACCGGGGTCATGGAGACCTTTAGTTAGCTGCTCCAGGGTCAGATTATTGATCTGGACTGCCCCCAGCTTGTTGCTGATATACACAGATTACACCCAACACAGCTGCTGGTCTCCAGTCCGCTCACAGTTCTCCTCCCTGCAAAGTACTCTCCTTGAGCTTGGAGGTTTCAAATTGCATCCTAAAGTGTTCCCATCCAGCCTGAGCATGCCATCAGGACAGGAGCTGGAGGACGTGGCTGGGAATAAAAACATCATGATTATCTTGCTTAGTCTGCTGCCACCACGACAAAATGATGAGGTGGTTGTTCAAAGGTCAGCAAAGCATCTTGAACCTGATCCTCTACTATGGTCTGTACTGTATCTATTTATTTTTACTTTATAAAATCAAATATATATATACTGCAGCCTTGGGGCATTAGTCCATGGTTGTTTGAGACAATTCAGGCATTTTTCTATGCATTTAATGTGAAATTGGTGAGGCGTGAAGCTGAGCCATTATTATTTAGAGTCAAAAAGTAGGAACTCCAACTGACCAAGCACTACGGGCACAGAGGATTATAAAAAAAGTCAGGACTCCAAAACAGTTGCTAAAATCCACAGCCTGATACAGCATTTTTTATTCATAAACAGCAACTAGAACAGCAAGGCATGAATATTTTACATGCATCAATATTTCCTGACGCGATATTGGAGCTTACCGGGACTTTTCTGCCTTTCAAAATGAGTTCAGATTATGAGCTCTGGCAGGTTGCTCAGAGGTGAGGACCAGGACCACGAGGGGATTTTTCAGAGATTGGTGTGGGGTGGCAGCAGGGATGGAGGGAGTAGGAAGTGAGGGACAGCAGTCTTTGTTCCTGTTTCGGCTTGATAGGATTGGGATTTAGGTCCAGGGAGAGAAGACACAACAAATACTGAGCTGTTCCAGCAGGGGATGGTGTGATTAAACCTGCAGAGGAAGAAAAGAATTATAATTCACACATGGAATAAGTTAAAACAAAATCCTCTACTTTCTCTCCCCCTTGGTAGTCTTACTTTGAGGATTTTGAATGGCACGCATTGTTGACATGTCAGGAGGAGCGACTGTGTTGGTTCTGCTCATAATCCCATTACAGCTCTGCAGATTCAGAGTTCATTTGTCGCTTTGTTGGAAGACACACACCTATCTGAAAATTAGGAAGATCTGATCTGGCAGCAACTCACTCACTTAAAGCTTCTTATGACAGAACATGATGAAAATGAAACTTTGTAACTGACCGAAAATTAACCAAACAACATTAGCAGAAGGCGCAGCCACCTCTGACAGGCAAAAAGAAAGTGCCTTTCTCTGTCAATGTACAAAATACTCCTGTTTTGTTGCTTTAGCAATTCTGACTATTTGATGAGGGGCAATTTTATCTGTCAGCATGCTTTGTTGGGACGTGGGACAGCACACGCCTGGTGGATTATACAAAAGCAGAGGCTGGCAGTGTTAGATTACAATGCAGTTTGTCAGTTTTTCCGTGTTGGCAAGTACATTTATCAAGCTGCAGTATTTGGCTGTATTTATTGATTGTGTTTGCAGTGTTGTGGCCTTGTGCAGTGTGTAATTGTGTTGGGTGATTGTTCAGTGGACCATTTGTTTATCCCTGCGACTGTCCAGTCAGAATTTAGCAGCAGTAATTGCATGACTGGGGATTTCTTCATTTTATCCGGCTGTTAAGTCTGACGTAACACCCTTTTAAAATACGATTTCCGGGTCAAATCACTCCGTTAAAACAAACAACGGCCGAACATGTGAACACTTATGATCACCTCTTTCGTCAGTTAGACATTTTTTCATTGATAAGAAAGAGGTAAAATGACAAGTACATTTAAAAGAACAAAAACCAACCTCAGATCAGAATGGGAAGCAAAGCACGCTGCGTTGTAGGAATATGAGGCTCGGAGCGGCTTGGACCTGGAAATCATATTTTGAAAGTATGTTACGTCACGTCTTAACAGCCGGATAGTGTTGTGCATACTGTAGTAAGAAAGGCACTCTAAAGCTAACAAGTTTGAAGAGTAAAATCAGCTTCCCAAAACGCAGGAAGAAAATGTAAGGAATGTAAAAGCCACTGTTTATCTGCTCTAACACAAGATGAGAGCATTACCCAAAATTCATAGCATTGCGATGCTAAATACAACCGTGCACTGCTTAACACTGCAGATATACACACCATTGCTGGTGTAGTAACTTTGAGTGAAGTCACATTGCCAGAGCCAGTCAGTCTTTTAGCATGCTGTTATGTATGTAGCCACCAAGTTCATATTTAAAACCATTTTACATGGTTCTAATCTTAAAATGAATAAGTTGGAGACAGTTTTCAACCGAATGACAGCGATAATTAGCTAGAACTGTTATCGTCTACTGGCGATACAATGGGAAGCCTGATTTTGTTGAATTCTATATGAAATAAAAGAAACATCACGTGAAAAAGGACTTTTGCATGGTAAATTTGCCTCTGTTATCAATATAAATGGCATTATATTACATGGCTTAGCAACATTCCAGGGCTGCCCAATACTGCATCTGGAGGGCCCCTGTCCTGCATGTTTTAGGTTTCTCCCTGCTCTAACACACCTGAGTCTAACGAATTTCAAACCTGTGACAAGCTTCAGCTGCTTGATAATGAGCACATCATTAGATTCAGGTGTGTTGGAGCAGAGAGAAACCTAAAACATGCAGGACAGTAGCTCTCCAGCAGCAGGGTTGGGGAGTCCTGCAACACAAGGGGGGTGGGGCTTAACAATGGGGAAGTTAAGTGGTTGTGATTAGAGCCCAATGCCGATATTGATAACTGCAAAAGCTTTCCATATACCTCAGGTAAAAAATATATTAATATAACAGCGATCAAAATGTCTACAAGTATTTTACAGCTGAACAAACTTTATAATCAAGGATAATGACTATTGTCCTGCAAATGCATGGATTTAAAAGTGTGTGTACTTGCTATAGCAGTTTGTATACAGCAATGTGTGTTACTATGTTTGTGTACAGCTGCTGTGTGAACGGCTGAATGAGGGTGAAGGCCGGGAGATTGTAAATCACTGAAGGCAGGAGGCAGACCTGACTTCTCTCTTAAGCACAGAGATGTATCCAGCTCGCTCTGGGACAGATAAAAGAAGTCGGGTCAGGGATGCAATTACAGTCATCTGCCTCCTCCCTCCTCACTGCCATCTCTGAGTCTGAGGAATTACAGGCTCATAATGACATTTACCCTCTCCCCTTAAGAACATCTTATCTCTTAGACTTTGGGCTGGATTTAGTTTCCTTTCACTATTGACTTCCCTATGGTCTGTCTTTCATCATTTTTGACTTTAGGCACCACTTGCTTCATCTATTCATTTCCAGACTATCTACACTTTTTGTTTGTAATCTTTTTTTAAATGGCTTGCTGATACCATCTTACCGTCTTTAGGTGTTTGCCTTTATGAGATAGTGAGATTTAGAGCAGGTCTGCGGGTCAGGGCTGCTCATGCGGACAATCAGGCCCTTCACCCAAATAATGACCGCCATGAATCATCCTATGAATGAGACAGCCTTTGGTTTCAGCACCATGGTCAGCACTTGTGCTTTTAACTAACCCTGCAAGTGAACGATAAAAGTATAGTGGAGGCTGTTCGTGTTGAAATGAATGTCACAGGCGCCTGCTCTTAGGTTAGCTCGAGGTGAGTGATTTGATTTGGGGGAATAGTTACATTGGAGAGGGAGCATTTCTTCCCTTGGTGGAGGAGTCAATTTAATTGGCTACGTTTTGCATCACAGAGCAAAGTTGCATAGCTGTTTTTATGAGAGGCTTTTTGTAGGCCTCATCGGGATAAAACTCTCCGAGTCCTGCCACAGCACCTATTCATCAAGACTGTAATCTATACTTTAATAGGGAAGAGTTAATGTTTACTCTGTGAAGTGAAGGAAATGACCTGCCCGCTGCACATTAGGAAAGAAAAAATAGTAAACCGTTCCTCTTTATGTGTTGTCAGTGGAACGGTGGATGTGCTTTGAACTTTTACAGCACTGTAGAACTTTGTAATGTGAAAGAAGTTCCCTTAAATGATCATTAGAAGAGCAGCAAAGAATTTAGAGCAGCTTAGGTAACTCTCTGTGGGTGTGCGAGCACTGAACACTCTGATTCATAGCGCAATGAGGAAAATCTCCCCCTTTCTGGGCTGCTTAGTTGGCCGAACGATGTTCTGCTTACACCCGGCACTGACGATGATCTAACATCCAAACAAAAATCGGCATTTGCAAATTCATCCCGAGTGTTCATCAAAAGCCTCATCAAAAGATCAAAAGTGTGCACAGATCATCTGAGATGAAACAGCAGAGATCGACTGAGAGAAATCCCCTAAGCTGGTTCTGCATCTGGTTTCTGCCACTCTGACTCTTGATCTGAAATGTCATTGAAGTTCAAGTGCTCCAAGAAAGCACTCAGGAAAACTACTGCGGCTGCTGGAAGAAAAAGGCTGACATCACCTTCCACTGGTTGATGAATATTCATAGAACAGGAGGAGTGATGAAGGTGTTATTTGTATATATGTGCGTGTGTGTGTGCGCACGTGTGTTTGTGTGTGCACATGAGTGTTTGTGTCTGTTGTGTACACGTGAATATGGGAAGACATGATGAAAGGGCACATTTGACAAGCTTCTCAGTGGTTTATGATGGGAGAGAGGTCACCGTATCCTCCTTGGCACTGAAGGGAATACTGTCAGCACTGAACACACACACGCGCGCACACACGCACACATGCACACACGCACACACACACACCATCGTTGCGGGGGCTTACTTTTCGAGAATAACCGTATAAATCAAGTTTGTTTAAAAACCAAGCGTCATAACGTAGCATAAAATCTGTGTCTGTGTTCAGAAGTGCACGTACGCATGCACATGCACACGCACGTGCACACACAAACACACAAAATTTCAGGAACTTTCTGGAAAAGCAAAGAACAGCTTACTGTACATTTAAATATAAAGCTACACGATGTTGAAGTTGATTGTGGTAGCCCCTGTGGACAGTGTTTCCACGAGCATCATTGCCTTGTTTAGTAAAGTCAGCTTTGTACTGTCGGCTTTGTTTGTTCGCTTGAGCTTCTTCTGGCTTTTTTGTAGCAGTATGACTGTGTTCCCTGCAGTCAACTTTGTGAGTAACATACTTCTACTCCTGATACACACATGTACACATTAGAAGCTGAGAATTAGCAAAGGAGACTTGAGGGGCTCACACAGCAGGAGTGAACACACGATAGCATCAGGAGGATAGAAATTCTCCCTCCATTCTGCACCGAACAGTCACACTCTACTTGTGTGGGTGGACTCACTGGCTTGAGGAACACAATTACTGACACACCGCAAAACTCATTTGCCTCCTGAAATAGTGCATCGGCTGTTGTGCTCTGTAATGCATCTCTCAAAGTCCTGCTTTGTCTTCCGGCTGATCTGATGTGCTTCCCAAAGAAATTAAAGCAACACTGCCCTCGGTGTGTGTGTGCGTTTGTGTGTGTTTGTGTGTGTGTTGCTCTCTTTGCCTCTTTGCCTTGTTGTGATAAGCCGCTGCTTGGATATTGCTGCAGCTGTGTTCTACTGGCTGCCCTTTTCACGCTAGGCTGTCTGCTTCATCTCCCTCATTTTTCCATCAGACATTAACACTCTGAGTGGTAGCATTGTTTAGCCTCCAAATGTCTTGCACTGACGTCATCCAGCATCCAGCTTCTGTTGCTGCCTCTTAGTACATTTGAGCTCAAATGTAACACACACACACACACACACACACACACACACACACACACACACACACACACACACACACACACACACACACACACACACACACACACACACACACACACACCTGGATGTAAGACATGGATTTAACATCATAGTTTCTATAGGCTGAATTTATAGTGGCAGTTATGACCTTTTATTACCAATTTCCTTGCAACGCACCACATTCATTTCACATTTTCGAAATTAAAGACATGAAAATCAGCTGAAGGAGCAGTCTCTAACCATCTGTTTGCCATTTCTCTCTGTGTTGAGTGCATCCACACATCCCAACACATTCCACCTCTGGCAGCATCATCCTTCTCACCTGCCACTCAGTGCCTCTCTCAATTAAATGGACCACTAAGCATCAGTGTTCCTCTCTGACGAGAGATGTCTTTCAAGCTGAGGGACTGTGGATTCGCAGGGCCGAGCCACAGGATGGAAAGACACTTTTTTGTGTGGTTGTCGGCTGGTTGGATCATATGTTTTTTATTTTTGTTTACAGCTGTAGTCACAAAGGAGCAGCAGACCTGGCTTCCGAGCTTTAGTGACACTGATCTTTTCACGGTTGTCTAACCGAGGAACTATCTGATCCTGTGTGGGCTCGCCCTGTTTAAGCAGACATGAATAAAGTAAAAAAAAAAAAAATCGTATTTGTGTCAACTTTGAGTCTGTGTGAAATCATGCAAACAGTTGAGCTGAGACACACTGTTTGAATCCTAAATGAAACTTGTGTCTGATGACATGTCTTGGATGGCTTACTCACCGTGATTGAACATCTTCTTTTCCTCTCCTGACTTTTCTCCGCCCTTGTGCTGCACATACCAGCATGTGTTTGTGCATAGTAGAGAGAAAGGAGCATTTGGGTACTCAAGGAGGGCCAGCCGACTGGGGAGCTACAGCGGGCAAAGCACCAATACTCACTTCAGAGTGTGAGTTTGAACGTTGGCCTCTAATCGAAAGGCTCTCTTCCTCCAAACACCCCCTCAGTCAAACCTCTGATGTAACAGGTCACTTTCACACACCTACACTCTTTAACACCTTGTTGTTCATCCTTCATTGAACTTGAGTTGGCCATAATCTCACCAGAATAGTTGTAGTACTATACACTATACATATGGAGATGTTTTGGCGATTTCAGTTCTCAGTTAGAGAAAAATAAACCGGGAAATATTTTAACTTGGAATAGATTTGTGCACAGAAAATAGAGAGACTTCCTAAACCAAAGCGAGGGGGTCTGGAGCTTTAAAGACACTATTTCCCGCATTCGACTTTAAAAGAATGAAAATAACAAAACAAAATGTACATTGCAACAGCATTTTTATGTCAAATACTTATATGTCATCTTTTAATTATGCGTATTGTAGTTGAAAGTGTAATGCCTTGCAGCCTGTAGCACTGTCCTTTAGGGAACATTGGTGTGGATCGGTCCTGTTAAAATTATTTTGCAGGAAAGGAGTGGGCAAAGGTTAGAGATGTCCATCCATATTCTATTCTCTGTCACTATATTTCAGTCCATACTGAATGCACTCCTTAAAGATGCTTTGCTGTGTGATATGCACAAAAGCGCCTTCATCAGTATAGTCAGATTCCTGAACCTCCCATCTTTTGCCATGATAGCCCAAAAACTGGGAGGAAATTGGGAGAGGGTAGTAAAAATTGTAGTGAGTCCCCCGGGAAAATCGTGAGGGTTGGCAAGTATGTTGTGCACCAAATTTTCAGTGGGCTTGAGGCTTACAGCTGCAGACAGGGCAGGGAAGTTAGACAGTGAGAGATAAAGCATTCGTGGCTTTTGTCTATATATAGCAATTTGTGATGAAGACAACAAGACTAAGAGTCTGCAGCCATGCTAGTGTCTCTAAGATGCTTGTAGGCACAGCACTTCTTTGAGCTAAATGCTAATGTCAGCTTGTTAATGTAAAGTATTAAAGTATTGGATGCATTTTGACCTGATGATGGTGCTAGATGAAATCACCAAAGTTATTAAAGTTCATCCTGAGTGGGGACATGCATATCTGTACCAAACCACAATCCATCCAATACTTGTCGTCAACCATATGGTGGTTTCATCTATCCATCAATCAATCCAGCTGTGCAGATGTTTATGTCTGGAGCAAAGGGTTGGACTGACAGGTAATGACCATTGCCATCTTAAGCACTAACATGGCTACATCGTCACTGTCCATATTATTTAAAGCCTTTTTAATGTGGTGGTGTATTGTATTGTCTAATGGGGTGTTCCTGTCACTATGATATTTGCTGCAAGTATTGTCCAAAGATATTTAAATATAAATCTTTATCATGCTGTAACAGGTTTTTTGTGTTACCACAGAACAGAGCTTACCTTGTACGGCAGCTGGAATGTTGTGATATCACAAGATTCAATTCAATTATACTTTATACATCCCTGAGGGGAAATTCTTTTAAGATCACTTGAGAATTGCACATGATTATACAAAAATCCATCTTGTCAAGCTTCAAGTAGGGCATTTGTGTTCAGCTATGGATGCGGTTTAGGTGTGTGACATCACAGAGGCGACTGTTCATTCAAACTAACAAAGGCGGCTCCTAAAGAGGTTAGCATCGATGCTTCGATAGCGTCATCAGAACAGAAGAGTATTTCTTTATTGAAAAAAGAGCAAAGAACAGCACTGAAGGCTTTTATTGATGGAAAAGTTGTTTTTTTACTTTTTTTTTTTAGAGCTTCTCAGATGGTTCTGTGTAACAAAGCATCTGGTGCGTCAGAACAGAGCCACCTCCTACATCAAAGGCCTGCTAGGGAAATAACATGATGTTTATTAGAAAGACCACCAACTGATTTCAGTATCATCATGATGATGATGCTGAATGTGCAGTCAGTAAAATAACAACATTTTTAGATATGAATTGTTTACCTGTTGGTCTGACTAATACAGATCTGAAGAAAATTAGCTGACAACAATTTCTGTCATCAACGTATTTGGTGAACAAAACAACATTCTTCATAATGACTAATTGGATTATGCGCTAGAAGTTCCCACTTTTAATATTAATTAACAGGAACGTCTTCCAGGGAGAAGAAGTCATATTAAGCTTTAGAATTAACTTTCATTTTGTAAAATAATTCATTATATCTTCGTCAGTTTTTCTTCTAGAAATAAAGCCATGACATGATGTTGTGCTGCTTCACTGTGAGGCCAAATATGTAAACACTTTCTCCTGCTGCAGAACTCAAGTCATCCTCTATTTGTATTTCTCTCTCCCTCCCTCTACCAGTCTCCTTTCTTTCTCCCTCATTGTCTCTGTGTCTTCTAGGTTATTCCTATTAGACTATTCAGCATGGGGCTGACAAAGACCTGCCTGCTGCATGCTGATACAGCCACAGAGCATTGCTCCAGCCTCTCCTCTCTGATCTCATGCCATGCACACTCACACAATACATTCTCTTTATATTTGTGTGTGTGTGTGTGTGTGTGTTGGGGGGGGGGGGAAGAAAGGCAGAAAGGATTGAAGCATTAACAACAACATTATTTTCTTTGCCTGGCCTACAGAACAAAGGAGTGAAAGAGTTTCAGTGGACAACTGACATAAAACACAGATTTTGATTTTCCAACAGGAGGATAGCGGTGCATTCGGTGACATATGAAGGGCCCCAGAGAGTGATGCATGCACACAGACGACGGGTGACAGTGAAAAATGAGAAGGAAGGGAATTGTTCTTCAAGTGACACATACTGATGACGGTGGCTGCGAAGCGAGGGATGAACAAAAAAAGTAGGATAGAGAGAAGTGCGTAAGATGAATCGGACTGGCCGGGTCAATTAAGTGAGTTTCAGACTGTGCAGCCTGGCCGTAAGTGTAGTGACATATGTGAACACTGAAAGGACTGATAATGGGATGGCTGCACAATTAGCTATATGTGGTAAAGAGAATGCAGATGGCACAGGTTGGGTAGGGTGTGCTGTTTGGTTGTGAACAAATAAATAATATAAAAGACAAGAATGAGGAGTTAATTGAGATAGTTATTTGACAGATATCATGCTGAGTAAGCAGATCTGGTTACAGATCAAAGTGTTTAAATAATCTTAAATGGATTTTGGAGTCAGTTTGATTTACTCAGGGAAGTGTGAGAGAAGAGATGTGACTCCAAGCTGCAGTCATCTTCATGAAAAATGTCGCAACAATTGCCAGATGCACAAAGCAGATGCTTGTGGTGTTATTGTGAGTAGCTCTGGATAAGACAGTCATTTTTCAGTGTGTGTGTGTTGCCTTTTACATCGATTTGATTTCCCTGGTGATTCTTTTGATATGTGTGTGTAAATAAAACCAAACTAAAGTTTATTAAGGGGAACTTTAAATTCAGCTTACAGGTGTTGGGTAGTAAGGCAGATGTGAATATAGGTGTATAAAGCCTTTTGTGGCTCCAGAGGGAGACGTATGAAGTCTGATAAATTGTGGAATTATGCCACTTGAGTCAGCATCAGTTGGGGCTTAAGTTTGATGAAAAAAATAAAATAAATCAATAAATCTGTGGGTGTGGAGTTAGAAAGAAGTGATTTCACCAAACCTCTGTAGCCTAATTCTCATCTCTGTGCTGAAGATAGGCGGTTATATCTACTGTGTTCACCCTCCAGTGTTTAAGCATGATAACGTTTCCTAACTAGTACTAAACGCAAAGTAAAGCTGAGGATGATGGGAATTTTGTTTTACCATAACCATTAAACCCATCTCCTCAGTTTTGCAAGGCTTATTATTCCAGGATAGGGAGAAAAACGCTCTGGCTGGTTTGCATTTCTTCAAACAAATAACGGTCAACTTTGGTGGCACTAAGTCCTAGATGTGGCCACCACACCCTTGCAAAATAGATAGCGGAAGGGGAGGAGAAATCCTGAATCCTGTAAATCGACGTATGTACCAAATAAAATGGCGATCTCGCCAATAGTTGTAAAGGCATTTCACTCAAAACCTCTAATGACAACTTCATGGTGGCACTTGAGAAAAAGTAATTTGTGCCAATCCATTTAGCAAATGTTGAGATATTTGACAGAATAAGTCACCTGCTCGTGAGGCTGATGAAAAGCTCCATAGATATGTGCCAAATTTCAAGGAAATCGATCCAGTAATGGTTCTCCACCGTTGACACATGTCCGACGAAGGCATTCATGTGCTAATAGTGGCAAAAAGTAGGAATTCCACATTAATATCATGGACATGTAGTTTGTGAAAATGTGCTGATACCACAATATAAAATATGTATGACGAGGGAAATTAACAAACAAATGTAATTTCACAGTTAGATTATGTCCAGAGTCCCATGTGAGACATGTACACATGTATGTGCAATGGGGCATAGATACATGCATGTGTGGATAAAATGTAAATGTATTTCTTCTTCTAAGCAGAGGAGAAAAAAATCGGTGCAGAAAGCCAATGAGAAGCCAGCTTTAGCACCACCACACCAACACCAACCTGCAACACACATGTTTATCACAGGCAGAGCAGGCTGTGAGATGTAGGTCCAGTAGCAGCAGCTGTTGTTTACCCATCCACTCCACAAACAGAAGCATTGCACAGATCACAAGCTCACTGAGAAGAGAGACGTTCAGAAAAACACCCTCAATGTTGGAATATAACTCTAAACCAGTGTGATCAACGCAGAGAAACATGTATTTCACTGACTGGAGTTTCTCTTTAGCAGTGGGCCTTTAATGTAAATACCTGATGCACTGATTTATTGAACCCTGTTAGTACCATAAACATATTCTCTGCACTTCCCCTCGCTATATATTGGGTGAAGAAATGCCCTTCAGAAATATGCAAATAAGAATGAGAAGTGCTAAAGCAATTAAGAAAGTGAAGTATCTTGGTTTGATCAGATTGATCAGAGCACAGATTAAGTACTTCTTATTTAATGTGTCCAAGCTCAATAAAGAACTCATTAACAGGTGATGGATAACAATCGCTGTTATTAAACGCTACAAAGTACTTCTCTGACTAATATGAGTCATAAACGATGCACAGCGCGGATATGACGTCCATCAGGTGGGCGATCAATCTGCCATTCAGTGAAACCCACTGAGGAGGACTAAAAGGCCCGTTGCTGAAATAGTGTCTGTCAACCTGTCAATGTCACTGCTAAAATATACTGTGCTGCACTCTGTCGACTGTGTGAATGATGAGGAACAGAATCGCAGAGTGGAATTTGGCAGCCGAGCGATGTTAGCCCTACTTGACCTCCTTTGGCTGAAAGAGAGCCGGCCGGCCACCGAGAGAGAGTCACTACAGTAATTGAACCGTGCCACATCCACAAGAAGTAACTCCCTAAAGGAATGCTAATCATAAACAACAATGATCTCCCATGTGGCATCGGAGTGTCGTTTTTTCCAGTTTACATACACTGGGCGTCTTTTTCTTTGGTGTCTTTAAAGCCCAGGGGAGCACCAGAAAGCCAAACTTCAATCAGACGGCGGCGTCTATAGTGGCTGAGTGACTCACTGAGTTTAATGAGGATGTCTGCCAAAACAAAAGGGCTTTTCATGTCTGCTGGTCCTGTCCTGTCTTCTAACAGCTCTATCAAAGCGGCATTAGTTTGTGGTGACTTGTTTTTTCGTATTTGATCTGAATTGATTCATGTCTGTATGAAATCCTTCAATAGGATAATAAGTTCAACTCCAGTCTTGATGTTGTTCATCTGTGAGAAACAAGACTACTACACATTGTACTCATGTACTGCAGTTAAGCACAATTTTGAGGTACTTACTTTACTCAAGTATTTCTCTTTTATGGTACTTACATAATATTTCCTCTCAACTACATGTTAGAAGCCATTGTTGCACTTTAGATACTATTTAGTTTGCAGATTTAAATTGTTAATGCAAAGCAAAAATCAACACATAGATTATGCATTATTATTAAAATTTGCAACATTAAAGTGATGAACACGTGAATGCATCCCTAATTCAAATGATTTGATTTAGTATCAGTGCTTTTTTCAAGTAAAAGATCTTGGTGCTTCTTCCATCACTAATTATGACAAATAAGAAAACAGGTGGAGCTTTGCTAATGATTGGTCACCTCAACCTGCCCCTGACCTGCCTACGCAGCTATCTGCTTTGATCTTCCCTAATGAAGCACTTCCCTCTTTGAGGTCCTCGGAGACGCCACCTCCACACTGGCCCAATCAGTCTTAGAAAGCTCCAGCCCCTCTGGCGGCATCCGGTTCAGGCCAGGCCCAGATTGGTCATTTCATCAGCACCCGGCCCCTAATGAACTGGAGGATGGAGGGCATCGAGAAGAGAGGAAGGAGGGAAACAAGGGGAAAGTACAAGCTTAGGCCCTTTGTACTAATAAAGAGACTCTTTCCCTAATGAAAGTGGCTCTTTTGTTCCATATTGGGCACACTCAGAGGACTCAGCGGTCGAGTTGATCTGACCACTTTAACATTCAGCTCTGTGATAAATGGTCAAGCTGTGAATTATTTCTCCCCTTTTGGTGAGGTCTTTCTTCTCATATGCCAGCTCTGAATTAAGCCCTCATTTTAACTGATTGGTTTCTTTGTGCTTCGAGGCTCAAGCGCCACACTTGCAATCTCTCATTCTACGTATGCAAAATACATATTCTTTTGCAGGGGCAGCTCTTTCTTTGCACCGCACCAACTTGGAAAAGTCACATTTATTCAATATCAAAGAAGAGACCGTGAACTCCTGGATCACAAAAGAGTTTTTGTACGTTCAGCACGGTTCAGGATTTTTATTCTGTTTAGATAGGTCCATCTAGAAACATAAAATATAAGTTGTGTGTTACTCAGATACTGATGAGCTGAGATGTATCTCCATTTAAAATCAAGGAGAAAAGGCCTTGAAGAATATTACTTAGAGCACAGTTCCAATGTTATAATCGAGCATATTAATCATTTATATAACCCCCATCCATCCTCCCCGCACACTGCCCCACCTCACGCCAGCTTGTGGCTCTTAATGCAGTTCCTCCTGTTCTCTCTCTCACACTCACACAAACACACCCACAGCAACAATGTCTGACTTGTAACACCTCCCCTGTAGCTATGTGTTGTCTCTCTGATTGAGCTCCCAGTCGATATTACTCACTTTTGTATGGACAGATGCCAGAAGGAAGCCAGTCAGGTTGGAGCAGGAAAACTAGATGTTTCCTCGGGTGTGTGTGTGTGTGTGTGTGTGTGTGTGTGTGTGTGTGTCTGTGTGTGTGGGTGTGTGCACTTCTGAACACAGATACAGAACGTTAAGCTACGTTATGACGCTTGGTTTTTAAACAAACTTGATTTATACGGTTATTCTCGTAAAGTAAGCCCCTGCGACGATGGTGGTGCATTTCCATTTAGAGGAGTTTTATTGAGGTTGGAGAAATGATAAAGCGAATGATTTATGAGCGGGAACGACATGCCAGGTTAAATCTAATCCAGCAGTGGGGGAAAGTGGGGAAACCAACCGACTCTATTTTCAAGGAAGCAAGAGGGCAGTTTGGCAAATTGATAGTATGAGGAGATGAGAACAGTACGTGATGTAAAGGGATAGGTCTTGTGTCCTGAATAATAATACTTTAATGTGACGGTGTGATGCATCGCAGATTCAAATCTACAGAGGTCAATTGCCTCGCTCAATATCTGATTCTTTTACCAGCTGTGTAAAAATAACCTACAATCAATGCGTTTTCTTATCAATCTGACGAACCCTTGCAGCTACTGTAACAGTGTAACAGTGTTGTCTGGCTGTGCGAGGAGGTTAAAATGAAGTGTATCCCAAAGTGCTTTTTCAGAAAGACAAGTGCCCCATCAATGTAGCATCTGCCAGTGTCTTCTGGCTACTCGGCACTCATTAGCAGGCAGACTGGTACAGGACTTTCTCCATCTGGTAGCCTGAAGCAGCACACACTGCACTGCACTCAGCCCAACAAAGAGTTCATACTAAATACCACGGATGCAGAACACATTGTCACTCCCAACTGATATATACGGATGCTCCGTCAGCACCTGTCGGAGTCACGTTTTTAACGCTATGGCAACATTTCTCAACACGCAAGATAAGGTTAGGTTTAAGCAACATAACTTCTTGGTTAGGTTTAGGAAAAGATTGGGATTTAGGATTCATACTCATTTTAGTTCCAATGTGTGTGTGTGTGGCCGGACCAGTAAAACAACTACAGCAACATCCAAAATCTGATCTGCCGAGAATTTCTCATCTGGTTGATGTTGGCAAAAGGCTGTCCCTTCTCGGGGCACCAGATTTCTGCAGCCTCTCGGCAACTCTCAGTTGTGACTGAAAACAGACTGCTTTTCCTCAAACCTGACAAACATTAATTTATCTTTTCTGTTCTCAGTTGTCCTTGCAAGTGCTTGTATTTTTGTCATGATGATCATGATGCTGAGTATTACTTCAGCACTGAGAAGATAGGTGAACACACCAAGCGCACAACATTTGCTTATGTGAAGAAACAGAACCTGGTCCAATTCTTCTTGCAAATCCTGACGCTGTGTCACGTAGCCTGTAGGTAAGAAAGTGGGATCTGTAACAGCGTATCCAGCATAGGACCTGCTACTATTATTAGGACAGTGCAACCCCCAGTAGACAAATAGGAAGAGCAGTCCATTTCATTGAAAAAAATTGAATTAATTACTTTTTTGCCATTTTCACTCTTGACAGATTTGACACCTCAGTGCTAAAGGGTGCCTGGTGCATTGGTATCAGACGCTGAGGCCCCCTGACCAAGCTGCCATATTTGACGAGTTGGGATTGAGAAGAGGTTGTCATGCACACAGTAAAGTAACGGAGAACAGACACAGCTTCAGTAAACAGGTCGCTAAGCATGCAGTTCACACAGCCGGGGATCTATAAAGCTCTCTGTGTAGATGTCCAATCCACCATATTTCATGTGTTGGGCTGTTAAGTCTTTATTAGCTTTAGAGTTAATGTCCTATATGTAGCAGCTAATGCTATAGGCCTCTTTAAGATCCCATCAAAGTGAGCACTAAACTGATGCTTACAGCAAAACACCATCATAAACAACAGGTACAATAACAACAGTGGGGACCCTGTTCTAGTCCAGTTCTTATGGGAATCTCAGTATTCAGGAGAGCCACATACATACATTTGGCATTAAACTTCAACTCCTCATTTTTCAATTTTCTGAAAAAAGAGGACCATCTGTGAAATATATAAATTTGAAAGTGATGTGTCAGCACAGCAGAGGCAGTTTTTAGTGAGCCTGGGGTTCCTGTCAAAAATGTTAAATCTTCCCAAGAGTCTCACTTGGCAGGAAGGCAGCAACTCCCGCAAATGAACAACAACCGCAATCTTATTTTTTAATGATGAGGCTTCACTTTGTTCAAAAATCGCTGTATTGTGATATAGTCAAAAACATGTAAAGTGAACGACATCCATTTTCTGTGGTTGCTGTTTTTGGACCAAGACCACAGACTGTTTTAGTGGGATTATAATGTGGTTGCAGTTTGTTAGAGAACCCATAAAGCCAGCATTTTCACCGGAAGGCATGCTCAGGTGAATGAGCCCCAGCCCTTACCTGATTTATTTATTTATTTAACAGGGAAAATTGACATTGTTTACATGCACACTCATTTTCCACTATTATTCCTAATATGAACATCATATTCTGTTTGGATTCTGAATTAGGGCTTAGCCTCCTGAAATCGAAAAAGCAAGGCAGAAAAAATTCATCTGAAGAGAGTCAGGTTACCGGTTTATAGCCATGCCAACAGTTTGCAATGCCGGGGTAGATGCATAACCTGACCCGCCAGATGGTTTGTTACACAGAGCCATCTGAGAAGCCGTCATTGGAAACAGTTTGGAAACGGGCAGGCACATGCAAAAAAAATACTTGGCATGTGATTGGATGTACCATCTGTCTATCAAACTGTTGGCGAAGTCCTTCGGGAAGAGAGCGAAAAAGCTCTTCTCGAACTTGTTTTCATGAGAAGGAGAAGAAGAAGAAGAAGAAGAAGAAGAAGAAGAAGAAGAAGAAGAAGAAGAACACTGACAGTTTGTTCTGTTTTCCGCCTTTTACAATATAAATCACCTTTGGGAAGACAAATTAGCAATTCTTATATTTATGCTTAAATTTGTTTTAGTTTTCTCTGAAAGGATGCTCGTACCCAATACATCATTTGGGTCTGTGTGTCATTCTTATCCCTTCCCTGCCAATCATCTATCATACATATTACAACAGTGCATTACCATTGCTGTATTGCTAGATTTCACAGTGTGACACATCTGTACAGCTGTGGTACTTCAGGAGAATTTGATGATCCATGTTAATAACAATCAGACCACCAAACGATTCAGTAGAAGAAATCGAATCATCTGAAGTGGCTGATACAGATCATTAAGAACTTTTATCAGCTAACTTCCCCTGAACTTTCCCTTATTCACGTTTGAATAATTTAGTACAGATATATTTATGTAACCACAAGATAAGAAACACAGAGCTGAACATGTGACGGTGTGGACAATTCCCTGCGCTATTCATGTGGCACAGTAAAAGAATTAGCGCTTTTCCATTCACTGGAGGGATTACAAGGAGGTGGGGTGTGCTCAGACTATATCTGTCTGCAGTGCAGATGAGACTTTTCTCACACAGTTAAAATGATTTATGGGATGGAAAAAGGATGGAATACGGAAAGAGGGAGAGAAGAGTCAGAGGACAGGGCACATGAGACAGTGTCTTGGGAATGAGTAGGATGTTGGAAATGAGGTTGGCTTGAGTGACAGTTGGGTGAAGTGCCTGTGGAGAAAGGATGAGGTCCATAAGGTACAATATGCATGAATGTGTCGCGTTTTAGCTATAATTACACACTGAGAAGTAATCCACTTTTAAAAATGAATTATGAAGAGATTGATTGCATTTGCACTGGTTTTCGCATGTGCATGTTCATGGTCACATACATACGTTTCTGGTCTACAGGACACTATGAGCACAAAACCTGTGCATTAGCGAGAGGAATAACTGCAAAGGAAAAGGACAGACTGAGCATGAATTGACTTCAAATGAATATGATGCAAATAAAAGGTTGTCTATATAATCTGCAAGACTTTTGGACCTTTTCTGCAGTCCAGTTTCATGTAGTTTTGATGCTTGTGGAGGCATGTGGTGCTACGCTGTTGCATTTCCTTTACAACATGTAACAACATGGTTAAGGTTAGATGGTGAAGGTTAGGCCTTGACCTTGAATGGTTATGGTTAGTATGTTTGTCAGGAATGACGATACCAAGTTTTTGCACAGCTAGGGTTTCCATCCAGACACAACCACACCGGTGCTTCCAGCTAAATGCTAACATCAGCATGCTAACATCCTCACAATGACAATGTTAACGTCTGTGTTTCTCACATTTACCATGTTCACCATGTTTGTTTAGCGTGTTATGCTTATCTTTAGATTAGTCATTAGGATTAATCCTCAAGGGACCACAAATATCTGTACAAAAGTTTCTGGCAATCCATCCAGCAGTTCATGAGGTACGGCCAAAGATGTAAAAGATAATGACAAAGAAGAGTGCAGTGGAAGCAGCAGTAGTTTTGTTCTAGGTTAATGCCAAGGGTGACAGCCAAGACAGAGCCAAGATCACTATAGTTGCAATTTCAGAGTGAGCAAAGATGAAAGATGGTGGCTAATCATAGCCTTGTGAAACCATCCTGATCTCGCAAGCACCATTGTATTTTACTTGCAGATCAGTCTGGTAACGTGCAGCGGAGAAATTTTGGAGAAGTTAGCCAAGCGACCGAACCAATCAGTGTTGGTTTTGAGTTGGATTTAAGTGTGACGAAACGAGAAGCAACTGTTCAGTCTAAACAACATGCCGGCTTTCGCGGATGAGATGAGCACAGCTATCGAGCAAGCTCACTAACTCTTTTTTTTCTTAGATCCTTCTCTTGGAATATGGATCGGGCACCTGATATTATGAATTTTATCCGTAAATTCGTGCTACACAAACGGTAAATATCCTTTACCGACATGTTGTTTACTTTCTGAGCTTAGCCCACGCTGTTAGTACGTCATGCGATCATTGATCTGAATGGTTGATTTGGCCCATATGTTGTTGATACACGGATGGTTTATCCAATCAGCAACTAGTAGTTTCGCTCCTTCCCAAAAGAGCTCCAAATGAGAGTTCCCAGATGGATATGCTGAGTAAATGCGAATCAATCCATCTGGCGGAGTCAGGTTAGGTTAATCGACCAAATGCAAGAAAGAGTCATAAATTCTAAGCTGTAAACTACAACTAAAACCATGCCCTAAATATATAATAAATAAGTCATTTTTTAATTCCTGTGAGTGTGTCACTCCAGCTGAGGAGTGACATTTGACAGTGAGGCGTTTGTCACTGATGGACGAGCCTCCTAACCGCGTCAAAAGGCCACCGGGCCAGATGGAGACCTTATGGGTGGTTCCTTATTAATGGGTGCCACACAGCAGGAAAAATGATCGATGGAGAGGAAAAATGATTTCGACCTTGAATTTGGAATGGCACCCACTGGGTAAGCGACTGTGTACCTCATCTGGATAAATAAACACTGCCACAAAAGAGATGAGTGAAATTGTGACTTTCCACATAGCCTTTTACCAGGCAGCCATCAAGAGCGTTCTGACCTACATCATCGTGATCTGGTACGCTGGCACGCTGGCTGCTCAGCTGTGGACATGAAAGCTCTGCAGAGAGTAGTGAAGACAGCCCATATCATTGGCTGCTCACTGCCCTCCCTGGAAGACATCGCCACCTCCTGCTACCTCTGTAGAGCAACAAAAATCATCAGGGACCCCTCCCATCCTGGTCACCACCTGTTCCAGCTGCTGCCCTCCAGCAGGCGCTACAAGTCTGCCAAGGTACGCACCTCCGGACTCAGAGACAGTTCTTTCCCCATGGCCATCAGTACACTGAACTCTAATAAGCCCTGACCAACCCCATCCAACTCCCTCACATCATTCCACACCATTACATGTCACATCAGTCTCACTCTTTCATACCTGTGCAATATAATTATCCTTTTCTTGTAAATACAGTATTTGTTATACTGCATCCATGGTTTTAATATTTATTCTGATAGACACTTTTTGCACTTATTAACAGTGTTATATGTTGCGGGTTGTCTTGTGTTGTCTTGTGTACTAGATTTTTAAAATTGTCTTTTAAATTTGTAATTGTCCTTTACTACAAACCAAACAGAGTTGCATCTAAAATCGCGTTGTTGCTCTGCCACAATGACAATAAAGACGTCTATTCTATTCTGTTTCTAACCCTCACCAGCACAAAGACTGGAATCAATACATTGTTTGTCCAGATCCATCAATCCACCCTGATTGCTTCGATTAATGGACTTTGTCAGTTGCTTTGGGTACTGTGTCCAACGATCAATACACATATTTGCTTATAAATTAACCGAGCTGATACTGAAAACAGCCAAGCATAGGAATACATTCAGTTCCTTTTTCTTGTCAGTACACAGTGAATGATGTGTTCAGGTTCTTTTCAAACGAGAATAGAGGAAACAGACTTGTTACTTTTGCTCCATTCTTGAAAAGAAAGAATTCTGATAATGAACAATAACATTGAAAGTTAAAGTTTCTTCTTGTCAGACAAGTTAGTTGTATGGTAAGGATGTCCTCTTACCTTTTCTTAGCTGACAGTTTCGGCTGTACTACAGCTGAGTTTTCTTCCTGGTATGACGTGTTTTATGAAAACAGATAACCGGGCTGGGAAACTTCAAAATAAAGTTCCCCGCCCTGGTTGTGTCTGTTCCTCGCCCTGGTGCGACTGGCAGAGAATGGTGTCCCAGGTGCGTGGGAGCAAGTATGCCCCCTCGTCCCTGTTCATGGTGTTGCCCTCACGCGCCCTTATTTCTATGGCCTCCTTTATCTATCTTCTGTATCTGTTTGTTTCTGATGTGATGATTCCCCCCCTGTCCCAGTCCATGATGTAGTTGTTTCTTCTGCAATGTTCTGTTATGGCTGACTTTTTGTTTTCTTGTTCTGCTGTGCGTTCCTTTGGCCCGGTCAGCTGTTTTCATAAAACAAGTCATACCCGTCATTCAGATTAGCACTGAATGTGCTCTGGCGTTTGACCAGTGCGTCATGGAGTGGGTGGGAGACATGGTCCAAAATGACACATTTATTTGGAAAGCATCATCCTCTCTGCCACCGCCTCCAGAGAGTCCAGCTCTACTGTCTCAACGTCCCTGACCTACTGTCTCAACCTGCTTCCCCAGCACACAACAGCAAACAGATTCACAGATTCATGAACATTTTCCGTCAGATGTTGAAGGAGTTGTCTTCTTCAGACAATAGAGGTGACTCCTTGTTTATTGTTGATGTACACTCTCAGGTATAAAGGTTGGTGTTTAAAATACTTAAAGGGAAAGTTAGTTACTCATCCAAACTCATGAGTTACTCATCCAAAGTCAGTGAATTACATACAGTCGATGGCGGTCGTCGTGTTTGGAGAAGCGGACAGGATTCCTAACATGGAAGCTAAGCAATGTACCGCAAAACGTAATTAAGCCTAAAAAAGGTCTGTCTCAAAAAAATCTGTTTAAGTGTAAGATATTTTTAGAATATTTTCACATCTTTACCTTGCTGTCAGACAGACCTGTTTAATTTTACATGGGAAAACTGAAACTGTTCGCTCTGTTCCTTTAAGAGGAAACTTTTCTGTATACTTGGCACCTCATAGGATTTTCAACAATAATTTAAACTGCAGCATTGGTGCAATTTTATGAACCAATGAACCAGTGGGCAAATCTGACCGAACCAGCCATGTCTGGTGTCGATAAATAATGTGTCTGTGTATGTGCTTTCTGTATTACAACACAGTGATGGAGTGCACCTTTCACCATGTTACCTCAGTAAATGATGGCTCTGGCAGGGTGAGCATCTGTTTGTGTGCACACTTTCATTGATGCACTCAAAAATGTATGTATGTCTGCGTGTGCGTGTGTGTGTGTTTGTGTGCACATGGACTTTATGTTGGAAAGTCTCATTTTATGATGTGCACAAAAGGAAATATCAAGTGTACTCTTTGGATAGTGCAGCAGTGGAAATAGATTTACACACAAAGGCGCATAAAAGACAGCTCTGTATTCGTGGATTGATCTGGTAGTATCTTGTAGCTTAGTGGGATTTTATTTTGCTTCAGAATGTCAAGGAATAAACTTCATGTTAGCTTTTATTACAGGATTACTGTACCGCTAGACAATTGAACCAACTGCACTATAAAAACATATTAAATAAGCCTACTTTGTGATGTGATCAACAGAGAATCTTGTTGATAACAAAGGCAGGTCAACATATGTACTGAATATAGGGAGGAATGAGTAACATTTAATGCTTTGTCACACTGAAACTTGAATGTTACTTAGTTCAGATGTTGTTTTTGTTGCTATTTATAACCTCTACTAGAAAAACCCCATGTTCAGTTGTCACACATGACATGGTCATTTTAAATGGATTAGGGTTTTTTCATTTTCGGTTTACCAAAGTGCCAGTGCTGCTGGGTTAAATAATCTTGATTCCATGAAAGACGAGGGCTCTCACGACATCTCGCACAAAGCACAAATGATGGATTTTGAAAATTAATTTGCAGTTGAATGGCTGTTTATCCAAACTGCATGTTTTTTTTCCTGAGAGGACTGGTGGGGATTATTAAGACTGTATTATCCCACTCACAGATTCGTGCTCAGGGGTGAACACTGGGCTGAGCACACCTGCTAAAAATAGAGAAGACATCAAAGTCTGCAAAAGGTGCAGTAGAGCTTAACAATTATTTTCCAATCACTGCATTCTTAACTGAAAATTAGTTTTGCCACTTGGGCTGGCAGAAGCAAGCAACATGACATGTTATCACTTTTAAAGTTGAAGTACACATCCGACAGAACATTAACATTAATTTGGAGTTGTGTTTTTGTCACCTGATGAATGTTAGTCCAATATTCTTTATCCTTGTATTTGTTTTTCCCTCCGTTTCTACCAAGGAAGGAAAATATTCATGTCTTTAGCTGCTAGATATAGATATATATATGCAGTCATTCATATGTACTTTGTGTGTCTGCTGTAGTGTTTAGTAGGTTTTTACCAGCAGTGTTGGCATTGTTTTCACATGTGAGTCTGTGACTCTGTAGCGGGAACTGCCACAGAGTATTTTGCTATTGGTGTTTACATGTCTGTCTGTGGCCAGATTTTGTCACCGCTATAGCGTCGCAACAGTGCAAGATACAGTCGTGAAACACTAAAGGTGTGTAGATGAGATGAAGATGAGGCTGAGCTTAAAAAATGGGTTTGATCCGAGCAGGGGAGCTGGCATTTGGAGGATAGAAAGGGGGTATGGTGTGGCCACTGCCTGAAGGAAATTGCTGCTGCTGATGGAAGTCACACTGAGGTAAAATTCAGAATCAGAATCAGAAATGCTCAGGGGGAAATTATTTTCAAGCGCATTCGGCCTACACACTGTTCCTTTCTGCATTAGTATGGGCCATGCTACTCCTTGCATCGGCTTGACGTTGGTCCTAAGTGGTGAGTTGTAGAATTGTGCAGACACTTCTACAGATTCACCCGCACCAGCCCCATATAGAAAACCAAATGCCAGCTCTGTCAGCTCTACTGTAAGCTAATGTTGTCATTCCTTTATCACTGGCTGTACTTCTTCTCAGAAGGACCCCTCCATTTCTCCAGCCTGCCTCTCACCCAGCCTCTAATCACTGCCAGCATCAGCACAGGAATACTAACGGCACTGTGTGTTGGGAGAACTCCAAGGCTTACAACTCCCCAATATAATATTAGACTGAGCAACACAGCAAAAGAGCATGGCCACAGGCATTATTCCCAATATACACTACATACACCAGCAGTAATAAAGGTGCTTTAGCTGGAATGTCGAGGTAATGGTGACGAAGGGACATTTGTATGGACCCTCAGGACAAAACTATCAGCCACTCTTTGATTCCACACTAACACAGGGCAGTACAGTTTCTATGGAGCTGTATTTCATGTTTGTGGTGGCAATGTTTCAAGATGATTAAGATTACTCACTATTCTAGTGTTGTTGCCTCCACTGTGGGAGTGTTACAGCCTCAGACAAAGATGCTTTGCTGCTGGAATTGAAATCCATTGATTGAAGAGTGAAGAAACTGCAGGTAAAAGAGGAAAACAACAAAAAAAGAAAGTGATTTTCTTTTTGCCCGCTATTCCTATAGAAAGAGAAAGGAAGTGCGTAATATGGAGAGAGAGAGAGAACGAGACATTTTCAAATAGACACAGAGATTAAACAAGATTCACTACAGAAGTCAGAATGAGTAAATACATCCTCTCTGTTTTTTATTTAATTTCTCTCCCCTCACTAGTTTTTAATGTCTGAGCCTTAATTACTTTGTGGACCGTTGCTGTTATCCCGAGGAGTCTTTTTTGGGTGAAACATGGAGAAGCTCTTCACACAGGCTCGTTTTTTTGAGGACCACTCTGGAGCTTAATTAATAGACAGAGGCAAAAACCATGAATAGCAATGTGGCAAATATGTCATTTTTTGAACATTCTCCCCTCCCTCCTTTGTCTTTCTTTAGGGAGTACATCAAGTTGTTTGACGGCTGAGGTGATTCATTTGTGCGGAGGCTATTTTAAAAAATGGTTGTGTGTTTAATCATGAAGACTGTGTTGAAGTGTGAGAGTATTTGGTCTCATTTTTCATCTTAATCTTAAGCCAACTCACATGTCCCTATGACCCTGATAATGTGCTGCTGGGGGGCAGGACAGCTCCACAGTGGATGATCAGACATGATTAAAAACATACAATGCTGCCTTTAAGCCCGCTGTAAATTTCCCTCAGTGCCTATTATCATTCAGAGCTATGGGCCGATGACACCTTCTTGGATTGCCTTTTGGGATGCAAGGAGCAGCGTCAGCACTCGCAGGAGACGCAGCAAATCCCCTTTCTCACGCTCATTTTCTCTGAGGGTGTGTGTGTGTGTGTGTATGTACTTGTGTGTGCACTTTCCTGTTTATTCACCTGTGACAGAGTCATGTCAGATAAATTTCCCAGCTATTTGAACAGAATGGATGACCGTCATTAACGAGGCAGGGTCTAAATCAACCGGCCTGATAACGGTACAGGCTGTGATGGCTTTGCCTATTGCATTACCACACAGCATCGAACCCTGTAATCATCACAATTCCTCAATCGATGAGGCGTCCATTCACTGCCCCAATTGACAAATCGACTCTTTAGCCTCCAGCTCACCCGTTCCTCCCTTTTTCTCTCTCTCGGTCACTGACTCCAGATGAAAGTGGAAAAGAGACTGCATCCCTTTTATACCACATTGTGTGTGTAATCCCCCCATTTCCATTGCTTCATGGTATTCAGCCCTTTGACAGAAAATGACAGTGGATTGTTCAGCCGAAGCGTTGATAATGTGCTGCTCTTTGAGGACATTGAGCACAATAATTCAAGTGTTCAGCTCTGCATCAGCATAGAGGCTGACATTTTCTTCCTCAGTTTCCTCCTATTCACAGTCTCCCTGTGAGAAGATGTTTATTTCTGCCTCTGCACACATGCACAGCAGGGACGGCTGATGACCATGTTTCCATGAAAGCGGAGCTGACGTAGGTGGTGAATGAGGTGATGAGTGGTTCCTCAGTAAAATTGCATCAATCAGTCTCTGGACCACAGCTTTAAAGTGAGCTGTAAAGATTTAAAAAAATGAACCCACTGCTCTCATACACATGGAGTCAGTGACCTGCATGTCAGTCCCTGAATGCTCACACAACTACAGTATGATTGACTCCAACTCAGAGCCCCTTAGGTGTCGTTACAACCAATTGTCTTTCTGTCTATATCACGTTCTGTCAGTTCAATATCCCACAGGGTGGTTATTAAGACCTTAATGGAGAAATGATTCTTTGGAAGTGGGCTGTAACCCTGCCTCACTGGGGATGATGGATATACTGAAGGTAGGGCTATAGTGCAAAAAGGGAGAAGATATTGTGTAAGTAATCTTTTTTTTTTGTTTTAAATGGCTGCTTTTACAGCACACATTCAAGAACATAAAAACATTCATTCATGGTATCAGTAACAGAAAATGAATCCAAACATGACCCGTTGTAAGCCTAACCTGCATATCATGAAAAAAAGGCACATATTTTCGAACAGTTGTTGAATTTTGAATTTGCCAAAGAAATAAAGTAGACTCATGGTTAAATTGAAGAAATGTTTAATGGGGTCTCTAAAGACCTACGGTGCTATTTAATGGTAACAGTCACGCTCCCAACAAACCAAATAATTGTATTCACAGCCTCAGTTCATATATTACTAAAGCTCCCTTACAGATTTTTTTTTAATGATGAATTTTTACTGCATGGTAAAACTTGACCTCCATTTCTGTACTTTTCTCAATTTCCTTTTCCATTGCCTCAATGTAAGTCAAGTCACTTTAGATCGCACAAAACAATAGGAGTTCCTAATAAACAGAGTCTAAAAGAAGAAATGCAAAATACTATAACAAAAGAGTATAATACAAAAGGAACAATAATAACACGGCACAAAACACAAGAAAACATCCATAATGTAGACGCCATTCTTAGCTGATGGGTATAGCGATGCCGTGTGACACAAACGCAGTGTGTCCTTTCGCTGGATGTTTTCATTGGCAACCAAACAAAGGAACGTCTGAACTTCGTCCACTGATCACACCATAGTTATGCGGTCTGCCTTGTTCGAAATCTGGGGTGAGTAAAATAAAAACCTTGCAGTTGCTATTGCCAATGGAAAACCAATTAAGAGTGGTTTGAAGCGAGTTGAGTCGAGCCGTACCGTACTGTGCCGTGGAAATGCATTAGTGGCTCATACTGTATAATGACTTATTGGCACAAACATAATGCACTGTACTTTGTGAGTATGTGAGGGTGTCATCTCTTATGTTGGCTCACAATTTTCTGAAGTGAGCAGGTCAGAGTGGCCTCCACAGTGCTGCCACTACAGATGGCTCATTAGACTAGTATTTGATACCCCCCTCCCCAGCTCTCCACGTTGCCTCCTTCTCCCATCCCTCCATCCCGCTGTCGTCCCGCTTCCATAAGCCTAACGCTCTACCAGCTGCTCACATCTACCAACCACACTAGACACCAGAAAGAAGAGAGCTGTGAAACGTATTGCACTATGAAAACAGCAACTAAATAGTTAATATGAGACTTTTCTGAAATTTAACCCACACAGAGAATTTGAAATCATCCCCTGGTAACTCCTCTGAACCAGAAGCCAGTTGCATCAGCTTGTTGAACTGTGGTGTGGAAGGTTACTAAATCACACTCAGTAACTCCCAGGTGTTACAGTTACTGTATGTCCTAACTGACAAAAATAGAGGTAGCTTACTACAGTGACACTATTAAAAAGTGAAAGCAGTCATGTCCAGCAGTTATTCAGCAACTTCCTTAGTGGATGTTTATTTTCACTCTCCTCCTAGCTCTGTTTTGGTTCTCACTCCTGAGAGAAGCATCTGGCTCTTAAGCAGCTAAATGCTCCACTACTTTCACCAGTTAGTCTGCCGTTTGGTGCCGGGCAGGTAGTGTACAGTAGAACTGTTTAAATAATGCTATAAAAGTGTTGAGAGTGAACCACAACAGTGAAGTTGCAGGATGGACGGATAAACAATAAGCTGTAATCCACTATATGAAGCTGAAGATTCAGGTTATAATTCTCTTTGTAGGCTCATCAATACAAGTGAGCCCTTTCACATTGCTGCATTGTTTTAACATTGTCATTTGGTACATAATTATAAAAGTATCAATTATAGCCACTTATGAGGGCTTGGCACCATAAAACATCTTATATCTTTGGAAGATACTTTATGCTTTAACGCTGCATGGACTTTCCCTTTACATAGACTACTTTTGAGTAGACAACTCTTAAGACTTTTCCAGGCAATAACCACGTCACTCAAGTCTTTACTAGATTATAAAGTTTAAAGATGAAACTTGATAAATTATGTGTTTTAAAAACTAATAAGTTATCACAAAAATATGAAGGACATTACTCTTGAAATGGATTTCGACTAGTTGGTGCAACCCAGGCCAGAAGCGAGCCTGATGATGAGGACTGATCTCGCAGAATACGGGAAATGACCACAACCTCTTAACACTGCATTGCCAGCATGTAAGTTATGCCACCACTACAGAAGCAATGCCAATGAAATGGTTTGTCCTAACACGTTTAGTAGTTCTGGGAATTTAGGATCCCAAAGCCTGCTTAGGGAGGAGGTTTGGGTGAATGGACGGATCAAACCATCACAGGACTTTCATCCAGGAGATGGCTGTTTGTGTCGTGTGTGAAACCAAAAGTTGATTTATTTTACAGATGTAAGTAAACATACATTAAGTTACGTAACAAAAATGCTGATTTTGACCCAAACCATGATATTTTTCTACACCTAACAAAGTAGTGTTGTTGTCTAAACCTAAAATGTTTCTGTCATGGTCATTTCAAGTATTTCTTTGAAATTCAGGTTGATGAGGATAGAGAGGTTGTTCTCCTTGGCGGCGGCGGGTTCTCCTTCCATGTGTTGCAGCCATTTATTGATTCACTGTGTTTGCATAAATTATGCCTTGTATCCTCTTTTTATCTTTTCTCAAGCAATTACTGAAATGGAGGCATTGATATGTGTTTTCACAGGAGTGACCTATATTCTATTCATAAACATAAAACACTTTATTACATAAAGATGGTATACAACCCCTTTAAGGCTCCAAGTGTTTGCCTGTGTACCACAAAGATTTATTTTATTATCTCTAAATGCAATGCCTCAACCTTTCATCAAACGGCAAAAGTGCATCGCTCTACATTGTGGCAATTGAATGGGTTGTGTTTTACAACATTTTCATCATCACAGTGTGTGTATCTCTGAAGTTTATTAGACATTGTTTATAGCTCTGGGGTGAAGACTGCATGCCGGGTGTTCTTGTGAGTTATTGGTGTGTGTGCGTGTGGAGTGTCTGTGTGTAATTGTGGTGCGAGGTGTCATTACATGAAGCCCTGTGATGACAGACAGTGTCCGCGGTTGTGAATGTGTCACTGATTAAATGGGTCTGATTGAAATGTGTCTCCAGCAACGGGCTTGACCCATAAGGAGCCAGCAGGTCCGCACTGCCTCATTGCTTCTGTAATAGCCACCATAATTTAAGCTATACAGTAACTCCACACCCTCAGTCACGCACACAAGCCTGTATTTTACAGCACTATAGTATGGGGACTTGAGAGCCAATGCACGAAATGTCAACACAACCTATTGTACAGATGGGTTTGGTTTTCATGCATGAGTGAGATGCAGCCACAATATTACATCATGCCTGAAGTCTTCTGGTAAATCTGAGCTTGTGAGGAAAAACACATTAGAGAAAAACACAAGAGAGGGTGAATGAGTGACGGACAAGGGTTTATAATGATATTTAATGGTGACGTTTCCAGGGGGAAAGAAAGTGAGGCAGAATAGTAAAGAGATCCTCTTAACGTGGTTTCAACACAGGGTCAACTTCTCTTCTCTCCTCTCCTCTCCTCTCCTCTCCTCTCCTCTCCTCTCCTTTCCTCTCCTCTCCTCTTCTCTCCTCTCCTCTCTTCTATTCTCTTCTCTCCGAGGAACATCAAAGAGGCAAAAAGGATACTTAGAGATGAGTCACCAAACACTTAAATTATCACCTTGAACTTGTGCTTGAACTCACAGATACATAGCAGGCAAAGGGACTGGGATTGATTCGAGAAACTTTTTTTATGAGGCTGTCAAGAGAAAATTGCATTAAAATTTCATTCACGAAGTGAAGCTGCAGTAAAACACAAGCCCAAACTGTGCACAGATGGAAAGGGAGGAACCTTGCATGTCTAAAACCGAGTGTCGCCAGAGACAGAGGGTAAAATCAAGTGATTTCCATTTGAATGACCCTAACCAGGTTACATCCTTCCTGCAAAACCCTGCAGAGAATATTAGCTGCATAAAGAGAGCCCCTTACCCATCTTAAACTTACAGGCAGTTGTTTGCAGTTAAACCCCTCTCGTCCTCCTTAATTTCTATTGATTACATCCCCACGGGTGATCTTTATCCTATCAATCAATAATTAACATTGGCATCATGTGGCTATCCTCTCCCCTCTCTCCTCTACATTTATTTTACATTAAAGGTCCCTGAAATAGCCAGTAGGAGGATGTTAAAGCCCCACTCACAGTTTGAACCAGTGAGCAGCTACTGAAGCTTAAAGAGACTCCTTCCTTCCCTCTCACAGACAGGTCTTGGAAATTGGCTTGAGGTTCACTGTGTGAAAGTGCAGAGGTGGCTGCAAGACAATAAAACATTGATTGCTTCTAAAAGGCGCTGTTGTTTGGGTGTAGGTAATGTGTCTGAGTGTGGGGAGAGGGACTCTAGAGATGGCTCACAACTGCTTGGTTACGTTGTCTAATGAAAGCTTCGGTTTCTCTGCTTTTGGACCAGCTCATCTTATTCATCACCAGAAGCCCATCAGCGAGACACTGAGAGTGGGGAAAGTGTGGAGCCTCTGGGACTCCCTCTATCCCCATCCCTGAAAATGAGAAAACTAATAATAGGACATGGCTGGGCATTATCACAGTGTCGTACTTTTAGTAGGCAGACGAAAAATGCCGATGACCTTGATTCTCTCATGTTAGAGCAAGATAATGTGTGTAGTTTAATGAGGTGGGTCAAATATCAGGATCCAAACACCAAAATGTAATGTCTGCTGCAATAACACATTTTTGCAAATTGTTTTTTCTTTCTCAAGAAACACTCTCCCAAATGACTTCACACTCCACACTGCGCTTCCTTAAAGATCGATCATATGACCCACTAATGAAAGCACTTCTACTTGCCTTTTTGCCAAGTGTTAAAATATCTGTGTCTGTGACGACATGCAGGCTAGATGTAAATTTGCCGCCATGTTAGTGACGCTGCTGACAGCCGTCGGTCTCCCAGCCCTTTTGTCACAGTCAATGGTTATGCTACATTCAATTGTAATTGGATATCGTGACCTTCCAACTTCTGAGTCAGGCTTGTAGTGAAGGCAGAAGTGTAATAGGAACGTGCGTGCGTGTGTGCGTGCATGCGTGTGAGTGTGTATTTAAGAGGGTGACATATAGAGGACAGATTGGAAGTTTTTCAATAAAGTTTACAAAAGAGCAAGAAAAAAGTCAACACACACAGTTGGACAAGATGGAGGCTCTGGAAAAACAGGCTCACCTGCAATTACATTTTACGACCAAATAGGCCGCTAGAAACAACGTATCTCAACTGTTGTGTCGTCTGTGTCTCACCCAAAAAGTGGCACTTGACCCAACGTGTTCTCATGAACACGTTTGTAGCAAATCCTAAGTCAATTTATGCACAGAAATTAAAACGAAAAAACATGCTGACGGACCGGACCACAGGACTGGACCTGCCAGACTGGACCGGATGTGCATCAATGCACAAAAAACACATTACATGACCAATTTTTGCAACGGTTAGGGTTAGGCATGAAAAACACTTGATTAGGATCAGAAAAAAGGCCATGGATTGGTTTAGTATGGACGGGGATTGAACCCCACTCCCCTGGCTTAAAGTCCTGTATTTTAGGAAACAAACACCACCCCAATCCGCCTCCTTACACTCTGGCTCGCTTTCTTATACTACGTCACATGCTTTAACCATGAGAAATAGGCACATAATAAATACGTGGAATACACATGAATTACTGCACATTACATTTCGTTGTTGTATATATGTACGAAAACTGCATGAGAACAGCCTGCTTGAACACACCACAAAGACTATAGCCGACGGCCAACTAGCACGTATGTTTTGCTCCTGCGTGAGAGGAAATAACTCTCCATGCCAGCAGGCGGGGGAACAATAAGCACAAACAATTACAAACTTAGTTTCTGCTTATAAAAAAAAAATCTTACCTGGTATAACAAGTTTGTTGTTGACTTTGTGCATTGACTGAACTGCCAATCAGAGTGATTTCTTTGACTGATAGGTTGCAACAGCTTTGTGTACCCACTACATCACTTTAGTTAGGGAACCAAGCAACACACAGTGTGTACATAACATACTGATATATTATAACTCAACACTGCACCTCCTTGGGTCCTCAGCAGTACACCCACCAAGTGTGAAGCCGATTGGATCAACAGCATACAGACAGAAACTCCTTCCATTTTTGTTAGTTATATGAGTGACAGTTGCATGCTATTATGAATGGCTACTTAGTGCTTTCTTCTCTATCTGTTATGTATGCAAGGGGCTGCTTTGATAGAAGAGACAGAGCCAGGTATAGATGGCAGAAGAACCTACAGATCCTTGAGGGAGTACGGTGGTGGCTCAACCACTAATGAACCCTGACTCAACTGACCTCTCTGGGCTCCAGAGAATGTTAGCAGCCAATTAGACCTGACCTGAGACACACAAGCTCACAAAGGAGCAGCGGCAGAGCCACTGATGAGAGAGTGTACTACCAGGAGAGATAGAGATGGTGTATTAGTATATATATATGGTTGGAGGACAGGTAAAGTCAATCTGTTCATGAAAATGGACACTGGTGAGGCGGTGTATAAATTTACAATCACGTATAAGTATGCTGCCAAAGTGGTCTCTTGATGACTCCACAGACCCTAAGAGCTGCAGCTTTACTGATTCGGGTTGCAGGAAAAAAGCTCTCATAAACCCACTGAACAGTGTGTGCTGGGAAGCATAATGGCTGACAGACAAAGATATCAACTAGCTTAACACATTGAAATACTTCACAGCCAAAAATCAGTTATTACCCTCAGGAGTTGGTGTAAAGCAAAACAGAGCTAAAAGTAGAGTGAATATGAGTGCTAATGTTGCTACGTGTCTGTTGATGTGTAAATAGGGAAGTGTTTGCTAATACGTTCCACGCCCATACCCATTTTTGGACTAGCCGGGAGCCAGTGTCCGTGTCAAGCATTGGTAAGATGGTGTAGGCTGCAGCCACCCACACTGAGCTTCATTTCAGGAAATTGTGATGGGATGCCACAGAGACTACATCCATATTTTAGACAGACTATGGTTGCACTTTCCCCAAATGGCCTAAATGGTGCCATTTGGAGCAGGGCAGCAATTATACCTTAAGCAACTTGGCTGCCTCAAACTATCACGCATTCATGTCAGAACTTAATGGTTATAGTGAGTCGTGGTTTTAATGATTGAGATATTTTTTTATCTTCCAAAGCATAAAATGATCTTCTATATTTAGCATTTATGCCATTAAGATGTCAAGAATAGGGTGGTGTGTGTCTGCCCCGCATGTATTTCCCCTGTTCCTTTTCCTCCTGTGGGTTTTTGTAGTTCTGTCTGTCTCACAGTGGAGACATAAAGCTCTACTTCACCCCTCTGAATGCTCCCCCTCGGGATCCCATCACGCCCACCTTCTCCGATAGATACCTCATTTCCCCCTCTCTTCACCGTGGAGACCAAGAAAGCTGTTTGCTCCCAGCATGCATTGGCCCACGGCAGGAATTCACCAACAACATCCCCTGCACTGATGAGTGATTTAGTTGGTTTGTGTTCCTTTTCACGTTCCTGGACTGACAAAAGACTTGATTGAATGATGAATAATGATTCCCAGGTTCAATGTTTCTAGTAAAGATGAACAAAAACGACGATCACAATGGCTGTTTCATTGTTCGAGGATAACTTCAACTTTGAAACCAGTTTTTACTGTATTTGTATCGAGACTTTGCAACTTTCCCCCATTTTCATCTGAACTGTTTTGTGTTGTAACTGAAAAATATATTTAAAAAAGAAAAGGCAATATACTGTATGTGTTCAGATTTCTTCCCTGAGGCTTGTTTGAGATATGTGCGCTCCTTTGCAGAACCTAAACTTCAACATTTCTGTCTTATCCTAGCAGGCAACACAAAGCTGATTGCATTCAATTAACTCTGTCTCTCTTGCGTAATATTTAGTTGCTAATCTTTGTGTGATTCCTCCATAGGGTTCCTCACCTCCTCCCACTCCTATACTCGTCTGCCTATAACTTTGTAAATGTGCCCATAGTAATACCATTATGGGCCTTATATTCAACAGTAATGTGTGTAGTGTATATTAAAGAGGTGTGTTTTTGCACCAGAAACACCTTGCAACTGTTTGGACATGCTTCCCATGTGACCCAACCAACTAGCTGTCTCTAGCAGATGAATTTCCTTCATTCCAAAAGACTCCTGTAGGATAAAATAAAAATAAAAACACCTTCTGTTAATGCTGCACGGACTAATTCCTTTGGCAACACTCAAGGTCAGTCTTTTCTTCTAATCCTCAGTAATCTTATATCACAGACTATTTCACCTCCACAGCCTGCCACATATCATATGCACCGCACATCCTGACAAATATGTGTTCAAGCTACTACCTCCTGGGACACATTACCAGTAAGCTCAACAGCTCCTCCCCTGAGAACTATTACCCTTCATAACCTAACCTTTACTTTAATGGTGTTTGAGCTCGCTTGTAGAGTGTTCATGTGGGAGGTCTGGTAATAATTTTGATTTTGCATTAAATAGTTTTTCTTCAGTAAAATGTTGTTACGGAGCAAACACTTCCTGAGGAGGCTCTGGTTGTTCAGTGTCTGCAGGATCATCTGCAGATGTTTTATCGGACAGGAAGGCCTGTGGGGTTGAGGGTACTGCTCTAGCTACTGAGCATTATGGAAAATACCTTTCTTCTCCTTTATGTCTTTCTGGATGAACACAGGAGCACCATTTAATAATGGTGCAGCGTGTATTCTATCAAATGAAAGTCACTTGAGGAAGTGAAATTAATCTGTGCAAATATTCAGCATAGAGTTTGTGAACTTTGTCAAAAAAGGCTGACCAATAGCCCGGGTTGATGCTAGAGTGGATGGTCCAGAGTGATGAGATACGGACTATCCATTCTAGCAAGCACCATTGTCTTGACAGTGCTGAGGTCTGAGGGGACATAACAGAAGCTTATTAGTTGCTCACCATTCACTTATGCTGGGGCAAAAAGAGCGGTGGTTGCATTGTACAAATAATGACTGAGTTGATAGAATGAGCAAACATTTTATTTCATTTTTTGATGTTTGATGTTTGATGTTTTTGATTATGAGCTGATTAATCTTTCAATACTAAAAAAAATCCTCATTAGTTGAAACCCTTATTATCGTATACCTCAAAGTCAACAAACTGTTTTTATTTCATTTTCATACAGTGTGCAGAGTGCAGTCTGTTTAGATTAGTATGCATGTGAATATGCATACTAAACAAAATATTCATAATTCATATGCATATGCCTATGTGGTGTATTTGTATTATATGTATTTATTTTAATATGTAAAGCAAACACTTCAGGGTACAAAAATCTCCTTGAGTTAAGATGTATCGTATAAAAGGAAAAAAGATCTCCTTGTCATCCAATTGCCCATACAGTTCCTCTCTTTAAAAAAGACCATAGGCAACATTGTATGCTTCTGCACTCGGAGAAATTCCTATACTTCTACAGAAACAAAGTCTGATATTCTCCTGTTTATACAGTGAACCCTGATGTCTCTGCTCCCCACTGAGCCTCTGCTCCCTGGAGTAATCATCCATATGCACAGTGTGTTTGTTTGATTTTGTCCCCATCTATTGAGAGTGTGTTTTATACGCACTCTGACACAATTATCCATATAGCTGACAACGATCTGACACCAACATAGATCATACATTACAGTACACCCAGAGGCTATACTGTATCTTTGATATGAGCAGTAACAGTTGAATTACAGTATATTCAAAGCCAGGGGCTCATTCACTGGTATTTGATCTGATCCCATGCCTGTTTTGGCATTAATTAAAAACAATGTTCTTATGTTATGTAATGTAAGACATACGTTATTCTACCCAATGTCCATGATGCAGTTATACAGTTAAAGGTTTCTGCAGTCACATATGGAGCATGGCAGATTACTGAGCCAAAATAGGAGCAGATGAAATAAGGACAGAGTGTTTCTCTTTCTGCCTGGCTGGCACGAGTCCACTGGAAGCTGCACATGGCCCCCCTAACTCAAACTGACACCCAACATTACGACTGCTCCAGCTCCCTTCCTTTCTCTGGTGAATTTACAAACTCTCTCTTGGTTCGCTCAACTCCTCCCGAGCTACGTTCACCCTGAAATCATAAATATTTCTGTGAAATTATGATTCAGATTGCCTCCAAAATGCGCTCCCACTTGTCTTTCAGTTACTGTGTTGGGCTGGTGGAGGAGTAAAAGCCCGGTGCTTAATGTGCTCGTAAAAATAGAAGCTACAGCGTACTAGGCTCGTGAACGTGAGGGGGGGTTATGAGAGATGTGTGGCCTGGCGTAAAGCTGGGAAATGTACGTGACAATGTCAAGAGCCAAAAGACATCACAGGGCTGGCACTGAAAGTACCCCACTGAATCTCCTTTTTAATCCTTAAAGACAATTCTGTACAGGACTTCAGGCCAGGGCGGCATGGTGGTGTGGTGGTTAGCACTGTCGCATCACAGGAAGAGAGTTGCTGGTTCGAATCTGGGCTGGAGCCCTTCTGTGTTGAGTTTGCATGTTCTCCCCATGTCGGCATGGGTTTACTCCGGTTTCCTCCCACAGTTCAAAGACATGCACCTGTTAATTGATGGTTAATTGATGACTCTAAATTGCCCGTAGGTGTGAGTGTGAATGGTTGTCTGTCTCTGTTTGTCTCCATGTGCCCTGTGATACACTGGCATCCTGTCCAGGGTGTACCTCGCCTCACGCTCGATGTCAGCTGGGATAGGCTCCAGCCCCCCCAATAGGTACAAGCGGTTGAAGATGGATGGACCTCAGGCTCATTGGAACTACAGTAAGCCAATAAAGTTAGCCTTAACTAAAAGCTAAGCAGGCTGAAAAGCTTCTGCTTAAAAAATAATGCAGTCTAATACAACAGCCTGGAAGTAAACCCTACCTCCACCAAGGTTATTATGCTCACCATTTGTTGAAAGTGTGTCAGAGATGTGTTGATTCTGCTGAAAGCAATGGTTCAACTTTTTGGGAAATGCACTTATTTGCCTTCTTGGCAAGAGTTATGCTAGATATTCCCCTCCTGCTTACAGTCTTTATGCTAAGCTAGACTAACAATGTCCCAATTAGAGCCAGCAGGCCGGGAGATCCAACATCTTGAAATGTCATCATATTAATAGGTTTCACTTTCAGTTTTGTAAGATTTAAGCACCAATAGAATTTAATAGAAATACCTTATTCTTACTTTATTTCTTTATTGAAAACTCTGTGGTTAGTACGTACAAAAGTGTGGTATTTATCTTCTCATCCATCATTATTACTATTATTATTACTAATGTTGGGTTATTGCTATTATTCATATCAATTCATTTTATCCACTGCTAGTTAATATTATTCATACTTCTATTATTATTAGTTGTAAATGTTAGAATTGTGGTTACTGTGCATCTCCCTCTCCCTCTCTCTTTTTTCTCCTTCCCTCTCTCTCTCTCTCTCTCAATCACACACACACATACACACACACACACACACACAAACAACGCCGTCACACAAATGTGCTTGCTCATGGGGGAATTGTTGGGTATTTGTTAATCATAGCATATGGTCAAGACCTGCTCTGTATGAAAAGTGTCCTTTGATTACTTTTGTTATGATTTTACGCGAAAATATAATCAAATTGAAGATTGAATTGAATCTAACTGTGAAAGAAAGCAAAAATGTGTTGAACTAGTTGCGAGCGGTCATTAGATGCATTTAACCAGGTCAAACAATGAGTAGTTGTAAAAACGATCCAGTAATTTACAAGAAAAATTGAAAAGATTAGACTAACAACTGAAGAAATCTGTATAATTTTATGCATGAATGTCTGGGAAACACAGTTCTATGTCCACATCATTATGGTTACAGAAAACATGTTTCATCTTCACATTTCAGTGGTTTCCACTTCCATACTGTGCCGCGTCTTTGGTTCTCATAGGTATTCTGAGAACTCCATCTCCTCCTCTCCCTCTGTGACACACACTGCAGGTAAAACAGCCTCGAGGGACACCCCACTGCTTTCCTGCACTGCTGGGTGTTTCAGGAGATTTAAAACCCCCTACAGAGAGATACTTGGTCTCCACATACTACTTCTTCTTCTTCTTTTTCTCTCTCTTTCTCTCCATCTCTCTCTGTCTCTCTGCCAATTAACACAAGCAACTAGAATCCTCAAAGCAATTTCAGTCAAAAGCAACTGGACTTGGTTATTTGTCTGTTTCCTAGACAAATAACCAAGTCCAGTTGCTTTTGACTGAAATTGCTTTGAGGATAACGATGACCTGGACAAATGAGAACATTCACAGGCTTAAGCAACTCGAAATATATACGCTTCAGTCAAACCCTGTGATTATTGAGTCTTTGCATGTATGAAATCACATTTACAGTACATTGCATATGATGTCACACAGAATGTAACATGGTAGGTGCTGAGGTGTACGTGTGTATGTATGTATGTGTGTGAACATGTCAGGTCTGCTCACTGTTCCTCACATGGTGGCGTCAGACCGGGAAAGAGATCGACAGCTCCCCCTGTCTGTAACTCTGGACAGTACAAGGTCTGTGTTTCACATGTTTTATTGCATGCCATTAGCCTGAAACAAGTCTGCATGTTAACTAGACATCATGCACATGAGCAATACACACAGGCAAATACACACACACACACACACACACACACACACACACACGCACACATACAATGCAATTACTCTTGTGAAGTCCAATTAACTCTCTCAAGAGCTGTGCCTCACCTCCGACCTCTCTCTCCCTCCAGCTCTCTCATGCTCCCCAGAGGTCACTGAAAACGGCACGTAATGTGTGTTCGCCCGTAAACTCACCATAAAATAGGTGATCCCAAAGTAGGGTGAGGTTCTGCAAAGTCACAGTAACATTGCTCAGCCGGGGCGAGAGTGCTGATGGAGGCACAAGATTGTACACAGATGAATATTCCACTGCTGAGAAATATCATTAATCAGGAGCTTACCTTCTGTGTCAGGCTGTTGTTAGGCCGCCCCACACTTAAGGTCAGGGTGTGATGACTGATACTATAAGTGAAAAGGTCTTTGTTTTACCTTACTTATCCTCGTCCAAACCTCATATTCTTTTTTTTTAATTTCATCATACGCAGGTGTAATTTGAGAAACGAGTGATGTATCTGCATGTCTGTGAGCATTTGAATGGCTTTTTAAGGGCTGACGTACATTAAATAAGTCTCATTTGAATAATAGGCAGTGCCCACAAGCTACAAAGTAAGTGGTATACTTTGGATTTGCGTGTTTCACAGACGTAATCATGACATCCTTGTTAGCTCCAAGCTCTGGCAATTTTGCATGAAAGGCGGTAAAAAGGAAGGACAAAGTTAACACAACCGTGAGCCCCTGAAGCTCTTCCTCTCCCCTTCATCTTTTTTTATTCACAAGGATAAACTGGCAGAATTAAATTACTTTTTCAGAGTGAGAGGGGGAGGAGGGGAGCAGAAGAAGAGGAAAGAAAGAGGCTTTCTCCGCTCACGATAACGACGCTGACTCCTTTCCCCCCAAAGTTTAGGAGCTTTATAGCGGTAGATTTAGAGAGAAATGGTCGGCGATAATATGACAATTTATCTGCCCAAAATGTGAGTGAGATTCCATAATCCTCTTCTATTCTCCCCAGGAAGAATGGGATGGTTTTTCTAGAGGATGTACTAGTTGAAATGGTCATATTAGGGCTGGGTGATTGTGTTTTTGTGCCAAATTATATCTATGAAAGGTGAGGTGAATTAGATGAAGCTGAGTAGATGATCTTTGTGTCCTTTTCAAAGGGCTTTTTGAAATGTCTCCCCTATAAAAAATGCCTGAAAGTTTGCAGTTACATAACATTCATACTGCGAGGAGGGGCAAATAACCCAGAGGGAAGAACTTTCTGCCGGTGCTCCTGAATCAGAAATGCGAGAGATTAGCACCTAAGCCTGTTAGTGCACAAACATGTTCTGTCTTTTCAGGGTTTATCAACGTTTCTCTAACATATGCGTGAAGAAAGGAGGCTGAACGCCAACAAAATCCACAGATTTTTTCTACTGGCAGCTGATTTGTAATTTCCTTGTGCCTGCAGGTCTCCCACAGGAGCAGGTTTTTGCTGCTTGCCCTCACTCTCTGCATTAACTCTCATAAATGATTGAGGAGGCACGTGTCGACCTTGGTCTGGGCCACGAAACACACTGATGGTATTAAATATTTAAAAAAAAGTGTGTATTCAGTGTGTAGATATGAGGAGAAGTCTGTCTCCCCCTCTTCTAACGAACAGTTGTCCCTCCCAACAAACACTAGATTTATTCATCTCATATCGTGTAAATTTAGTGGATCATAACATATCAGATGTGTTATTAATCTACAATTGCTCCGGATTTATGGATGTTTTTTGTGTCCTGCAACTGATACGGTAAGGCTTGTTTTTAGCCTAGCCTTTTGCCAGAAATGCCTTTTGTTATGTGATTTGGTGTTGATCACTTTACTCCTCCTACTGGCTAGTTAAGTGAAGAGTAGACACACACACACACACACACACACACACACACACACACACACACACACACACACACACACACACACACACACACACACACACACACACACACATACAAACACACACACACAAACAAACACACACACACACACACACACATACACACACATACACACACACACACACACACACACACATACAAACACACACACACAAACAAACACACACACACACACACACACACACACACACACACACACACACACACACACACACACACACACACACACACACACACACACAAACAAACACACACACACACACACACACACACACACACACACACACACACACACACAAACAGTGTATTTAAAAAAAAGAGTATCAGCACCAGCTCATTGTTGTGGATAACAGTTATTCTTAAGTATAAGTGATTTCCAAGTTGGTGGTGAGTCCTTTTTGTTCTTTGTGAAGCGTGTAGTTTGTTGTGATCTCCTTGTTTTTGAGTACATTCAGTTATACTATATCACACTAATTTCCCGAATGCGTATTACTCCGGAATCTGTTCATTTTCATCAACTGGTGCTGGCGATAATGACACAATTAGCTAGACCAACAACCAATCAGAGCGATGAAACATGACCTCCAACTGTAGCACTGAGCCACACATTCAAGTTAGGGCAGTGCTTGGTCAGTAAGAAAATGGCTGCGTGATCATAAAATATCTCAAATTACAGCTAAAAAAGTAAAGAGTTTACCTACAACCAGTCAGAGCAGCGAAACGTGTGATGTGTGACTTTTCAAATCTGGACCGGTGGATGATGCTCGTCTGTGACTAGCCCACCAAAGTCTTGTCAGCTGCAAATCTGTTATGTATATCTTTTAATCTGTGCAAATATAACATGAGCTTGGCAGATTTGTCTTGTGAAATAGTTGAAGAAGTTGGAAACGTTATTTGAATTAAGACAAATAAAGGTACTTTGTATCAAAAATTGAGAACTCTAACACAAAAATTCAGGTTGCTGAGACAGAAGGTATTACAACCATCTCAGCTAAATCTCAAATTAATCTTAATTCTCATCGCACACTGTTTCATCAGCTAATAAATATAATAGGAATAATTTAGTTAAATAAAAAATATAAAAAAAAAAAAACCCCAAACTGACTTTATTTGAGAAGAGCAGCCTCCGGGATAAAATCATACATTTCAGCCGTGTTAATAAAATGAAGCCTTCAGGGATAATTTGGCCTCAGAATGATGTTTAAATTGCTGCTTTATTTCATCATTCCTGTACTTCCCATCCCAGGTGGGGAGTTCATGCCCTCGGAGGATGAGGATGAATCCCAGCGGGAGGTGAAGGTGGTGGGGGAACTTACTTCAAAGGCAGGCTTGTCAGATATCCTCAGCCACACGCTCTTATGCAACTGTGTGCCTGCCTCTCAACTTGACAACCAAATGTGCCTCATCAGCTGTCTTCACTGCATTATTCATTACAAGAGAGGAAATGAGTGACTTGAAAACATCTATCTTAAGTTAATGAGAGGTCTGGGCTGGGAGCGCGCATGCGTGTTTGTCACAAAATGGATCACAAAAGTTAAAAACTATTCTCAGTTTATATAAGAAAACAGATGTGTACGCCATGAAGACACAATATAATGTATATCTGCGTGAATAAAAAGGCAATATTTATAAATGAAATAGGACAAATCTTATTTTCAGCATCTCACACTAGACAGTGGTGACTTGTCAGAGTGCAACCACTAGTGGGTGTATTTTTTCCTAAAAACAAATGCTTGCAATCCTCTCTGAGGGGTTAATCATCATGATTGCCTCTGATGCAAACAATCATACTATAAAAATAAATGCCTTTCAATAAGCTAAATTAAAAAAAGACAATAACATACCATATATACACACAGTTTAAAAAATGGAAGGAGCAAAGTAGAGGTGTACAGTCTGTTCTACATCACTGTTTGAAAAGTAATGCACTGTAATTCTTATGTATGTACATCGCATGTTATGTACTTCACAAAAATATAACTGCATAAATTAAATCTGAAGCAAAGAAGTAAATCAGGTTATGTGGTAAACGAGCTCCTTGTTAGAAGGGTCGAGGTGGTGGATGGGTCCCAAAACTTTCACCTGGCGGACGGTGTTTGTGTCCCAGAAAGATTAAGACAAATAGTTGTTTTGGAGCCTTCATTTGAACACCACCTTTTGTCGCCTCAACTATACCGTCACAGTCACCTACAGGTTGCTGTTTCACGGCGTTAAACAGAATTTTGTAAGATATCATACAAACCTGTTTCCGTCATATTTCGAAAGGTATCACATGAATTGCCGTGCATGACTTTTTTTTATTAGATATCAAATGAACATGTTGGTGAGGTGCATTACTGCTGGATTAAAGGATTCTGAGCTTTTTAACTTTATCTCTCACTCCCAATTTTCTTTGGAAAAGGCAGACGTTTAACACTCTGGACACTTGATCACTGCAGTGATCTCTAAATAGTCAAGGACATAACTGCTAAATAAGTGGGAAGTTAAGGCTACAACCAAATGTCAATCCAAAAAAAGTAAAGGTAAAACAAAGTGAAGTCTCTGGTCTTAACTCCAGGCGACATCAACAGGACACAGTGAGATTCATCATCAGTGTAGCTGTGGAAGGACTTCACTGCTGTGAGGCCACAGCGTGTGCAATAGAGTACAGCATCCACACAGCTGCATGTATTGATGTTGAGTTTTGATTCATTTAGTGTCTTAGGGGGGTGTGACGTTCACCTTCTGTGGTATTTTCAACTGTACGATTCACTGTGAATTGTACTGAAGTGGATGATGTCCCACTCCCACTGAATGCAGATAAAGTTGAGTGGATCAGCAGCATAATAAACATAGGCATCCTTAGTCTTTTCTCTATTTTTCAATTAAAGCTAAGAGTTACAGATTTGTAAAAAAAAAAATAAAAAAAAAGGCCACAGAGACAGGGTGTGTAACTAGCTGAGAAAGTGATGTGATGTGTGTGTTTGTTTTGATCTCGCCCCTCTCTCCCCATGCTCCCTGTATGTGACCTTTCCCCCAGCCCCACCCAAAGCCACGTACATTTTCTTTGGGGACAAAGGCATGTCGCCAAATCCCGCTGACTCCGTGGCAGTGGTCTGGTCCCAGGGCCGCGCCACACTGAGCCCCCTCGAAGGCCCACGTCCTGGAGGCTTCAGCATCAAAGGGATCCCGGGTCAGGGGGCCGAGTAGAACCTGGTTTAACCCTCCCGTGCCCTTTGCATCACAATGTCCTGGTACGTTCCCACTCTTTAACCCTCACTTTCCCCCGTGATATGCGTATATCAATGATGGTCCCCCCACCCTCCCTAAAAATACCATGTGTCCCTCCCACTGCTGCCTGACATACAGGTCACACTCTGAACTACCTGACTCCAGCTATAGAGTTCTTTTTAGCTTAAAGATCTGACCTTGATAAAAGGCAGAGGTCTACATTCCCTCTGATTTATGAAATCCAGGAAAGTAAATGTATTATATGTCAGGATTGTTTTAGAGTTAGCAATGAATCTGATATTCTTATTATCCTTAAGATAAAAATACTTTGTCTGGATAATGATAATGTTAGAAACTTACTTTGCAGTGAGCACACAGTCAAATAATCCATCTGATTTGAAGGTTTTCTTTATTATTATTCCCAAAAGTAGACATTGTTTTTTGTTGTAGACATTTTCTAGTATGTTAATCTTTCATTAAGAAATATGCTGACTACTGTTGTTCACACATTTCCCATTTTTTTCCATGTATTTCCAAAACATACAATGCAGATCTGTCCAGTAAAATGAGATTATGACCCATAATGAAATTATTTAATCAAGCATCGCTCACGCAAGATGACATTTTAGATCGAAGGATGTAGACGGCCCAAACTTTTCTGGGGGAGCTTATGGTCCCTATTACTATATTACACCATCCATAAAGTTGTCAAGGCATCACAAATCCCTTTATCTCACTGCCATTTCCACTGAGATGGCGATTATCCGTGCCGTGCGAGACACATTATGCAGCAGAGTAAGAGACTTGCCATTCAAAGTTAATGGGATTATATTTCAGGCTGTGCCGCTCTGACATGTCTATAAACAGGGTTTTGCTGAGGGGTAAAACTTTTTTTGCAATCTATTTTTCTCAAGACACAATGTCTCGACATTCAGGAAGTGTGGTTAATCTATTTAGATGCGTTTTCAATTGCTCCCACTAGCCCCCATGGTTATTCAAATAGTTCTGCTGAAGTTAGATTTAGGGGAAGACAAAAAGGCATGTCTCGCACCATAAATAAATGAAAGCACAATAGTTTTCACTGAGAGTGAGGCACAAATTCTAAGAGAGAAAGTGAAATGACACTAAGGATATCCCTTCTGGCCAGTTTAGCATAACAACATTCAATGTATTATCATGAGTTTACTTTCCAGTGGCCGAGCAAAAGGGCGGCTGTGTCAAAGGGACGCTAGACTTGGTTAAGTTGAATGGGAGGAGGAGAAGTGAAGGGCAAAGGGCAAAATCTTACATGAGTTTCCTCTTTCTCTGATGCCTAATAAAATTGTGAAAGGACTGAAATTGAATGGCAGGGATGGGGTCACTGAGAGGCACAATAGTAACTGAGGAGAGAGGAAATCTAATGAGCTTGGAGATGCTAATTTTATGGAGCACCAATTAAGGAGAGTTTTTTATGACACTTTTTTGAGAAAACAAAACAGCAGAGCTGTCCCCTCCTGGTTTGGGGCCCCTGGTCGAGTGCCCCTCTGCACTTGTGAAATGCCCCCCATCTCTTTGCCTCAGCCTCAGCAGCATTGAGCCCAGGCTCTAATGGGATGGCACCTCCTTTATGCCTGCCCTCACCCACATTGGGGAAATGAGGCAGTGTCTGTTTGTTGTTCTGGAAGGCTGTGTGCCCCGTTTATCACTGTCAGAGCACAGAAACACACAGAAAGAGGAGGATTGAAGGGGGGACTCTGCTGTCCAATCTGTCCCACGTTGAGCTTTGCGACTACAGGCCCCACGTGGCGAGTACCCCACCCTGGACCCATACATCTCCATCTCTGCCTTTCGGGTACCGACAGCCTTTGTATTGGCTCACTCCGGCTGCCAAGATATGCGTCTGCGCTGCTAACGGGGGCCCGGGTAGAGCTCCTAACTAGACAATGACAGGAGATCCAGGACGGCCAATATTTAACCAGTGAGCAGCCCACTCACGCCCCTGCATGGCCCCGTAGCCCCCTGTGCCTTTGTGGGCTCAGGGTTAATCTTTTAAAGGCCGGAGCTGAAGCGCACCCCCTCCTGCCCACTGTCCCCCAAATATACTGCCACACAGTCACTAGAGCTGTACTTTTACGGGACCTTTTGTTTAAACTCAGCGTACTCTGCCTTTAAGTCTACAGCGCATCATTACTCTCAGATCCTTAAATCTTTTTCGGAATCAACACACCATGAATAATAGATTACTTGGAAAATGAAGCAGAGAGAAATATGAAAAGGATGTTTTGTCCTCTTCAGTGTTCATTAATGCTTGCTGAAAATTAAAAATGTAATGTAAAATAGGTTGTGAAACTTCACACGGCTGCTAAGGTTGTCAGACAAACAGCAGCTGCAACAGGTGGATAGTTATCTGATACCCTGAAGTGCTCTTTTTTCTTCTCTCCTTTCCTTCACCGCCCCACTTTCCATCATGCACATGGGAGAAATGCCTTCTCTCTTTCATCACTTCTCCTCTGTATCAAGTATTTACGAGCCCTCGTAAACATGTATTGATATTTAATGCTGCACTCAGCAGGGCAGGGTTTGTTGGGCCAAACTCAGAGGCCTGAGCCTCTCCGAGAGAGGAAAAATTAGACAAAGAATAATATCAAAAACAAAGGTGCTATAAAACCTGCACTCAGCCTTCATGCCACTAAGGCCACGAGGCCATATGACGGCAGCCTGGTGACAAACAGGGTAGTTGTTATTTGCTCTTAGGGGAGAAATAGCAACAGAAATATGTGTACTTTCACTTTCACAACATAGTGGCTTGCTATCTGTTTTTATGAGTAACTGGTAGACATCTACACATGATGTGAGAACTGCTGATCAGGGCTGCGTTTTGCCTAGCAGTGCAGCACAGTGCCTCATTCAGGTGTTGTGATATTCTATACTACTATTTCAAGCAATTTGTATTTATTTGTACAATTTGCCAATAAATCCACATCTGTAATTGCATAAAAGTTCATATTAATGTGCAACCTAGAAATCACCACCGTTTGTTTAGCAACAACATAAAGATTAAAATAGTAAAAGGGTAATGATGGCAACTATAATCCTGAACTGCAACTACATAGCTGTTCTGAAATGGGTCAGAGAGTGCTTCATAGAGCGTCAACAAACACATGAATAATAAAACTCCAACATTGTAAAGTATTGTAAATAGAATAATTAAAAAAAAAGTAAAATGATGTTTGTTCAGAAGAGTTGTAAAAGTTGTTTAATTGTAGAAATTTCTTTTTCAACAGGCTCTCAATTTCTTCAAGTCTTTCTTAAAACACTAGACTGCCCATAAGCCCCTGTGTACGGTGAAAGCGTTACTATTGTAATTGTTCCTCTTGTTCACACGTATCCCTCTATAATGCATTTCCAATAGGAGGCATGGGAGAGAAAACATGCTCCAAAGCTGAGCCAAAGCTAATATGAAGCGTTCTGATTTAGTCAGATCGAGTGGGTATCTTTCAAAATGTTTGTTACAATGCACCCTCTTGTTTTCCTGGGTAGTCTTTCCTTACTGAGTTGCTAAAGAGGGATAACAGCACAGGGGAATATTGCACTCAATCACAGCAAGGACGCCCATTTAATTATACTACGTAAATCAGACTGCTGAAGTCTCATAATAGCTTAACTCTGAAATGCATTTTTGCACAGAAAGAGGACCGGGGATTTTGTCCTCCATCTCTTACGTCAGAAAGGGATCTGCAAACACTGAGAGGAAGAACAATTACAGCGATCAATAACTCTTTCAGTGTGCATGGGGGGACCCTGTCTCCTAAAAAATGGCCTTCCCACACAACAAAACTGCATTCTCAATTGTGTTTCGAGGGAACGTAGTTGAGAACGTTGTGAAAGAGCTGCTGTTTTAAACATGCGGTTTATGTTCTGAATTGAAACAAAACTCGCTTTAGTAACAGATAATGGTGTGGGTTAAATATAACGTAGGTATTAAGAATCCTTATGTCATGTCTTATATCTTAAAAGATGAAAAACTGTCTAACTGAACCAGGATACGAAAATATGAAACATCTTTATTCAATGACATGAGTGTGACACCGATCTCCAATGACGAAGACAGGTCAAGAACACAGTCCCTCTTTTCTTCCCTCCACTAGTTAAACAACAGGAGCTCTATAAACAGCAGGTCAATAACACAGCCACTCTAACTTTGTGCTTCATATTATGTGTTTGAGGGTCACTGTGTGTGTGTGTGTGTGTGTGTGTGTGTGTGTGTGTGTGTGTGTGTGTGTGTGTGTGTTTGTGTGTTTGTGTGTTTTCCCTTCATCCATCGCCCCTACAAGGCGCAGTGACAGATCTGCAGTCGCCCCTGCCCAAGATTCAGCCATGTTGGCTACTGGATGATAATGTGCCACAGGAGCAGATCTCCTCATCAGTATTCAGATCCAGCCATATGTGAATTAAGGTTTAATGTGCATCCATAATCGCCCACCTGAGCCCCTGACTCGCGGAGTGAATGTGTGTGTGTGTGTGTGTGTGTGTGTGTGTGTGTGTGTGTGTGTGTGTGTGTGTGTGTGTGTGTGTGTGTGTGTGTGTGTGTGTGTGTGTGTGTGTGTGTGTGTGTGTGTGTGTGTGTGTGTGTGTGTGTGTGTGGGTGCCATGAAAGAAAGAAAGAAAGAAAGAAGCAGGGGGTAAAGAGAGCAAAAGAGCAAGACAGGAACAGAAAGATGATGAGATGACAATAATGGACTCATTTTCTTGCTCTTAAATGGGGCCTAATTAGATGCACACAGATCTAAAAATGAAAACTGAATATTACAGCAATAACTCCCACTTTCACAGTGCTAATATCCAGACAAGGCGTGTGCCCATTGAGCTAAATTGCAGTTATTCATTTCACCACATCAAGCTTAAAGCCAAAGAAGTCAATTGTGTGTCACTAACTAGTCTGATGCCCTCAAAAGACCATTACTTAAAAAACAGACACGCTTGTTTCACTGGGCCTGTATAGAAACCAAACACATGTGGGCGCACACACACTCTCACTGACCATTGATCAGCTCGTCAATCACGGGCCAATGAGGATAGCCAGTGGCCACCAACACTCAGGTTATTGTGTGCGGTGACCCTGAGGTCAGCGGTAAGTGGCTGAGGACTGAGCCCCACACAAAAGGACAGCATCATGTACCATCCACATACAGTGGCGTTGCCGGCGGCACCCTTATGAATAGACACATGGCAGGCCTATCCACAGATGGGACAGAAACGAGGGATGGGAGGGGGGGTGCATGTGTTGCCGTGGTGAGGGAGCACATGTGGAGGTAACAGACTGAAACAATGGTGCTGATGAAAAGCGGGAGTCGTGCCTTGGTTTTGGAGAGGGAGATTATTGGACGAGCAGGTCCCCTGTTATTATCAGGCTGGATAACGCAGAGACGGGGGGGATGGAGGAGACAGGAAGGGGGGCACAGAGCGGCAGAAGTCTGCAGACCGCCGACACAAAGCCACCCCCATGCACCAGTGAGCGGCCAACTGTTCAAAAGTGTGACCAGCACAATGCTGAACAGATACACTTTGTGTGTGTTGTGTATAAGTGTGTGCATCTGTATAGGCTTGCAGGCTTGTGTGTGTGTGTGTGTGTGTGTGTGTGTGTGTGTGTGTGTGTGTGTGTGTGTGTGTGTGTGTGTGTGTGTGTGTGTGTGTGTGTGTGTGTTTGTGTGTTTGTGTGTCTGTGTGTGTGTGTGTGATTCTTTTTTGATGATTAGAATTTGCCAAGTAACTGTTTATATCTTTTCCTAATCTACCACAGCTAGACTTGTCCTAATGTATGTATAATTGCCTCTATTATAATGAAGTAAATCCATATCATTGTGCTGTCAACATATTTACTTACTAACCTCTAGTTGTATCTGATGCAGATGCATTTGGTTTAATTTTCCAAAGTTACCTATTTACAGTCATTGTAAATATTGCAAAAGCTAGTCCCTCTGAAAACTGTTAGGTAAATCGTACATGTTCTGTGGATTTTCCAGAGTAACACAGGACACTGTTTTTGGAAAGAAACGTGTCTAAAAGTCTAATTTAGATGCTGTGAGTACCACAAATGAAATTCCATTTATCTTCATTGTGTTGGGGAGGAGGAAGAAACGTCAGAGACAGATGTTTTTAAAAACTTGGACAATGAAAACCAAAAGTCTGCATGGATCGAAATGATTCAGCTGAATGTGGGCTGGTACTTGGATGCTAGAAAGGTTTCAAATCGTCATCAAGACTATATTTGTATTTTTGAGTCGGGTCTTTGAGTCACTTATTCTGTTTCTCAGGTCACCACTTGTCACTTACTATTACAACCTCTTTGTTCCGTTAACACCAGATGTTTGTGCCGATTGAATCACTGCCTGTTTAATATTTAGTACACTATCTCATTATGTCTGAATTCTGAGTGTGTAAATGTATCCACAATGGTTTAAAAAAATACTTAATGCTGAAAACCCCATAATGCAATGCACCATATATTGTGGATACTCCGTTGAGTAAACTATTGAGTTTAGTGAATGCGTGCACAAGGTCAGGATTTCGGACACAGCACCTGTGAGTTTGCTCTTTAAAGCTGTGTTTTTGTTACACTATAGAATATACTAGAAATACTAGAAATACTAGAAATACTAGAAATACTAGAAGGTGGAGTTAAACCACTACAGACCACTGATTAGTCAGAAAGAATCATCAGTCCATGACATCCTGCACAAACCCACATTTTTTAAATAGCCAAGTAACCGTCATGTCATTTCTTCTTTCAGAAGTTGCATACAGTAGTCTCACTTTAAGATGTGAATCTTTCTCATTTAATGCTGACAGTCTTCAGGAGGCTACCATCACTTGGGTCCTGGCAACCTGAAGGCTAACATCTGGGCTGGGCCCTACACATCCTGATGGCGGTCTGCTCGGCAACCGGTTCTGCTCTTTCCCCTTTCACTCTCTCCCCCTTTCGCCTGTCTTTCCTCCCTTGGTGTGCCCCCGGGGTAATTGTGGGGTAATTTATGAAGTTCTAGCAGCATGGAGCAGGCCAGTGTATGGGACAGCCTGCTGACCGAGCCCCATTCAGCTCCAGAGGAGAAGGCCTGGACTCCTTTTATCTTACCCATAATCAGCATCTCTCCCTGGGCCTGTATCCCCCTCCTGACTCCCTTCGCCCTGCAGCCCTCCACAGCATGCAACCCTCCGTGGCCGCTTAAAGATGAAGGGGAAAGTTATTGGACTCTTTAGTGACTCATAAACATCCTAGGGGATTTTCATAGCGCCTTTGTGCCTTTTTGTTGCTGCCGAGATAATGCAATTGTTTCAGGCAGTGTAAATGAATAAATCACCGAGCAGTTTGTCCCAGCGGTGAGAGATAACAAAGGGCAGCACTCCCTGTTCTCAGAAACACTTGTCGGCCCGTTCAAACACTTTGTGAAACAATTTTATATCTCTCTCCCCAGACATCGGTACGTAGAGGGAAATGTTTAGATCCACAGATGAAGCAAACCAAACCAATTCCACATATCTGCTCCCGTTGATCACTGCTGTGATCTTGATATCAGAGCCTTGATATCCAAGCAACATTGAGAGAGATGGTGGTAAACAAAGGCTTATGTGCATCTTCTATGGATTCTGTTCCGACCACATGCCCAGATTAAAGCCCAGTGTGTGTGTGTACAGAAGATCTAGCCATTGATCCTGTTAAACAATGACCAGCAGAGAGAGAAGGAAGCCTTATGGTACACAGCACAGGTTTGCTCTTGAGCTTAGCGCTTTATTGAGCCATGATAGGCCCTAATCTAGCCTGATCCTCTGTCGCTACAAGCATATGCCTGTGATAATGCCCTCATTTTCTGGTCACCTGAGCACTTTCATTGGAGCGCCCCCAGTGAGGCAGCAGAAAGGGGGTCTCTAAATCCTAAAAAAAACTCTTGAATTGGATGAAGGGTCCTGAAAGGTGGCATCTAGAGAAGAAAGTCAAACACTCTGAAGCAGGGTTAAAAATTGAAGGATTATTTGGAAACATGGAGGGTGGCTACGCTTTCATTTGTAAAATACAAAGCACAGAGATCCTTGTGTCTCTCTGTGTGGCCCGTTGCCTCTGTAAACACATGAATAAGAATAAGAATGAGCAGGAGAATAGGATTTATCTGGCTCATGCATATAGTAATGGAGTAGGAGAAGGACTGATTACCCTCCCTTTATTCAGGCTAGAGCCCCTTACAATGATCCATATATGTATTCCTAGTGATTGTACTTAATACACAACTCTTAGCTGTTTCTCAATGATGTGCTGTATCCCCATCAGTTCATATGTGAGTGAGTGACAATCTCACTAATCTGACTTTATGCATGGTGAATGATAAGTTTGGCACATTTCCCTGAATTTATAGATAATTTATTAAGGTCATTAAAGAATCATTATTGATGGTTTTCTTCTCTTTTGCGTGGAGAACACACTGAAAGCTGTGGCACAAAACCAGCCGTTAAAAGCTCTGAAAGACTAGGAAAGAATGAAATCTGGAGCATTGTGTCGAACGTAGTTAATTAGGACCTGACCCAATTAACAGAGGAGAGTCTAGCAGCCATATTGGCTTTGAGCCTAACGATGGGAAAATCCATATGCTCCAAATAAATGGCCCATGTTGGCTCTGAGGTTTCCCCAATTATAATATCACTGAATGTTGGCCGAGCTAAAACACCCTGCGGAGCCCCCTGATGGAACTGCGGTGGGGGTCCTCTTGATTCCCAATCCTTACTCTCTGTAGGTTCGTGACTTACTTTGACAGCGCACACAAAGTGAGGTGCAGACCAGTTTTAGCTTCACTGCAAAGTCATCGAAATGCAAACACAAAAGCCTGCCCATTCATTTTTGGAAAACTTACATATGGGATTTACTTATTACAATGCAAAGGTTGCCATGTATTCATTGATACAGTACGTCCATGTGTTAAAGGACAGGATAAACATTGAGAGGACACAGAATGCCATAAGATGCAAACATACATACTTAAAGTGTAATTCCGGCGCAAAATCATCCTTTGGACTTTTTCAGCACTTACATACATTAAATAAGCCATCAAGACAGGTTTTTTTGTGTAACAACTATTAACGGAGAAATCCGGGAGAGTTGCTAACAGCCAGATATGGCTAACACTGATTAGCTCGGGGCAGTACAGTAAAGGCATTAAAACGTCTTTTTTAACCACTAATACTGCTCAAGTTAACACCAAACCGCTACAGTAGCATGATAAGAGTCCCTACACATAAAATGAAGCACCAACAACGTAGTTAGCAAACTTCGAGTTAAATTAAGTTTATTAAAAGAGTGTTTTAAAGACTTACCTACTGGCCCCGGTACCAGCTACTCTCGTAGTAAAGTCTATTCAAGTCAATTACCAAATGCAATCCAAAAGGAAGAAGCCCATTGGTGCTTTGTTTTCTGTGTAGGGATACTTATCATACTACTGCAGCTGTTTGGTGGTAGTTTGAGCAGTATTAGTGGTTAAAAAAGCCGCTGCCCCAAACTAACCAGTCTTGTAGTTGTTAGCAACATCCGGCTGTTAATGACTCTCCTGGATTTCTCTGTTAATAGTTGTTACACAAAAAAACTGTCTCGGTGGCTTATTTGATGTATGTTAGTGCCGAAAAAGACCATTGGATGATTTTGTGCCGGAATAACACTTTAATGAAATCATCTGGTCTATTTCCTTAAATGCATGTTGATTGAGAAGATGTGTGTGTCAAAGACAAGGGGGGAGTTGGAGAAATTGCTTGTTATAAAGAAGGCATTTTGACTTTCTAAATTGATCACTTTGAGCCTGAGAATGCTAAATGAGGAATCATTCTTGACGTCATCTTTGCAGATGATTGATTTTGATTGCATTTGTTCTCACTTAACAGAATTACACTGACATCAAGTGGAATTTCAGTTCATGGACAGATATGTCTTTAGTTTGGGTTATTCATAAACGTTAAGTGATGATAAGGATTTGAGTCGACACTGTGTTATGAAAAATGAGGACGATGCGGAACTTGTCTCTTTTTTAAAATAATTGGCTGTGAAAGTGATGGCATTTGGTCAATTATATTTTTTTAAGAAAGAAATGTTGATGATGTTTTGTGTCCATGGTATCTGCCCTATAGGGATTTTATCAGCTGTATGACCAATCAATGAATGTTAAGTGGAAGGAAGGAAATAGACAAAAATGTGCATGGTTGTTTTGAATATTGAAGCAGTGATAGAAGAAGTACTCTGATCTTGTACTTAAGTAAAAGTATTAATACCACAGTGTATAAATACCTTGAGGCCCATACTTCTGTATGTGCATGTTTACATGCTTTAATGATACTTTTATCATCTCATCTTTCACATCTGCGCTCTCTTTGTCTCCATCATTGCAGCTGGGGAATGACTGTAACGGCACTTTCTGCCTATATATTATAGCTGTGATATCCCAACCGTATAGAAGTCCTGATGGCTTGTTTAAACTACAGCTTGTTATGGGTTGTGTGTATTTCTCTGTGGATTGAGCGTTTGGATACTGTCTGTATTTATATAACGTAGCACCTTGACCTGTTTTATAACAAATAAAAGACACAGAAAAAAAATCTCACTTTTTACATTATGGTAAGTGAGTAAGAAGAAAAGTACCTAAAAGGTAAAAGTACTCATTATGCAGAATGGTGTATTTCAGAATAATATTCATTATATCACTGGATTATAACTATCTATGCATTAATTATTCATCACTCATGGTGCGTTACATTAATGTCATCACCTGCATATATGCACATTCTATTTTATATTTGATATCTCTAATATTCAAACGTCTTCTTTTTATTTAGTTGTTATTGCTAAAATGTGTGTATTATTTCTTAGAATTTCTGTTTTTTATGTGTATATTTGTATATTTGTATCCACTCAGCACAAAATCACCAGGTCAAATTCCTGCTATGTAATCTGTTTACATACTTGGCAATAAAGTTGATTCTGATCCTGATTCTGATCACTTTAATGTTGGTAACTTCAAATCTACTCCACAGTTTCCAGAAGCTGCACAAAGACGCCCACAGCTGGAGGAGAATGTCTGCTGCTGTTAGGTAAATATAAGCCAGGGTGTCCTACTGTGTACCAAGCAGAGAAAAGCAAATAATGTCTTTGATGAGCTGACGATGATGGAAACACAACACGTTTTGACGCCTCCAAAATGTTTCTTCCATTTGAACTGAATGAAACCTCTGTAGGCCCGAGTCAATGCTGCATCCAAGGTTGAATGATTTTGCAAACTACTTTTTGGTACTACCGACGGTGCAATACATGAGTGTTATTGTATTTTCAAACTGCTGGCCCTCAAGCACTGCCTCACTGAGGGCTTTGCTTGGCAGAAAGCAGCAGGAAATTCCTGAGCTAAGCGGTGAAATCCAGCCTCTGCACACCACAAAAAGAGAGCTGCTGAAAAGGGAGCTTGATTGAACCACAAGATTAGATATGCAGATAAATGCTGGATATTAAAGCAAGGAATTTATCAGTCTTTCTTTATATGAGAGAAGTTCCTGCAAAGTTTAATATCTGGAGAAAAAGAAAAAAACACTTCAAGTAAGAATAGAAAAAAAAACCTCAGAAAGTGCTAGTAGCTTTACGGTTGAATTAGGGAAAGACAATGCCGTGCCCACTCTTTAGTATCTTTTTAACTACCTCCTCCCCATCTGAAGGACCCCCTTCCAGTGATAGTGATGTGATTTCACAGACTGTTTGGGGAGCCAAGTCAAATTTATCTGACCTCTTTTGTCTTGAGCTCCTGGTTGAATTGTACCTAGTCTGCCATTAACGCTGCTCTTTACATGTTTAAACACCTCATATGGTGCTTCATACCTTTCTCCAAAGTGTCTCATGGATACCATATGCAAATAAGGCCTTGAAGGCATCATATATCTGGTGTTATGGAGAAGGGCAATAAAAATGTGGTCTGTTCTAGATCTGGGGTTTACACTCTCACTTTTACTACAATGTCTGTGAGTAAAACCCTATATTAGTGTAACAGAGGAACACATTTCTGTTGACTCCCTACCAGGATGATTAAATTAACTTTGTCTGTTATTTTAAAATAAAAATAATCTTAGCCTACTTGCTAAATTAAACTTTTGATCCAATTTTATGTACCTTTTATGTATCTTGAATTGAAGTTAACACAGTCTTAGTTAGGTGTTCAGCTTAACACGCCTGGTTAATGTGTAGGGGGTTCATCAGGGTTGGGGGAGTTGAAACGTGGGTGTGGGAAGGTGAAGTGGGGGCTGCAGGAAGGAGGTGTTAGGGGGGGGGGTGAAAGTGTGTCCCTTCTGCAATTGGCCGGGGCTCTAAGTGTCTCATTATGCAGCGTTATTGTTCCTTTGTTATGCCGGCGGTATAAATACACCCCAGTGGGTCCAGAGGGTGACAGTTTAGACGGACTCACTCCTGTGGACAGACTGATCATCAGACAGAACAGCACAAACTTTGAGAGAAGTGAGACTCTTGTGACACTGCAGGGAACTGGAACAGCTCGAAAGCAGTGAACTAGGAAGCATCTGTAGAATTTAAACTCAAGCTCCCAGCATTCAGGGTGTTTAGGGCTTTTATTTATTTATTTTTTACAATTTGTCCTCTACTTTAATCTGCTTCAACCGAGATGGATTCCGACTCTGGCTCCAACTGCAGCCGCTCCTTATCCCCGGACCTGGTGGTGGATGACTCTGCCGGGAGCTTCTTCTCCAACAAGATGTTCCAGACATACTGCCAAGAAAACAGCGCAGACAGTGAGGCTGGCCAGGGTAAGACCAAGACCAGATCTGAGCTTGGCAAGAACGATGTGCAAGACCTGAGACTGAAAGTCAACAGTCGGGAGAGGAAAAGGATGCATGATCTGAACCAGGCGATGGACAGCCTGAGAGAGGTCATGCCCTACGCTCATGGACCTTCAGTCCGTAAGCTGTCAAAAATCTCCACTTTGCTGTTAGCTCGCAATTACATCCTCATGCTGTCTAGCTCCTTGGAGGAGATGAAGAAGCTGGTGGGGGATGTTTATGGAGGCAGTGCTGCCATCCAGAGCCGCACCACTGCCCACGCTGCTATTGCCCCTGCAGCCCCCCCTGCCCACCTCCCTCTGCATCCTCTGGCCCAATCTCTGCACTCTCTGGTGGCCAGCATGCCTTCAGCTCTCCAGCATCACTCACCTTCTCCCGCTACAGCCTCAGCCCTGCACTCCCCTCCATCCGCCAGCTTCCTGGGTTTTCACGCTCCAGTCCAAGGCCTTCTAAAGGACCCCCTCCACCTGGCCGGCTCCTACAGGCACTTCCCCGGCATGCCCTGCCCCTGCTCACTCTGCCAGCCTTTACCCGCCACTACCTCCACATTACACAGCCTGACTATGACCAAGTGAGCAGGACTTTTCTTAAAAAACTCTCCTCTACTGTCTGGTTCAATGCACTGAACCAAGCAATTCACGGAAGACTGTTAAGCGAACTGCTGAACGATGTCTGATGCCAGAGCTTGTACATACTGTATATATCTTTTACCATGCAAACTGCTGCTATTTTTCATCAATTATCTCTTCCGCATTGTTTATACAGAAATATATATAAATATTCTAAATACCAGAGTAGCAAATACTGTAATTTATCTGACATCTGTGATGATGAAACATTGTCAGAAATGGAACTGGTGTGTCCTATTGTGCAGGATTTCTATTTTCCTAAATTAAAAATGTGTTATAAAAATAACTATTGTTTGTCTTCTTTTTTCATTCATTTGATTAACACTATATACTATTGTTTTCTGCCAGGTACAATTTTTTTTTACAAGGCAGCTACTTTCCCCTTTTCTGTAAGTGGTTTAGTCACATACTAGCAAAAACACAGCAGCTGCATCAGAACAATACAGCTGCATCTTCTTAAACTAAACAGAAGGGGTTTTATTGGTGCTTGGGAATGACAGGAGGGCAGTGTAAAAATGGATATTTAGCAAAGGGTGTCATTGGTTGCTAACCAGCTTTGGACAGCCTAACCTCTAAGAGCTAAAGAGGGACAGAAGGACGAGACAATACGCCAGCACAGAGGCTGAATGATGTGTTCTTGAGCCTGGGGACCATCCATCTTCACCTCAACAGGGAGTAGGAGATGAAAGGACGACACAGGCGCCAGGAAGGCGCGTCACTTTTGTTTGACACAGGCGAGGGGACATAGCCATGTTCTTAGCTCTAGACCAACGATTTGTCTCTGTCTCATAAGAACATGGATATAGGCACACAAAGGGCAAATTTAAAACAGGGGAAATCTCAAAAAGTTTAAAAAAAGAATTTCTCCTTTAAATATTTCCACGTATATTCAAGAAACATTTGCAATCAAATGTTACATTTGTCTTAAAAATCAAGTGTTAGCTGATTCATAACAATGATTAATCCACTCAACCACAAACATAACTACTATACACACTGATTGCCATGAACATGATTTAGTCAAACAACCTGACAATGGCTGGCCTTCACTTAGCAACAAATCAAGCGTGTAAAATACATGCTTATCCTCCCACGGCTGACAGATGAGCTGGAGATCAGGGGAGAAATGAAGAGATGTAACTCATTCTCACCCACCACCCTCATACCCCACCTCCTCCTCCTGAGAGCCCCTGAATAGGTTTGAACAATAGCCATGCGTGGGACACAAAGGCCGGGGGAGTCCAAGCTCTCGTGCCTGAGACACAGACCCCCTCCATTCAATCTACATTTCATCATGGTAACAAGCGCAGTCGGGCCAAAAGGCTTGACACCCTCTCTCGCCACAAAGGCGGTTAGCTCTAATATATGAGGCTATTGACACTGAAAAGAGTCCCTGTCAGTACTTGGGGATTGTCAGCTGTGGGATGTCTCAGTGGGGGGAGGCAGCTGCCAGCCAAACCAAGCGGTGGAGCTTCTGTCGTGGGGGCCAGTGTTGCAGTGTCACCTGGTCCCATGGTCCCTTGACACAGAAACCCAGGGTCCTCCCACAACGCCCCCCTTTTACTTGGGCACAGGTGGGAATGGGAAGCAGAACACATTGTGGAGATTAGTGGGGATCGGCCTCCCTTTGCTCTAGGTAGATAATTAGAGACACTGACTTGTGCAAAGCTGGTGTTTCCTGATCAGCACCAGATGGTGTTAACCCACAGTGTGGCATCAGCAGTCCGGAGTGTGTGTGGGTGTGATGTGTGTGGTTTGTAATGGATATGCTTCTTAAATCATACAATATGGACAGGTCCTCTGTGTGCCATTATGGTCAGCCTCTGCTGTCATCGTGGTGCTCTTTAGCATAGGCTAACCAGCAGTGACAGCACAGGTTTAAGTCATAATGTTGTGCACAATTACCTCTGAAAACCAAACAAAGTTATACAGAAGAAAAGATCATTTTAGCCGGTGGTGGGGGGTTGATGGACTGTTTATTTAATACACACTACAATGTAAAAATACAAGTAAATAGCCCTGCATTCATGTAAAATTATAATTTGCAGCAAGTGTACTTAAAGTAACAAATGTAAAAGTACTTATCTGGCCAAATTGCCCTTAGTAATAATAGTGCCATATATTGTATATCACATATATTATAAGCACTGGTACATGAATGTGTGATAGTATCTATTAACAAGTGTATCTTAAAATAAGAGACAATAAGGCAGATTAGATAGCACTTCTTGAAAGAAGATGATTTACCTTGAAAACAGGTTTTTAAAACATCCACCTCTAAAATAAAGTAGCATAAAATGGAAGATCAAATACCTTAAACAGTGCTGAAGTACAATACTTGATTACATATACTTAGTTACTTCCCACCATTGCAGTTTGGTCTTAAATATGAACCATAATGAAAGGAATTGAATAGATTCTTATATAGAGACGTGTGACAACTAACAAGGATTATTTTCTTCACCAACAACTATCGTATTAAGTAATCCAAAATCGGAGATACACTAGAAACTGAATTTGCTTAAGTGCTGGCCAGTTGAATAAGAAACAAACAACAAAGACATGAAAGTGTCTGACAACACAAGGAATACAGTGATGATTCTACACATTTAGTGCATTAAATGTCATGCAAACACTTCACATCATGGCCATGTAGACAGATGGATAAGTTAACTGCTTCAGATACTGATCAATAGGGGAGCACTTGTCCCAACTTGGCTCAGCATAACCTGCATTGACAGAGTTAATTAGGGGACAGAACGACCCAATTAAGTGGATTGAGGGGCTGGACAGAGGCACATATTGTGCAGCGTCTGGATAAGGGGGAACTTCAATTAAGGGAGAACTTCCAGAGGCTTGTTGCCTGTTCTTTTTCATTTTGTGCTCGGTAAAGCCTACAGCCCCCTTTTCACCCAGAATGCTGATGAGGGGGAAGCACAGCTGCTGGGGGTCAACACGCATATGCAATAGGGTGTGCACATACACTCACATGCACATCCACAGAAGCACTGAGAGCAGGAGATTGATGAGGGGATTCAGGTTCGAATTACTAAACACTGATTAGCCAACATAATGGGTCAGGAAAGAGAGGTTTGGTCTGGATTCATTTGTTTGGTTTCATATGCAGCTAATTATTTAAATGAGGTTTAATTAAAAGAAAACAACTTGCATATGCTTAAATGTTTAACCTCCCTCATGGAAGAATTGTGCTGCAGTATGTTTCTAATGCAATCGGCAAACTGTGTGCTGGTAACTCCAAATGTATTTACTTTTAGTATGGCTGGGTGATATGGCTAAAAATCGTCTATCCCAATACAGGTCATTTCATATCTAGGTATCGATATATATATAGCATATGTATAGCATGTTTTCTGGCAATTCAATAAATAAAAGTCTGCATAAAATATCCAGGCGGCACGGTGGTGTGGTGGTTAGCCGGGATTGGCTCCAGCCCCCTCGCAACCCCGCTAGGGACAAGCGGTTGAAGATAGATGGATGGATAAAATAACCACATGGTAAAGTCTATTTTTGTACTCCTGTGTACAAATTAAAAGTACTGAGTATTTTCTCATTTTATTAGGAACTTAAGTGCAAGATGATTGTCGACATCATGATAGAAACAATAGAGAAAATTACAGTATATAGACATTTGACGATATACACATCTTCCTTGTTCTATTGCCTTCTTCTTGGCAATATGGAAGAAGGACTTTACGTTTATAATATATCACGATATCAGCTCTCAATGGGAAACCATGGGTTATGTAATCCACTTGATTTTAATCACTTTGAACTGTGTTTAATGTAAAGTTTCATTATAAAAACGGAAGTTTTCAAATGATATTCCCTCAGTTATTTTTACATAACATTTTCACCAAAAGTTTGAGTTAAAGTCATAATCTGTGAGATTTGAGATACTTTTGCCTCTCCAGCAGTGGTTTCTAGTTGGTGATAAATCACCATTATTTTAACCCACTCTTTTGTAGATAGTAACTTAACAGACTATTAACTAGATGACAATCTTATGAATTATAACTTTAATATGCTTGTTATTGTCAGTTTAGACAATGTAATGCCCATAAGGAAATCTCAATAGACCTTTTCAAAGTTGTAAACATAAACATTCTAAATGTGTCCTAGTTTGTTTCCTGTTGCAGTGTATGTGAATAACATCAGCTGACAGGAAGTAAACAAGGACCAAGGATGTTGCCTAGCAATGGAATTCTGTTGGAAAGGTCCTATCATATTGATTTATCGCCCAGCTCTAATTATGATGAGTTTTCACACGGTTCTCTTTTCTTTTCACTTATTTGAACTATTAAATAAGAAAGCATGATTTACTTTGCAGATTATGTAACAAAAGTGCATACCCTGGGTGCAGATTTCAAATTATGCTGCTAATATTTTGTCTTGTTCCCAGACAAATGATGCTGTTGGAGGTGGTATGTACAATTATACTTCTGACATCATAAACAGTATGAAGCGCAAAGGTTGGTTACATCTAGTTTCTAACAATGCATAAAAGTAAAAGAGAACAACAGAAAATCCTCTCATTCTTTAAGAAAGCTCATGCAGCCCAAACCAGTTTTGGCGTTGCCGTCCAGTTTGAGCCTTTGCAGCCACCATAGCGCAAAAAAACATTAGCTGGCTTTTTAAATTGTAAAAGAATATAACTATTTTTAACAGTGATTTCTCTGTGTATGTAAATGTGATTATCTGTGCGGAAGGGAAGTCATATTGCATCACGTGTGTTATTGTTTCAAAGCCATGAAACCGGGGTGAGAGTTCAGTAAACACTGATGATGTCATCGTCTGAAGATGGCTGAAGGGTGAGGGGCAACTCGCAAATTACTTTTTGTTTCTAAAGATGTACTGTAATGCGGCAGAGAGCACCGGCATCGTGTACATATACTCTTTCTTATTGTTGTTATGTGTTTAATTAAGATTTGGAATGACTGCTTTGTGTAAACGCTGGACTTGTGCAGCTCACGGAGTCAGTTCAGGAAGTACATTTGTTTACCAAGAGCGTTTGTTTACAGCCGTGACTAGCGTTAGCATAGCCTGGTTAGCTATGGTGTAGATCGCCTTGAAATCACGCATAAATGAAGAATGGACTTTATTCATCCTCTATTTTTACATCTAGCGTTTTTATTCAACTTTACCAATCTCACTCGTGGCTTATTTTGACACAATAGCGCGCATATCGCTGCTAGCTGACGTTAGCTAACTCGTTTAGCTAGCTAGGCTGTTAGCTTGAGAAAGTCAACAGCTGACAGTCAATAAGTCTGAAGTCTCGCTGTATTGACAAGCCATTTTGAGCATTTGATAAATATTTATACATTTGTCGTGCAGTTGCGTTGCTTTAAATTGGAGTCATTACTTCACTGCTCTGTTGGTTTTTTGTAAAAGTAGCTAATTGCTAAATGTCTGTGTGTTTTTACAGAGAAGGCTGGTGGGGAGGCTGGCTTCAGCAGAGCTTCCAGGCCGTCAAAGATAAGGTAATCCACTTACAGTCATCCACATCATGGGTATTGGTACTTCTTACTGTATCAATAGTTTTGTCTGATTTTGCTCTGAGGAATATTTCAACTACTCTCCCTTTGATATCAATCAAATTTATTTAAAGTGTAAAATCACCAATAGACATGGTCTCAATGCACTTTACAATTAAAGGAACACATACATAACAAACGGCGTTAATAATACAGTTGAACAACATTAAAATAGTAATAGTAAAACAATGAAAAACCAGCAAACATAAAACAAGTTACACCGTTTGTTCATAAAGGACACAGAAAGGAGAATGTGCCATTGTTTACTATAGGATAATGAGTAGAGGTTTTCAATCTGGACTCAAAACGTTTAGCTAAGTGAGTTTCTTTAACATGTAATGGGAGTCCATTCCAGAGATATGGGGTTCGATGGGACATTGCTCTGTAAGCAACAGATTTTTTGTTTACTGGGAGACTGACCAGGAGACCAGCATCAAGAGAGCGGAGAGGACGTGCTGGTATATCTGGTGTAATAAGCTCTGATAAATAAGCATGTGCGAGTCCATGCAGGGCCTTATACAGTAGGTTAGACACATAGTTGTCATGCAAGGTCAGAGCCAAAATCTAGGTACCCCAGCCACATTATTAATGACTGTAAAATTCCTGGATATAACTACGATACTTAGCAAAGGCTCCTCTCATCCAAACAATGGCTGACCGTACAGTTGTACATATGTTTTTTAAACCTGTTGTTATCAGGGTGGCATGATTTTGGAATCTACCCCTATCAGTAAAAGGTGTTTACACAGCGTTGTTATGGTAAAAGGGAAGATTTAAACCGGCGCAGCTATATTTGTTATCACGAGCAGACGATCGAGAAAGTTACAAATCTCAGAATGTGTCTAAAATTTAAATGTTAATGTTCCAGGAAGAACTTTTAGAACAAGTAGGATGTAAGGCTAATTAATTCATAGTGCCTTAAGGTTGTTGAACAACTGAAAGACTCATTATTGAAAATGTATTTTCTAAATTTTCTTTTAAGTTATTATATTTATGTATTTGGTGTGCGCTGCATTGAACTATATTTCCTGGTTTTATGTAAATAAACCCTTCTGAAAACGCATGTTTCCTAACGTAGAAGATAAAGTTGAATCTTTGTTTTGATGTTGATTATTCAAACCTCTTGTTTGCAGTCATCGGAGGCCCTAGAATTCATAAAGCGTGACCTGACGGAGTTCTCCACTGTGGTGCAACATGACACAACCTGCTCAATTGTGGCTACAGCCACAGCTGTCAGAAACAAGCTTGCAGTAAGTTGAAGCCTTCACTTTGTTCATTGTTTTTTATCAAATATCTCCTGACAGTCAGGTCAAATGGTTGTGTGTTCAGAAGACCCACGCCAGGTCCCTGTGTGAATTTGGTATTAGTTGCTTAATACCTAATCTAACATTTCTATTTACTGCTGCTTTCCAGGTGGAAGGTTCCTCTGAGACCTCAGAAAAGGTGAAGAAGAGCCTTTCTAGTTTTCTAGGGGTGATAACAGACACGCTTGCCCCACCCCCTGATAAAACCATTGACTGTGATGTCATTACATTGGTGGCAACACCAGCAGGAACTACAGAGGTCTACGACAGTTCTAAGGTAGGCAACGGTTCTTGTATTTTTAGCTGAGAAATGGACTTTATAGTCAGCTGTTAATACGACAGGTTACCTGTATCACAAACAAGGAGTGTTTAAATGATAAAACATCAGATTTTTGTGCAAGGGTTCTTTTGAATGAACATATAAATGGAAAATGTAACTTCCTGGTTAATGACCCGTACAAATATTAAACAAAGTTGATTCAGGGCAGTTTTTCTTTTCTTATGTTTAGTCATAAGAGGCTGCAGGACTGTGTAAGTTAGCACATGATGTGCATGGAAACAAAACAACCACAGCTAAGCATTTGTTTGTCCTGCAGGCACGTCTCTACAGTTTGCAAGCTGACCCTGCTACATACTGCAATGAGCCTGATGGTAAGACAAGTTCAAGGTCTCCACCAGAATGTTAGACTGGTGTTATTGTGTTTGAAGTAAGGAATTCTTCAATTTGTCATGCTTCTGACTGAACAATAGATATTCATATAGTTAGCTAGTTTGTAAGATCACTTACTCTCTATAGTACACATCCGTTATTCTACTTTGTTTTGCTGCTGTAACACATAAATGTCCCTGTGTCGCATCAAATGTTATATTATCTCCCTTTAAAAGCTGCCCTCACAACTATAAGTAATTTTGTTCTTCATTCCTAAAGTGTTGCCAGTATTTGAATAGGAATGAGTAATGAGAATATTAAACAGTGCAGAATTATTGGTTTGCTGGATTTGTGTTTATTTAATTCAAAATGTGACAATTTTAAGATGAATGGGATAATACGTACATTTCTTATTAATATTTGCCGATGCTCTTTGATATCTTTTGTTTTTTTAATGAGAAGTTATTTCTGTCCAGGTCCCCCTGAGCAGTTTGACAACTGGCTGTCTAGCTTCAGTTTGGAAGATAAGAAGGGAGAAATCTCAGAGCTTTTGGTCAACAGTCCCTCTATACGAGCCCTTTACACCAAAATGGTATGTATTGATGGATTTGTCAGCACCTATTGCTACGCAGCCTCCAGTTTTGTTTTGAAGTAATACATTACATAATATTAATTTGCTGTTATCCAGAGGGACCAACAATGAGTGTTTTCAAATGTAAAAAGAACAAGATGCCATCAGGGACTAGAAGTGCAGTAAACCAGATGACGACCGTTTTGTTTTTTACTCACAGGTGCCAGCAGCTGTGGCCCATTCAGAATTCTGGCAGAGGTATTTCTACAGAGTCTTCCAGTTGGACCAGGTAGTCAAATCATCAGCTATTTAAGTAGTGTATTCTAAACTGCAGATTATCCTCAAGATGTTTTTGTCCCATCAGCTCACTTCATTGTCTTGGGTGCCATCTGCTGGCTGAAACATGCTCTAGGTCCTGAGTCACTGCTGGTGCTTCATCTGCCTACTATGCCTGTAGAAAGCCCTGGTTATGCACTTTAATTGACACATGTTGTAATTTGATCGTAAAATAGGTTTAAAGTAGAATTTTGGTATTTTTTTTTAACCTGGGTTTCCCCATGTATTTCTGTGTACAGCACCTTTTTGAAATAAGTTGAGTATTGAGTGCGAGTGCTGCAGCCTGGCCGCCTTGAACTGGGCTGCAATTTAATTTACTGGGGCATCTGCAGACCGACAATATACTGTACATCAAAGATAGAAAAGTTTTCCTGCTATGCTTTGGTGTGTAGCTACTGGTGCAGGTCAACACAGTAACTTAAGCTAAAAGCATTAGTTTACCTCTCTCTGTCAGCAGCTCAGCAGAAAGTGTGCTTTGGTAGTATGTCTTCTCCTCTTTGGCTGACAATAGCGTCCTGGTCAAACTGCAGACCTGAGTATCTGCCCAGTGCAGTGTATCTGTAGCACAACTATCCACTAGTGAGGAGTTGATTCAACTCGAGGGTAATTCTGGAAGCTAAAGTCTATGGTAGTGTTGTGTTGCATTAATGCAACTGTGTGATATATGTGAAGATGTTCACAAGGAGAATTAAACTACATTTTTTATCATCCTGTAGTTAAAAGCACAAAGGTGGCACAGTATTTTGCCTTTTACATGTTTTAAGCGAGAAATTAAACATTCATTACATTAGGAAAGTCGGTCTAAATTTTGACAAAACACACAGTAAAATCCTTGCATTATTGCAAATGTTAACATTTCACTGTGATTGTGTTTTCTAGGAGGAGGCGAGGAGAGTTGCCTTGAAGCAGAGAGCAGAACAGACTGCACACACAGAGACCCTGGGCTGGGAGGAGGAGGAGGAGGGTATGCTATATTCAGTTTTACATTGCAAATAAACAGATTCACTTTATAAACCTGTTACTTACACTGCCTTGCTGTTCCTTTCAGATGACTTCCTCGGCGCCGCATCATCATCTCAACTCAACTGTACACCCCCATTGGACGACAGCTCAACCCAGCTGTCCACGACCTCGACAGCTCCCACAGGAACGACTCTGCTGAGCCCCGCCCTGTCTCCCAGCGAGGAGCGTGATGCCACCCTCTCGATCAGCAGCGACAGTGTCAGCCTGCCGACGCAGGTGGAAGTGCGGCCAAAGCCTGTTGCCACGGAGCTGGCCAAGAAACTGACAGAAGCTAGCTTGGAAGATGTTGCTAACAAGACACAAGAAGAGCAGAAACCTGGAAAGAGTGACTTACCTCTTGAGGCTCAAGTGGAAGCTGTAACTCAGCCGGAGGTCACTTTTGATGGGGCATCAGTGCAGGCTTCTGCCCCCGCCTCTAAACCAGAAGCAGCAAAGGAGGAGGGTCCGCAGGACCTTCGAGTGTTCGAGCTTAACTCTGACAGTGGGAAATCTACGCCCTCTAACAATGGCAAGAAAGGTAGAATGACTCAAGGATGTTTTTCCATTGGCAGTGAGAGCATTAATCAAAACAAGATTAAGTTCAGTGATGTGGTTATGAGTTATCCACAAAATAGACTTAGTCGAAGTAGCAGGGGTCAGGTCACAGAAAGTTTCAAATGTGTCTCTCCGTCTCCAGGGTCCAGCACCGACGTGAGTGAGGACTGGGAGAAAGACTTTGACCTGGACATGACAGAAGAAGAAGTCCAAATGGCACTCTCTAAAATCGAAGCTTCAGGAGAGGTTAGTGTTGTGACATTTACCAGAATGTTAAATTAAAATATAAAAAATTTAGAACATTTTACCAACCCCTTTTTCTGTTTTTTTTCACCAGGTCGACGAAGACTGGGAGAACTGGGACTGAGAGCCACTGTAACACGAACTCTGTTCCGCCATTAAAGATAGTTCTCGGCAGACGAACCATGCTCAACGTGTTTTAACTCTATGTCCACACTGTCACCATGTCATGATTGTCAGTAGGGGAATTACCGCCGGGTTTGGACCATGTTGGTAAACCTACTAAAGAGCAACGGGAAGACCAAGGCAATAAGATTTACACTGCTCCGTCAGCTGTCAGTTTAGTGCAGGTAGTCCGCTCGTCGAGGGTAATGACTCAGGTCTTGGCTGTTTCTTCTGACGTATAGAACATATGACAGCAGTCACTACCTTTTTAAACATTAAGGATAGGCAGAATGTGAAAGGTAGCACCGCAGATGAGGACGAGCTGTTTACCCTTTTTCTTTATGCCATTGAATACATCACGTATGTTGCGAGTGCATTGCAAGTTGGGCAATGACTTAGCTGCAGGCTGCAAAATAGCCATAAACTATAATGCTGCTTGTCACCTTTCTAAGATGAAATACTTTGGATGATGATCGATCGGTGTCCTTTTCTTTTTTTCTCATCTTTATTATGCAAGTGAATCTTCAAAATGAAAAAATATATATATTTTGGCCTTCATTCATTGAGCACTTTTCATTTTGGATTCACTCCCAACTCTATAGAAGAGATAAATGGCCTTGTAAAACACACAGCAGTGTGATAATGTTGTCCAAATGTCACCTGAAACACATCCAGCGAGTGTGTCGTCATTTTCATATCATGTGATTCATTTGAGTATATGAGCGTGTTGCAGGCTACATGTCACTTTTAAATGTTTCACTTCTAAGACCTGTTTGTCTTATTTTGGTTGAGGGAATTCATTAATTATGACTGGATCAGAGAGAGATCATGTTTAACTTGAGATAGAATTCAGCTGGTCCAAATACCAGATTGTGTGGCTTTGAATTGAGGGTAGCATCTGTTTTTATTTACTTGTATAGGAAAATATGACAAATCGGTGCAGTTTAAAATTTCTCTGTCAGCTCATGTTTGGAACAAAATGGCTCAGCAGGCAGTGTGCCAAGTAGAACCAAGATCAATGTGAGCACGCTCCATGCTTTTCCTGATTTCTTTCTCTGTAATCTGTAATGCAACCAAGAAAAATAATCCTAGAGATGTAATATTTATACTAAAATAAATGCTTAATCATTGTATAATGTGCTTTGGATTGCATGTCTGTGCAATAACATGCAAAATATTGTGCAGATGGTTACTGTTGAGTTGTATGTTTTTTTTGGTAAAGACGTTGGCTGTTCTTCAGGTTTTTGTGCTCTGACTGTGTTGCATGTCTCTATTTCTCGACTGTATTCCCTTCAGATTCACACTAATCAAAGCTCTTCTGAAAACATCTGCTTTCAAAGCTGTCAAGTTCTTTCCTTTTTTAAAGTCAAGTATTTCACTATATTTTTCAAATGATTATTGTCATTAAAGGATTCATGGCTGATGGGCTTAGTGTTGTGCATCAAATAATGGGGCTGTTTAAACCAGATACAAATCAGTGTTGAGTATCTTCTATTTAAAGTGCAGGAAATGCATTGGAAATGGCCATTCATACCAAAACTATTTGCTCAAAACGCCAACTAGTGGTTGCTCTGTAACCAAGTTGTTTAGCTACTAAGTAAAAATAGCAGCTCTATAAAACTTAGAAAAAAAGTAGAATTTTCAAATAATTCCTCAAACCAGGGTTGGTCAAAACTTTAAATGAAGTAAAAGATAATTGAGTTCAATAAACCATTTTCAGTATTTTCTCCTGGGAGATGCCATTACGTGAGCTTCATTGTCGTCTGTGCCCCATACAGAAATATAGAGCTGACCTGTCAGTTCTATCATCAAAATAATCATTAATACAATCATTTTATGTGAAATGATGGTACTGTATCAACACACAAGTTTGTGGAAATGGTGTTGGTTTACATTGAATACTATTTTCAGATTTGGGTGTGTGTTATCAGCACTTTGAGTAATTAGGATTGGGTGTTCAGTTGTAAATGTGATACATTGTAATGCTTAATGCTAATAGTTCACCCCTTAACATAGCTTTCCATTAGATTGCATTATGTTAAATATCCAAAACCAGGATTATAGCATTAAATGGAAACATTCCAAGATCTCTTAGGCATTGTTTTATACCCTCGGCGTTACTCTAAAATTCAGCTTGATATATCCAGTATCTTTGGGAACTTTAAAAGTTCTGTGCGTTTGTTTTTCTTCTTAAGATTTAAACAGATTTCAGATGCAAAAACTTATTGTAAAGTTTTGGAATCTATATTTTAAGAATCAGTGTCTGTGTGTTACAATCTGTAAAAACTTCTGCAGTATAAATAACGAGTCACCTGATGGTGCTGTTGCATCATTTCGGCCTTCCCACTCACAACTTGCCACTCCTTCTTTTCAGCTGCAGCATCCATCTCACAGACAAGGACTGGCCACATGTTCTGACATACCGTTGTTCATCACCAGGCGCATTAATAATATATTTTATTTCATTTTTTTGCACAGAATCTTTCTTAACTCGCGCTCAGTGGATGCCTCGTGAGAAGCAGCAGGCAGTCAATAAAATGCTCATGTGGTTTTTGTGGTGGCATCAGCTGGACTAATGTAGGTCACTGTGTAGGGACACCTGTGCAGCGTGCTGGCTCTGCAACATGGATGCTGCCTGTAAAAATGGCTACTGTCTGTGTCTGTCTGGTTTCCTTTCTTACAGGGTATCCACACACTGTGTGTGTGTGGTGAGTGTGGTCGTAGGGGGCTTGATGAGTAACTGGATGATGAAACAGACAAGGGGATGCGTGACCAGCATACTGTTGTACCAATGTCAAGAAGAAGATAGCATCAGTACAGTGGAAAATTCAAATGAGGAGCTCTGTCAAATTTCCACAATTTAAGGATGAATAAACAGAATCTTGAACCTTTAACTCCCGCAAGAATACTGAAGGATACATTTAAAAAATATATTGCATTATTCATGGGGCAACTCAGGGAAATCAAATTTACTCTAAACACTAAGGGCCATAAAGGATTTGGCTCTTGAGCTGTGTTTTGAATGCACTTACTGAAAGTCGCTTTGCATAAAAGCTAAATGAAATGTAATTTAATGTTTAGTGACTGCAGTGACACTTTACCTGTGTTTTTGTTGAACAATATTACTGCTCTTTTTTTAAACCCCCACACCCGTGTGGTAAGTGCTTGTGCATATGCTGCCCTAACCAGACCCCAAATAACACAGACACCATATACATTACATTCTTTCATACTCTGTTCCCACTCAGAGGCCTTAGTCAGCAGAAAGGCTGTAAAGGAATTTCCTGTTGAAACCCACGTCTCCCTGGGCCTGGCTGCGTGTGTGTGTGCGCTTTACATTACCTCCGGCTCTCACCAATGTCATCTACAGATCATTTCACCGTGGACAGACAATGAGTGGGGGGGAACGCCAATCAGACAGGGGAGAGAAATAATCCCCTGCCGAGGATCTTTCACTGTCCCCCCTTCCTCTTGTAATCCATCCTTGACTGAACACTTCCTGCTTCTCTTTCTGCCTCTTTGACTTTCTCTCTCTCTCTCTGCTATCCTGGTCCATGCATATATACTGTCACAAACATAGTTGCACTCGTTTCCAGTCTCTCAAAAACACATATGCACACAGAGAGAGAGAGAGTCAGGATGAGGTCATTGTCTTGAGAGCGAGCATTATTCTCGGCACCCTAAAGGGAGAAACCCTGTAACCCCTCTGCCTTTCAATAAGCACAAAAGACTCCATTTGAGGGAGGAGGCAAACTCCTATGGAATGTGTTACCAGGGTTTTCTATAATGACTTGCCCCCCAATGCACACTCATCTCATATGTGTGTATGTGTGTGTGTGCATCCCCAAATCCTTGGGCTTTTCTGCAGGGTGTTAATTAGCTCTATACAGTATATTTCATTCAGCGTCTACACATAAAAGTGTGTGTGAGTGTGTGTCTCCTAACAGTTCATTTATTTAGTTATACTCTATCTGATAGGAACAGACATCTATGTGTGAACTACATGTCCAACATAGTTTTCTCCCTGCCACAAAGAGAGAAAATGCAGCTACCAGGCTAAGTGCTGATCTATTGCTGGGCCTTCTGGGGGAGAGAGAAGAAAAAAAAGGAGAAAACTTCTAAAGGACTCTTGAGATGCCTCTGGATTTTTCCATGACAAACCATCGCCTTTCCCAATGTCGAGCGGTGGGAACAGGCCACTTTGTTTGTACGAAGTGGTGTCTGGGAGGAATGCGGGGGTTTAGCCAGGGAGTGGACGGCAGGAGGGGAGAGGGGGTATGATAACTCCCACTCCATTCAGATTTATGGCCAAGACAGAGGGGCTCCTCTGGGTGCATGTCAGGGGACTAGTAGAACACCGCCCCTCTACTCTGGGCCTGCCAAAGCAAATGTTTGGCCGAACAAACCCTCGCTATTCTTTAGATCCTTTTCTATTCTATGTCTCTTTTTCTGTGTCATCATATGGAAAAGTGAGTATTCGTTCTTCTGTGAGGCTTTTACGCAGCACATTTGTGTTCATGTTTCAGTTTGAACTTTGTGTGAACAGCAGCAACAGCAGTGTAGTTTTGAGTTTTAAACATGATTATTAACCTTGGAGTTGGCTGTGACGACTGATCAAAACCATGTAGAGTCTGCACAGGTCACATTAAAAAGTGTTGCCTTTTGGCTCTTTTTGCAGAAAAGATTGTTTGTACGTTGAATATGAAGCTAAAGCCAGCAGTCAGTTAGCTTAGCTTAGCATAAAGACTGGAAACAGCAACAGCTAGCTTGGCTCTGTCCAAAGGCTCTGAAATGTTCCTGGCCAACGAAGAGTCTGTCACATCACACCCCCTAAACCGCAAGTTTCAAACAGTCGTGATAATTAATGAACCTGAGAGGCACTGGGCCGGGAATTCTCTAACTGTAAGACAGAGCCAACCTGGAAAAATCTTAATAAAACCATGTAGCGTGCGCTGTTTACCGAAGAAACAAAAATGTGTCCATCTTTTCGGACAGGATTTTAAATGTCCTCCAGTGTGTCTCGTGCTTAAGGAACTGATTTTCAAACAACAGTTACTGACTTTCAGATTTCTGTCTGTCTTTACTTTAAATTGTTTAGCAGATTCCTGGGCTTAATGTGCAATGTAAGTTATCTGTATAGGAATTTACATTGCATTGCATTACATTTACCTCTAAAAACTTTTCCAAATTCTTCAAAACCCACCTGTTTCCAGATGAATGAGATAAAGCCCTCAGCTTGAGACTCAGCTATGTTCATTATGTCGTCTTTTTCAATTTTTTTTAACAGCCAGACCAACCAATCTGAATGTCCTGTTCCCTTCTGTCCCTTCTCCCCTTCACCTCCTCCTCTTTTCATTACTGTCCCATTCATTCATTTATTCTCAGTCTTCTCCACTGCCCCGGGACATTCATCTCTCTCCCACTCTCCCTCCCCCCCTTCCTCCCCAGTCTAATCAGAGGACCACACACTCCCTCATCTCATCTGATGTCTGGTAATTGAAGGTGAGATTGTTTTGATGGTGGAGGCGACGCAAGGCCAAGTTTGACTGTCTGCAGCCATGCAAATTAAACTGTCAAAACTTCAAAGTGGTGAAGCTGACGCTAGCTAACCTGTGACATAAATCTGACATGTAAATTATAGCATCCAAAAGGGGAACCTCTGCAGATGAGGTCAAGGGTCTGTTGAGGACTTCTGTTGGACTATTCTCTACTTATTTTTCTTTCTTTTTTTACTTTTTAGCCATGTGCACAGCTTGACTCTGTCAGTGGAGTGGTCACTTGGTCCACGTCATGTCTAATTTGTTTGATCCACTATTCTTTGCCTGGGACCAGTAATGTCATGGAGTCCCTGCTGCCAAGAAATAGTCTGGCACATAACCCCCATTATAACAGAGATTTTTCTTTATTACGCTTCGTTTTTTTTTTATGAATTAAGCAAACAGGATTTAATGATTTAGTGATTATTGAGCTTTAGAGATACTACTTTTGGAACCCATACCCTGATAGGTAGATTTTGTTTAGACAGTGGGTTGAAAAACTTTTAATTTATTAACTATGGAAGAAGTTAACTATGGTGGTTAGCACTGTCGCCTCACAGCAAGAGGGTTCCTGGTTTGAATCCCGGCTGGGGCCCTTCTGTGTGGAGTTTGCATGTTCTCCCTGTGTCTGCGTGGGTTTTCTCCGGGTTCTCCGGCTTCCTCCAACAGTCCAAAGACGTGCAGGTGTTAGGTTCATAGATTACTCTAAATTGCCCGTAGGTGTGAATCGTTGTCTGTCTCTGTTCGTCTCTATGTGCCCTGCGATAGACTGGCGTCCTGTCCAGGGTGTACCCCACCTCACGCTCGATGTCAGCTGGGATCGGCTCCAGCCCCCCGGGACAAGAGGTTGAAGATGAATGAATAAGAAGTACAATGAAATGTGGTACTACCAAACTAAAAGCATTCCCATCTGCCTCAGCCGAACATGGGTTCAGTTCTAATTAGCAATCGTTAACATGTTAACATGCTAACATTCTAAACTTAGATGTAAGCATGTGGATGCATCTGCTTGTGTCCATTTTAATCTCTTTTTCAGACCGTTGACATAGGCAAATATCTACCTTAACTCCTTTCGCATAAAGGCTCCTTAGCTGGCACAAGATGCTGGCAAATGGCCACGAAGACTTCATCTCCTCTTTTTTCTGTTGTGGTAACTGCATCTTTTTTGGACAATAAGTGTGCAGCAAAACAGCAAACACTAAACCATAAATGTGTGTTAAAGAGATAGGGAGAGTCTGTGAGATGTGTGTGTGTGTGTGTGTAAGAAGGAAAAGGGAACAAGACAGGCCTGTTACATAGGATCCTGGACTAATCCTAATCCTAGGCTGCAATTGTGTCCAATGTCAACCCTTCTGCTGAAAGTCATTTCTAGGTCTGTCTGCTCCCATGCTGCTGGTCAGCCACACCTGCTGATCTTGGCGCGGCGGCTGGCAGCCCCTGGAGAACTCTCCTCCTCCACCGTCCCAATCCAGGGGATCCGATTGACACTGCTAGTGTGCCATCTGCCCCTCTACAAGATTACACAGCACACTGGGCCAAGAAATCCTCCAGCACAGCAGATTAAATATGAAATATAGGGCAGACATAGTTGTACCAGTGCATGTCTCGATTTAGTTGTGTCATGTTGCCCCTCTATATTTGTGCCACCGAAAGCTGTTTTCCAGGTGTGTGTCTGGGTCAGTAATTTTTTTATGTGTGTCATTCTGTAATGTTTTTGTCTTCTGTTCTCTTTTTTTCATCTGTTGTTTGTATTTGTTTGGATGTTACAATAAAACACTCCTGATCCACCGCGAGTCGCTTCCCTTTAAAGTTGAATCAAAACAATCCAATTCTCACCTTTGCATTGCTTATTTACTAAACTCACTGGTGGTCGATTTATTCCCATAAATAAAAAGAGGAAACTGTGAGAGAAAGGGGAGAAAAAAAAAGAGAGAAAATCAACAAAAAACTGAGTGAGCAAAGATAACCACTTAGTCTGAAAACGGTTACTATGGAAACTGCCTTCCTTTTCTCCTCTGGTCCATTTGGAGCCGTACTTTCTTTCATGACATTTTTTCAACTTACTATGCTCTGACGTTTTTTTTCACTTTTTTCAACATACTACACTATGACTTGTGAAATTTTTTTCAACACACTGTACTTACTGTTACTTCTTTTTGATATACAATACTATGACTTTTCTTGACTTTTTTCAACAAATTGTGCTATGACTGGCATATACACGCTATCCTTTATTATTTTTTTGGCAGTTTCTCAAGCCTTTATTACACAGGACAGACAGGAAATTGGGTGAGAGAGAAGGGGAACATGCAGCAATGTGCCACAGGTCAGAGTGCAGCTGTGTCGAGGAGCTTCAGCCTCCTCACATAAGGAGCATGCTCTAACCACCACCCCTGACTCATCATTACCTTTTTCAACAAACTATGCTGTGACTGGATTAGACACGATATCCTATGACTGATTTAAGTGTTTTATTTGGACTTTTTTCAACATACTATACAACCTTTTTTGGGGTATTTTTTGGACACACAATACAAGACTTTTCTTGACTTTTTTCTACAAATTACAATTTTTGGGTATTGGCAGGGTATAGTATGTTGAAAAAAGTTTTGAAAAAAGTTAAAAGAACTGGACCATTGGTCACTTGTCCAAAGTCCTCTTTTCAGATTCAATTTTGCATTTCATTTGGAAATCAAGGTCCCAGAGTCTGGAGGAAGAGTGGAGAGGCACAGAATCCAAGTTGCTTGATGTCCAGTGTTAAGTTTCCACAGGGTGCTATGTCATCTGTCGTTGTTGGTCCACTGTGTGTTTCAAAGTCACTGCAGCCATCTTCCTTTTCCAGTGGGACTTGGCAACTGCTCACAGTACCAAAACTACTAAGAAACTGGTTTGCCAACCATGGTATTACTGTGCTTGATTGGCCAGCCAACTCGCCTGACCTAAACTACAGAGATTCTATGGGGTATTGTCAAGAGGAAGATGAGAGACACCAGACTCAACAATACATACGAGCTGAAGGCTGCGATGAAAGCAACCTGGGGTTCAATAACACCTCAGCAGCACCTCAGGCTGATTGCCACACAGCATTAATGCAGTTATTTGTGCAAAGGAGCACCAACCAAAAGTATTGAGTGTGTAAAAAACAACGACATACTTTTAATTTTAAGATACTGGATCTTTTTTTTTTTTTTCATGAGCTGTAGAGCCATTTAGTTCTTTGGCAAGTTTTGTATGCTGGCCACAATGAGGTTCATTCCACGAGCTGCATTGATGTTTTTGTCCCCCCAACCCCTTCAGTACCTTTGGCTCATTAGGCCTGGATGCCAAGTTGTTTTCACTGAATGTCCATTTGTGGATTACTCACCAAGAAATCATGTGGCACAATTAAATTACCAGTGGTTACAGAGGCTTCACTTAATGCTGGGGCATCTGGAGGATGCTCTTTTTAACCAGCCAATGACAAAAACATCCATGATTCCAGCACACAAAGAGACCTTTCTATGTCGCCCCTTGTTGTCCCCAAGGCAGCTACTGCAGACGTTAGCTTTTGTCTGTTCCTGGTGATCTTCTTCCCAGGCAGGATAATCTGATATGTGCACGAGATAACTCTGCAGAGAGCCCAGGGAATATATTATGGCTACAATTATTTTTATGCTAATACATTTTCATAGTCAGTGATGAATCCCAGGTGTGTTTTATGACAAAGTTTTCCCCCTCTGTCTGTTTTCTCTTTTGTCTTATCCTTTTTGTCCTTGACGGCACAGGATGCAGTGTTCGTTGACTGGCATATGTCAATGGCTGTGCAGATGTTCAGTCTAAAGGAATTCGACATAGATAGTTTGCATGCAGCTCTGTGTATATATACGTGCGTATGTAACTCATGATTGCATTAGCAGAGCATCTCATAAGAAAAGTCTCTAGACCCAGGTTTATATATGATGATGGTCAGAAGAATTGTAGTACTCATCCCCAAATTGTTGCCATTAGTTGACTCAGAGAACAATGAACAAGCAGCAGCAACTGAAAACAGGCTGATATGGAGGATGTTATCTTATTTGGCTCGGCATCCTGTTTAATCCTCATTCAGCCTCGACAAACTGTCCACTGTCTACAAGCACAAAGCCTCACAATTCTACAGTATTTGTGTCAACAGTTTTGATACGGGCACTTTTTTAACCAAGTTTGCGCCTCTTTCAATTGTGTTGGGCTAATGATGTCTTGTTAATGGCAGTGTTCTACTCATTTTAACTAATTTAATTAATTTAATTAATTACAACATTGCTTTCATGCCCTGACCAAACTATGGGTATTACTCTTAAGTGATAGCTACCTCAGGTGAAAAGACATAGACAAACTGAAGGGTTAGCATGATATATAATGTCCACCTGATCAATTGGTCAGTTAAAAACACATTTGCCTTTTCAAAATTATGTTTTAAAACAAAAACATCTCGAGCTAATGATGGTGCCAGGCTAAAAGTAAGTGGATCACCAAAGTTATTAGAATAAATCCTGAGAGGGAGATGGATGTCTGTATCATTGAACCACTGAATGGCAATGCATTTATTAATTTGAGAGAGAGAGAGAGAGAGAGAGACAGAGACAGAGAGAGAGACAGAGAGACAGAGAGAGACAGAGAGAGAGAGAGAGAGAGAGAGAGAGAGAGAGAGAGAGAGAGAGAGAGAGAGAGAGCTTAGCAGGGTCCTCAGACTTTTTATTACCTGGTCATTTCCCTTTTCAAAATGACAAATTTATATTCATAGTGCTGCTACTAAAATAAATACCAAGTCCTTTAAAGGTTAATGAAATAGCTCTGGCGCTCTCCTGCTACCATCACCAGCACCCTGCCTAGTGCTGGCTGCCATGGCAACGCACCCACCGTTGATTTATGCTGCAGATAATTAGGGGCAAAGATGACGAAGCCCACAGGTGTGAACACAAACACAAACATCCACTCACACACGCATGCCTTTATACGCACACTCTCTCTCTCTTTCTCTCTCTCTCTCTCTCTCTCACGCAAACAGTGCCACAAAAACTCATTATCAAGTGGTTTTGCTTCCTTGATTTAATATTCCTTCCAATTTGGCAAGTCCAATCATTGTCCTTCATACTCATTCAGATTGGCAACTTGGCGGGCTCTCAGACCAGATACATTTTTTTCTCGTTAACACACACACACACATACTCACACACGTCTGTCGCCTGCCAAGCATGAAGCCCCGCCTCTGTTAGTCTGCAGAGAGCAGCGTCCCTTTGTTGTGGAGAATGGCGGAGCCAGGACACAGAGGTTCTTCTTCCTCTTCATCACCCAGCTGTCTGTCAGCCCACTGCAGCCTGCTAATCCTGATAGGAGGCTCCCTTCACCTCGAGGTCCCATTGAGAGTGTGAAACTAATCCAGCCAAATGGGTTTCATCAAGTGAAATGGAAAGGTAATGATACCTCTGGCACTCTGGGCCTCTAAATGTCTCCTCCACTCTTTTTCTTCTTTTACTCTCTTTTCCCTCTGCCATGTTCTGTGAAGTTTTAGGTTCCAGCTGAACATGGGTGGGGTCTCTCTTCATACTACAATACTCTCATACGGTGCACATGTGCACACGCTCATGTAAATGGGTTTGGGGCTCAGTAGAGCTGAGTAGCACCATCCCTCCACCTGACAACTGATATTCACCCTCCTTACATCCAAGAGGCCTTACTGCAGGGTCACTTAATAGACTGAAGTTCCACACACCGGCAGATATATGCAGGCACAGGCACACACACACACACACACACACACACACACACACACACACACACACACACACACACACACACACACACACACACACACACACACACACACACACACACACACACACACACACACACACACACACACACACACACACGCACGCACTCACAGGCGACATCACCAGATGGATGATGGGGGCCATTGCAAGGCCGAGGGCTCCTCTTTCATCAGTTTATCTTAAAAGTGCACACTGTGTGACACACACACACACACACACACACACACACACACACACACACACACACACACACACACACACACACACACCCGGCACCACTCCCGGCACCACTCCCGCCCCTTTACCACCCACTCCATGCTGCTAAAACGTGCAAAACCTAGAGTCTGTAACCCCAACTGTAAAAATGATGGATGGCGATGTGAAAGGCAACCTTTCTTTTTGCATTTTCCTGTCACTCTCTTTCTCCACCCTCTCCTGCATGTCTGATTGGATTTCACTTGGTGGAACTGTTCCAACAAGAAACGAAAAAGGTGGACTGGAAGAAAATGAATATCTGCAATGAGTTACGATCTAGCATGCATGTAATGTTTGCATGTTTATATAGGGTGTGTAGGGTGGAGACAACACAAGGGGGATTTTGAACTTAGGTGGGAGGGTGGTGCCTCATTCTCTACACCAGTGGTTCCCAACCTTATTTGCCACATGTGGCCTAACCCCACAGTCCTGTCACCATCTGTGCAGGTTGGAAATGGCATGCATTCAAAATGGATATTATTTACCCAATATGTATAATACAATCATGGCATTGGTTCTACTATATTTTTCATACAGTTCAACTGTGATGTTTAAATTGTTTGGTCAAGTTTGCATTTACAGGCTATTACTTAGAGTTGGAGAAGCTGGAAAACCATTTATGTTTTACTTTAAGCTAACTATAAACCATTTATTCATTTCTTTTAGCTAAGTCCTTCAACTATTTATACATGACTTTTACTTGCTCTGCTCGCTTGCTAACTAGCCTCACATAGCCTCCTTGTAGAATTTATGTGTGTTCAGGTGTGATTGATGACTATATATTTTTAATGAAATCATCATATCTATTTTTGAGCTACACAATCTTTTCACAAACCTCCTGGCAACTGCAGAAGTACTCCTGGGGTACCAGTACACCTGGTTGGGAATCACTGAACCATATGAAACCACACACATTACATCCCAGGTGGCCTGTGCAATTACAAGGGGGATTGAACACACCCCTCTGTTCCAGATGTACATATGCGCTGTAATATTTTGTGTTGTATTCACTGTCGAAGCTGGAATGTCTCAATGTTTCCTCGAAGTGGTGCGATTTCATGGAGGCAGATAAAGTTGGGGAGAAAACGGAAGAGTGATGGGAACCAGGGGCGTGTGACACCCTTTCCTACGAAGCCCTCACATACCAAAACCATCGTATACGCACATGACAAACACATTATCAGTCCTCCCACACATGCACACAAACACATGTTCACACACACCGACACGGAAAGTCAAGTCATCGATCATTCACACGCACACTCTTTCATCTCATCTTGTGGATTCATGAGCCTTTCATTGGAATGATAAACAAGTGAAATCATATTCACACAAAGGCTGGATACTGAAGCTGGTTGACATGTTCTTCTAATGACTGCTGACTCAAAAACACCACATCAATGTCAAACCCCCTATTTTCTGTTGTTTTGTTTTTTTCATTAAGAAGGCAGTAGGAGATTTGTTTAGGGATAGCTTTGCCTGGTAGCCTCTCACACCACCAGTTCCACTCTGACTTCCCCTCATTTGCTCAAAACATTGTCTGGTATTGATCACCAACCTGGTTGCCAGAAAAAAATCTTTAAATTGTAGGTTTCCGCAAACCACAGACGTCGATATTACAAGCCTTTTATATCTGTATGCAACATATTGGGCTTTCAATATACTCCACACCATCCACGTTAATATTACAAGTTCAGAGCAAGTGCTCCGGAAGTCAGGTGACGTAGTCTAACAAGCCTCAAACTCTGCTTAGGGAAGAAGTCAGGGTGGATGGTTGGGTCAAAATCACACCGCACATTCACAGGAGGCCGTGGTCTGTGTCCCATTCATGTCTCATCCGTGAAACTTCATTACAAAACACATTTTTATTTTAACCAATCTTTTTCTTAACCTCAACATGTATTGATGCCTAAACCTAAGTAACGTTACTATTTTTTGTTTGAACTCCCAACTTAATCATTGGTATGTGACGAGTGAGGTTACAGTGAGTCAGAAACTCTGAAATCCAACATACGTATATGTTGTTTGCAGGAATGTACAATGCCAACATTTTATTCCAGCGACTGGGTTGTAAAAACTAGAAAATAAAGCAGCAAACCAAATCAAAGAGTAGATGATTTCGGACGATCTCAATCCAAAAAGATGTTTTTTTCAAATTTGGCTGGCTTATAGTGAATGTAGTCTTGATGAGCTTTTATCAGATGGATCCGAATTTCCACGGCCCCATTAACTGACCTGTCACTTAAGGTCACGGCCTACATCTCCTCATGAACAGCCCTCACCAGATCAAACTTCTTGCATTTTTCCTCAGCTCCACGTCCACCCAAAACATTTCAATTGACTCGACAAAACATCAAAGTAACACTGCCCTCTGTTGTGTCACATTCTACATCTTATACCACATCACTCCCAGTATTTTTTTGTGAAGCCCTCTAATCACCAGGGCCTCACATCCCTGACCATTCGACACTCCAGCATGTCAAGACGGAGCTCTATAGCTCCAACTCGGAGTATCACAATAAACCTCCCCACCCTAAACTCTGGTCCCTGGCCAAGCCTCAGATATTTCTCTTTTGTCGACAAGACAGTTTTCTTTCCAGCACATCCCCCCCTTTACTGCGCCCCTCTCTTTCTCTATCTCTTCACTTATAAACTATCCATCCCCTTGTGTAAAGTACTGCATGCATAATGAAAACTTCTAATATGAATCATCACAGATGTTTTGCTGGATGTCCACACTTTAGAGAATTGTGGTTGCTTATAAGGTCCACTCCTTAACATGCTTTACACACATATGGAAGTGATTACGTCCAACGCAGAAAGGGTCTGAGCCACTCGAGGCCAGTGGATCGAATGTAGGATGTTGGAAAAAGCTGCATTTCTTCACACTCGCAACAAAAAATGATGGAATGATGTGCTTGTAAAGACAAAGTGCCCCTCTGACCGCAACCCTCCACTTGCATGTGTTCTGCATTACAGTCCCCCTTCATTTCTGTTCTCCCCTAATCTCACATGCTCTGCTCGCCACCTGGTATGTGCTCATCTGTGACGACAAACCTGACAATGTATCTGTATCTATCCATCACTTTTCATATCCCTCATCCTTATCCTTTGTCTTTACATCAACCCCCACCCCCACTTAGTCTGCAGAAATGAGTGCAGAAAAGAGGACTCTTATCTCCTGTCCTGTCCTGGTCTCTGTCTCTGAATGAAAAGAGCTGTCCTCATTGTGTTTTATGTGGTGTTTGGAGCAGCCCTGGATTTATCTTGGCTATCTGGATTTCCCCCCAGCAGGAGAGAAATCCTCGAGCTGGGTGAAGACAGGAGTCCAAGCTTGCAGTCACATCAGCTGCAGTTACATTAGCCAGCTGTCCACATGCTTCTAGTTCAACCCGTTTCTTAAACTTCGCCCACGGAGCACATTCAGCCCGTTTCACAACAGTCTTGCCTGAGCGTGGCATTCTTCATCGGGCATCTCCATGATCTCATTACTGCACTGAGGTGGCTGTAATGGTGCTACTGATTAGCTTCGATGACCTTAAGTTTGTTTTCTGGCGCTGGTGAGAGAGTGTGTTTGTGTGATTTCCTCTAGTTGCATTCAAGGCTCTGCAGCACCCTGGATACACAATTTCTATTTACAAACCAGTTGACCAGTGTGACCACGCACATCCACCCACATCAGACAAAGAACGTTTATTAAACATGATTTTACTCGGGGCTGTTTTAACGAAACAGAAAGAATAATAATGTGTCAAGGAGACTCGAGCCAAACTGTCATATTGTTATTGTTAATGTATTCTCAACAGGCTCACCACACCCCAGTCATCTCTTGGCTTGTGCGGCTGATATACGCAGCTGAGATGAGCGGGTGGGACGGTCCACGGAGAGTGCAGAAGGTGACTTGGATGGCTTTATCGACTGTGAGTAATGAGTCCTCTCCAGTGCGGGAAGACTCTCGCAGCAGATCAACCTTACATTCAATCTCACCATACTCCACTCCAAATTCCCTCAGTTCCTGATCTCTAAATGTCTTCACTTCACTTGACTTCATCTTCAACCACTTAGCTGGTTTCGGTTCGCGGGGGAAACAGCTCTAGAAGGGGACCCCAAACTTCCCTTTCCCGGGCCACATTAACCAGCTCTAACTGGGGGATCCTGAGGCGTTCCCAGGCAAGTGCAGAGATATAATCTCTCCACCTAGTCCTGGGTCTTCCCCTTGGCCTCCTCCCAGCTGGACGTGCCTGGAACACCTCCCTAGGGAGGCGCCCAGGGAGCATCCTTACCAAATGCCCAAACCACCTCAACTGGCTCCTTTCAACGCAAAGGAGCAGCGGCTCTACTCCGAGTTCCTCATGGATGGCTGAACTTCTCACCCTATCTCTAAAGGAGACTCCAGCCACCCTCCTGAGAAAACCTGTGACCTTGTTCTTCTGGTCATGATCTCTAAACGCTGGCCCCAAATCAACTGTTTCCTTGTCTGTCTGTCTGTCTGTCTGTCTGTCTGTCTGATGCTTCTCTTCTCATTCACAGCTGCCGTGGCCCCAACTCTCTTTGGGAAGAAGAGGAGTAATTACAGGATACAATGAAAAACAAATAACACTTGGTTATAGCTGTCCACTGGGTTGGGTTACACTGACTGGCCGGTGGGCGTGCTCTTCGCCTACTCTTTCACAATTTGTTATTCAATTTCTGGCCCATTCTGCCTGCCAGTAGAAAAGAAATACCACCTGCACCTTATGCACAACTCCCTCTGTGATCTGGCTCTGATGTAGGGCACAAGCTGCGAATCATTGCTAAGTGGAAAACGATGGACACATGAGCCATGTTATGTTTCAAAGCCCCGAGGTAGTCGTTCAGCATTGCCTTATTTTACTGCAATCAATTCACACAATCTGGAACTGATTTGATTGCAAAAATTTGGCGTTCCTTGACATAAGCATCAATGGGCCCATGACAGAAATGCTTGGATGATTCTGTCCCTCTCAACTTAGGTCAAATGCCAATGTTTAGTATGCAGGAGGTAGAAGGAAAATAATGTCAGATTTTCCAAACATTTTGCAACATTGATACTGGACGATACTGCAAATCAGAACTACCTGTTTTTATGTCCAGTGCCAAGGTTTTTTAAATTTTCTCCATTTGCGATATCTACAAATGGAAATTATGGTCTAGATAAGGTAAGGAAAATATTGTGTGCGATTAAGGTAGATTAGGGTTAAGGTCTGGGAATTGTCATGGTTAGGGTTAATTAAAAGGTGTAGGACCGGTCACAAACCAGATCTGTGACTGGATGTGAATCTCGGTCTCCTGCATGAAAGTCTGATATGCACCTGTGAAAAGTTTTTGTCGCTGCGATAGCATGCAAAATACAGTCATGAAACTTTAGAGGTGAAAACTGAAGAGAACTATGGATGTGGTCTGAGCTAGACCCCCTGAGTAAGAAGAGTTTTGCTCTTTGATTTTGCATTGCTGAGTGCCTTGCATTTTCGCAGGTCCGCCTTGAACATCTTGAGAGCAAAAAAACATAACTCAGAGTGAAGAAGCGCCCAACGTCGTCTAACTTAACAACACACTAACAGCTAGCTGAAGACAGGTGATTCTGTGGTTGTCTTGCAAGAATAACAAAAAAAGACACAAATGACAATGCTCAGTCTGGCTGGGGCGTCTTCAAAAAAGGGCAGTGAAGGGCGGCTGGCATTTGCAACCTGAAAAAACCCTCTGTCTGTCTGTTAAGGGCCTTAGTTTCAAATTTGCTACACGTAGGGCACACTACTTCCTGCACTGGCATTGAACGATGGTACTGGATGTAAATCGATCATCCTAAGTGGATGTTCAGTAATATCTAGGATACTGTGCTGGACTTTCAAGTGTTGTAGTTGCCTAACCCTATCATAATTGTCCGACATTGATTTTCTTGTTTAGAGGAAAAGTTGGCTTACATGCTCACCTTATCTTCTCTATTCTACCTATGCAGATTCTCTACACACTATCACCTTTAAACCTTTACATCGTCGATGTTTGTTCTGTGCCACTGGTAAATATGTACTGAACAGTAGTACAACATTGTTCTAAACTGAATGACACCAGAGAGACATGAGCTCACTACGTCACTATGTGACAGATAAAGTCATTACAATATGACCTCTGAGACCTCTAAGAATGGTTTATGAGTCTACAGTCAGGCTGCTTATTGGTTCCTCCTGTCCATACTCCTGGTTTGTTTATAGACACCCCTGGTTTCACTCACAGTGTGTACACTGCCTGAGGATAAAGCTGATCAGATGACAGAAGTCACGTAACCTCCAGGGCGCACTAAAAGGTTTTGATGTGTCCTCCAGGACGTGTTTGCTAAAACTTTCAGACACGCAGACCCCATTTGTTTAGCATGTAAATGGTTGTGGTTTCTTCAACATCAACAACATCGTAAATCATCAATCAGCCTGACATGACAGAAACTGTAACCTCATTAGGTATTTGCTGATTGGATCTAATGTGTTTTATTCCAAACAGAAGTCAAACAAATGTCCAAGCACAAAATATATTATGCTATTGCTGTATTTCACTGTAGCAAAGTTGGAAAACATTTTTAAGCAATGGTTTTGCATTGACAGTGGGTGTAAAATAATATTTACAGTTCCTATTTGAAATTTATTATGCACATTTCAGCTCCCAAAAATATACAGCCGTCCAGTATTTGTTATGAAGACATTTTGTCTAGAGTACAATCTGTACATTTGGTTGTTTATATTTACAATATACACAGTGTTTAAAGTGTCTATGTGCATGTAGAGCAGAGACAGCTGTCTGCTGCTGGGTAACTGTAAGAAAGCAACACATTTTTCGCCGGCTTTAGTGTGACAGAGGCCGGGCGATTAAATCCTTCAGTGCGTCAAATTAATTTGGTGTTCCTTGACTCTCTGGGTCAGAGCAAAGGGCCATATGGCATGGCTGGCCACTGTGGGCCCTGGAAGACACAGCTTGAAGCCAGAGGCGAATCAGACTGGAGAACACCGGGACAAATGTAACACCCTGGATCATATCAATAGCTGAAAGATACTAGCCTGAAAAGCAGGAGTGACACTTTGCATGTCTCTGAGGAACACCCACTTCTCATGCCACGCAGTGACATTTTTGATTGACACTTATCAATGCTGCCACTTCCCTTGTGTCAAACTTATTGTAGTTGTCACCGTTCTCATACAACAGAATAACTGGACATCCACAGATTTGAGGCTCATTGATGTGCCATCCATAGCCGCAGTTGTTTGCGTAGGCACCCAGCTATGACAAGTCCTGCCTCTGTTTAACACACTGTGACTCACATGCAGTGAATAGACATTTGACACCTGACCCCAGGGCCAGAGGGAAATGGTAGTGACATGCTTGTGTCTCTGCAGATCCACTCTGGCATTGAAAACTCAGCCGTCAAAGCACTTCGATCGGCACTATTGACTTCACTTAGCAGACATGAATGTAAACTGTTTTTTTACTATGAAGATTCACTGAGTGGTTGTTGATTTTATCGTTGTCATCTAATGAGCCAGAGCTGACTGAAGAGTCCTCTTGCCAGGGCGAGTGTTATAAATATAGACACATTTCATTCTGGGATAACAAGTCGCGGTGCTACTGAAACACGTCAGAGTGTCACTACCATCCTCCTGCGGTTGCTCCTAGCAACATCATTTTCCTGAATGTCAGGAGAGTGAGAGGTGGTGCAAGGTGTCTGATTATGACGGAGCGAACAGACTACATGCCTCGAAACAATGCAATTATCTTCTGCGTCATCTTACCTGTCGAGAAGGCGGGAGCTTGGGAAACAAAGTGTGTTAGTTGTATGTTGTGTGTCATGCATCAGTCACACTGATAACAGTGTCAGGTTTGCATATGAATGGAAAGTGAAAGATGACACGTTGTTCTGTTTATCAGCCTTTCGCTTTCTTTTTCTCCTTGTGAATCTCTCTTGGGTCACTTGGTGCATTTTCCACCGCTGACTTGAGGATCAATGAAGTCCTTTTTATTCTTCTGCACAACATAAATCATCTCATTAAGACAGCTTTTGTTGCAAATGACATCTCCTTCTATCTCAACCTCATTCTCTCAATTTCTCTCTATTTATCCCTTTCTGCAAGCAATCTAAAGCGCTCTTCTGGGATGCTGGCTCTGCTGTAATTCAGGAGTAGATTAAGAGAAGATACGGTATCTGAAGGCAGCAGGCCTGACAGGGACAGCGGTTGAGGGACAAAGAGAGGAAGAGAATGCTAGAGAAAGAAAGACAAAGACAGAAACAGAGACAGGCAGAGATTGATGGCTGCAGAACTCCTGGTATAGTAGGCAAAAGTTGATCAGATAAAGAAGAAAGAGCTACACTAAGAGAAAGAGACTGACATCAATAGATTCAGACAGATATTCTTTGTTAATGGCCCACAGGGATAAAGTTAGACCAGAGCCATTGAATTCCTCTTAGTCTTAAAGACTCTCTGTTGATCAGACATCATAGAGTTTCTCCTGAAGGGCCTTCCGGGTGCTTGGCCCAAGGCGTGTGACATTACAAGCTCCACATTGTCACACAGGATGTAAGAATTATGACCGTAAAAGCTCCAGACATCATATGATGAGTAAAACTGCCAGTTTTACAACAGAGATGGTGGCCTGGTGATGAGGATCACCACCATATAGAAAAGACAGAGATCTGATTGCTCAGACCACATTCAGAGGTTATAGCAACATGCATTGACCAGTGTGTACGCAAATGTGCTTTTGTAATGTGATGCATGGGACACAAACTGTGATCTCCGGGGTGAAAATCCAGTGTTTGTCTGACTATCCACCTCCCTACACAAACTTTGTTGCGCTTAATCCTGGAGCACTTGCTCTGAGCATCTCATTATGACACAGATGGGTTTAGCCAGGTGCATTTCATACAGATGCTCAAGGGTGCCAGCATCAAATGCAGAGGGCTTTGACAAAAGGGCTCAAACTGACGTACTTAGAGAGGTCCACCTGTGATTAAATCACCCAAGACGCATGTTAATGCCAGGCCTGAACAGGGCGTCTGACGACTGCCCAACCAAGTCATCCTCTCGTGACACAGCCAGAAAAAAAGCGACTTAAAAAATAAATAGTTAAAGAAAAATAGAAAACTGACAGCTGTTCAAGTTATTTGTTGCCTTACGACAAATACAGGTTGTAGGCCGACATTACTCTGTGGTGGAATGTAACATTTATTCAAGTACTGAAAGTTGAGGTACTTGTACTGTACCTGGGAAGCACGATTAATAAATCAGCTGGCAAATTAGTCTATAGAAACCAAACGTCAACTTAAATTAGCATAGTTCTTCAGCTCTCTACTGATTGGTTATAATGACACTGTCGGACTGAATAATGAAGTGAAACAAGATGGAAGTGATGATCAGACTACAGATATGAACGACTTCCCTGTCAAATCAACACGGTGAACTCACTGGGTTTGTTCAGGTGCTCTGTTTCTCCAGCAGGCTCTGACTCAGTCAGTCACCACAAAAACCTCAACCTGCACAGCTTGAAGTGGCTTACTCTGCTTCTCCTCCTGCCGGCCCCTGAAGCACAGCGTCCCATTGAGCACACCCCTCATTCTGTCGTAGCTCTGTGTGTCTCTGACAGCTGGGACACAGGAACAGTTGGAGAACGTGTTTTACAGACACGTCCCATCGCACTGCAGCACTGCTCGGCTCCGAGATCATCGCCGCCGTCATTCTCAGGCAAAGACAAGAGGCTGTCGGATTGTTGTACTGTAGAGCACCAGTCTGTCTGCTGTGGTCATGATGACATCAAACATTAGACTTGTTGTCATGTTGTGCTGTGACTGGACCTGAGGTGGGACACATGCAAAAGAGCTTAATTTAAACCATTGTGGCTGATATCTGTATGTGAATCTTGCATTTTGGCTTCCATACAATGTGTTGAATCTTGTTTTTATATGTACAACACATTGGTGTGCTGGGTTGCACAAAACAAAAACAGTCTCACTTGACACAAACGTACACTTTCACCGTGAATGTGGCTCTACCTGCCCTCATTCTGCGCACTGGGCTGTCCAAACATCACCATAAAACTACAAAACAGTGCAGGCACCCTCTCTCCTCCACTCTCTCTTCCCCTCACGCCCTGTTTTTCATGGAGGGGGGCCTCTCACACCCCCAGTAACAGGTTTGATTGGAAAGCATCTAGCCCCCAGCAACCAATCCCCCATCAGTACCACACACACACACACGCACACACACACACACACACACACACACACACACACACACACACACACACACACACACACACACACACACACACACACACATACACACACACACACACACAGGGTTTCCGTGGCAACTGTGGTGCAGGGTGTAGACAGAATGGTTTGGTCTACGGAGCAAGCCAGACTATGGTGATGAGGGGACGAGGCCTCCACCAGAGAGCGAGAGGGAGGGGGTAGACAAGTTAAAGGGTTTTCTCATATGAACTCTGGTGTCCGATGCATTCTGCACAATGAGTTGCTCTATTCACACATATGCTCAGTCAGGTACACAGGTTTTGTATTCGGGAGCTGGTAGGGTAAAGTCAGTTTGATGTCCGATCTAACTGCTTCTGACGTTTCCATTCTCACATACAGCTCCGCCATAGATCATTTCAAGTTTACAGTGCATGTGTGAAAGGGAGTTTAGGCCCAATAAGGGAATGGTTCGATGAAAAAATACATTCACAACACCTCGTGAACTCTTTTTTTATGGTCCAAAATGTGGATTGATCTGATTTTAATAATGAAAATATCTCTCAGCATCTCATCTCCCCTTTTGTCTGGATAATGATAGTTTATGTGTGTTGCTGTTTGTTTAAAACCTTGCTTCTCCTTCGCATTAAAAAAAAAAAAAACAGGGCTGTAATGTCTGGCTTATTCTACATGGAGCCAGAAGTCGCACTGCTTCCAAAAACTGGTCTTTTTGGAGATTACAGACTCTGAACCAGTTCTCTCTGGTTACTGGAATGGGATTAACTGCTGCTGTATATATGTATGTGAGTGTGTGTGTGTGTGTGTGTGTGTGTGTGTGTGTGTGTGTGTGTGTGTGTGTGTGTGTGTGTGTGTGTGTGTGTGTGTGTGTGTGTGTGTGTGTGTGTCCACGCACATATGTGCATGTGTGAAAAAAATAGGAGAGTGAGGTAAAAAGAGAGAGAGAAATAACGTGTGTTTGTGCTTTCCCAGCATCCTTTGTTGTCTAGCCTGATAAATGTGGCTTAGCCCAGAATCGTCTGTTTAATCTTGCCGCCATTTTGTTGTCTGGTGTCTATGGCTCTTCTCTATCTCTCTCATGGCAGTCATAGCGGCTTAACTTCCCAGAACGGTTACCATAGCAACACCGACAGAGGTTTATCAGTGGCCATGGCGACGGCTGATGCACCGAGATGTGACTTGGCAAGGGTTTTGGATGCAGGGGTGTTAGGGGGAAAGAGAGAGGGGTTAGCAGGGGGGGAGGACCGGTGATGCCAGCCACACCTTGATGAGGAACAGGGTTGAACGGTCCATGATCTAACACTCAAAACTCTTCCTCCTTATTTTTTTCCAATTCACCAGCATGCCAGTCTGGTCTGCTTGTGGTTAATTTCCAAACAGCAGCGGGGACATGCATGCATGAGTGAAGGTGAATTTTTGTCTGACTCTGGCTGTGTGTAAGACAAGCTAATTTTTGTCTGTGCGTGTGTATATGTGTGTGTGTGTGTGTGTGTGCGTGTGTGTGTGTGTGTGTGTGTGTGTGTGTGTGTGTGTGTGTGTGTGCAAGACAGCTTGACTGTGCTCCAATCAGCGCTGTCTGGTCTTAAGAGACTCAAATCTTGCCTCTCCACTGAGGTGAGAATTCTCAGATCAATTTCTCTGCCATTTCCCCTCTACCTCGAATGGATTGGATTTTTTTTTTCTCCCTCTCTCCTCCACTGCAGCCGAATTGTAATTTAAAAAGCTTTTGGTGTAAATACTGCTATTGTTGGAGGTGTAATCAAACATTCATGAGGGAGAGGGATCTAGGGAGAAGCAGAGAATCTAGGTCACGGATGCGTTGGCAAGTCTCTGAGACTGCTGCTTCGCTGAGTACGCCGCTCTCTCTCTCTTTTTAAATCTCTCTTTCATTCTGTAGTCTCTTCTTTGTCTGCTCCCTCCTTTCCTCGTCTCCTCTCTCTCTCCTCTTCACCCCCCTCCTCCTCTGCTCTCATTTGTATTCCTCTACTCTTTCACCCCTCTCCTCTTCTGCCCTCTCATCTCCCCACAGCTCCACCTTCTTCTATACTGTATGGTTTCTTTTAATTCCTCTAAGCACTTTTTCCCCCATTTCGAAGTGTAACATCAATAAAAAAGCATTATTTTGAGTGTTTTTTTAAACATTATCACCATCAATCTTCGATAATCCAAAAATACGTCTGCATCCACGTGTAACCACAGTGTAACGCCTGCAAACAGCTTAGCCAATAGCTCATAGTAATGACCCTCTTGACCATCATCAGTCAAAGAGAAGGTCATGTTGTCAGTGCTTTTACAACCATCTCCAAGCCAACTGTGGCCCACTGAGCAACACATTAGCAGAGGCTGACCTTGTGAGTGTGTCCACAGTGTCAGCGAGGACGAGACAGATGCTGCTATAGAAACATCAGCAAGAGAGAGATCCTTCCAAAAGGAGGAACTCTCTATCTGTCTGCCTTAAAATATAAATAATGACAGTTTGTTACAACTATAACATCTAATGTTTGTAGTTTTTGCCATCCATTCTGATAATGTAGTACTCGCCAAAGTAACTGCTGAGATCTTGGAAGACGGCAACATCGCTAAAACAAGTCCAAAAAAGCAGAATAACTAAACAACTTTGGGGCATCACATCATGCAGTTCATTAAATGTGTCTAGACATGGTTGATATTTTTCTCTTAAATTATGTATTATTGATGAAATATTTCTATTTTTATCATACACCTATCCAAAAGCCTTAGACCAGCATCTCCAGCTTGCCTTAACAGAATAAGGAGTCCATGGGTGAGTTGAGTTGCTGCAGACATGACGGTAAAACAGCAGGACAGGTTGGGTAAAACACTGCAGATGGTTTTTAACAGCAGAGAATATGGAACAAGGAAAGGGTGGGATAGAAAAAAAGGACATTATAAGAGATGGTTGGTGGATATCACAGATAAGAAAGAATCCGACTTACAAGGATGCAGGCATGCACTGATAACATTTTCATGGGAGCTATAGCAGTTTGCAAGAAAATAACTGACCGCCGTCAGTAAGCAGCTCCTCTGGACACCGCTCAGATGCAGTTTCCCTTGGTCCGGTGACGCTTTATGTGGATGTTCAGTTTAAACGGTGTAAGCTTATACAGTTATTTTTCCTTTCTCAGTCTTTTTACTTACTAAATGTCTTACCGCCAGCATCTTAGCTTAGCTTACCATAAAAACTGGAAACAGAAATTATTGCTCCCGGCCAAGAAATACTCTAAGATGTAACAAGATGTTAATTAGTGAACTTTAGAGGCCAGACCAGCTGTTTCCCTCAGTTTCAAGTCTTAAAGCTAAGCTTAGCTAACTGATTGCAGGCTTTTGCTTCACATTTAACAGACAAACATGAAAATGATTCAAAATTTTCTCATCTAACTCTGGGCAAGAAAGGGAATGAGCATGTTTGCCACAAAATCAAACTATTATTTTAATGGCACTGCCAGTGGAACAGATTCTAGACAGAAAATAGCATCAGGACTCTTTTTTTCTATGCATGCGCAACCAGACTGGCAATCAACATAAAGAGACAAACTAAGATTACAACAGATAAAGAGTGCCTTCATTCTCTGCTCAGGACACCATTACTCCACTATGGCAGTTATTTAGTTGCTGCTATATTAATCTTATGAATATCGAGTACAGCCCCTTTAAACTCTTCATTCTGAGTGTAAGTGTCACTGTACTCATTGCACAGTAAAGCTGTGTGCACTGCAGTGAATAAGGTATGATGGTAGGAAGTTTGACCCAGGAAGTCGACCTGTAAAATAAAGTTTAAGTTCACTGTATGCCTTTGTTTTTTACTACATACGTTTAGTTAATCTTGGAGTTGATTTAAAACCTCTCATACTGCCTGACAGCTCAGATTTCTTGCCCCATCACTCTTTTTCTGTGTTCCTGCATCTCAGCAACCTTGGAAGGTACAATGTTGTTATTATTGTGTATCTACCTCTGTGTTTCTGCATGTTGATTTTAATACTGGTCTCACAAGAACCCTAAATCCCTGGATCTGTCCATCATCCTCCCTTCTCCTCCTCTCTCTCTCTCTCTCTCTCTCTCTCTCCCCCCTTTGCAGTATTAGAGGGTCCGAATCCACTAGCCGCTCCAAACCCAACAGACCCACTGGCATTGAACTCTTTCCAGCTAATCCATTTGTATGTTTTCAATTACATATCGGGGGCTAGGGAGCAAGTGGACAGTAAGCTCTCGGCCTCTGCCTGGAAAACCCTGTCCTCCTGTGACCTAAATATCAAGCTCAAAGAAGAGGAAGAGAAGGGGGGAGAGAGGGATGTATGTGGGGGGTAAAACAAAAAAAACAAAAAAAATAGGTCACATATTTCCCAGTTGCACACCACAGATTTGGATTGCTCTGAGGAGAAATAATCACGGTCATGTTTGAATCTGACAGGCAGATTGCCTGACTGCCATTCCTCTCGGTCATCCAGGACGAGCCAACTGGATGAAGGGATGACTCAGTTTTCTGTGGTGAGCACTGGTGGAGTCACACACTCCGTGTTGGTTTGAATGTAAACCCCAGACAGCAGAAAATCAGAGGGATTCAGCCCAAGTCATTCAGCTTGTGGAAATGCTTAGAAATGAGTTTGCTCATAAAAAGTAAAATGACATGTATAGAAAAAAAGTCCACGTGGAGTTGCCCAGGGCATAAATTTTGACTGAGCCACATTAAAGTCTATGACCAGTAGCTGCCATATCAGATTTTGTCTTAGTTATTTTCAAATCCCTCAAGACAATTATTATTTTCTCATTTTAATCTCGCTCCTCCTCTCCCTTTCTCTTTTAGTCTGGCTTTCTGTCTGCCTTCCACTCCTCTGTCCCTTTTCCTCTTCTTCCCTGTCTCTGTCCATTATTCACCACTATCAGAGAAACTGCTTTAAGGCTCAGCAGACCTCGAGTCGAACCCGTCGTCTTACCTCACTCTCCCTCTTCCCTGTCTTCATCCTTTCTCCCCTTGATCCCTCCCTCCTCTTGCTTCCCACAACTTGATGAAGATCGGCCTTGACAGGCTCATCAATAACGCAAGTAGGCTTAAAAACACCTCCAGCTTCAGCCCAGAGCTTTTCTTGTTTAAGAATTAGATGTCTTTTTTTAACTCTTCTATCTGATTATCTTAAAGCCATCACTCATCTTTTTCTCTGTTCTCCTCCTTGGAGGAATCTGATGCTCACAACTGATGCTCCCTCTTTCCTTCGTCATCCCTTCCTCTTCCTCACCCTTCTGGAAACACAAGAAAATATTGGCCGTTTGACCACCTACCTTCTTTACTACATGTCTCCTCCTCTTCCTCCCCCCACTTCCTCCTACCATCTTTCCTTCCATCCATCAGTCCTGAAGGCTGGACTTTAATAAATGTCACATTACATCAAGCAGAGCAGCATCAGTGGGGCAGACAGATGCAAATGAAAAGGGAGAAAGAACCTTGATATAAAGCAACATCAGAGGGGTGGAAAGCAGAGGAACAGGATGGCAGTGTAATTAAGTTGCTCTCGTCCAGCCATGGAAAGAGTATTCAGATCTTTTACTCAAGTAAAAATACTCACATGTTCATATCCTGCATTCAATAACGTTCTCAAGCAAAGGTACAAAAGTAATAGCATCTAAATATACTTAGCGTACCAAAAGTAAAAGCACTCATCATGCAGAATGGTCCATTTCAGAATAACTTGTATTATATTACTGGATTATAATTAGTGAGGCATTAATATGTTCATGACTTTAATGTTAGCTGGTAAAGGTGGAGCTCATTTTCATTTTTTGATATGCTGCTGGGTTTGATCTAGAACAATGCATCATAATGAATTGGTTGATTTATATTTTGTATCAATAAACTAAATCTGCAAAGTAACTAGAGCTACCAAATAAATGTAGTGGTTTAATCAATATGGAATTTGCCTCTGAGATGTAGTGAAGTAGATGTCAAAGTACCTCAAAATTGTACTTAGAGCACTTGAGTAAATGCACTTAGTTACATTCGATCACTGTCGTCATCTTTGACATCTCCCATGTTTACCTTGTTCTGTTCCCTGTGTGACATAGCTGATTTTTAACCTTGTGTCTCTCAGTTAAAAGGTATTCTGTTCATGTGTAAAACACAAACCAACTGACGCATTTCTTTGTGCCTGCCTCATAGCATCCCTCTTGCACTTCCTCTCTTTAGAAGAGGCAAGCGATGATGTACAGCAAAGGATTGTGGAGGAGGTGAGACCTTGAATGTCCTCATGAAGCCGCAGAGTTAAATTTTTTTTCTTTCCCATGGAAGTGATTGTAAAAGGTTGATGGAGGAAGAGAGACAGGATGAAAAACAATTAGAAAGTATATGAAGGTCTTTAGGGAGTGTGTTTTTATGTACATTAAGTTCACACATGAATGCTTCTTTCGCATCACCATAATAAGTGTGTTTGCATGTTTGCATTCCTTTCAGCACTGGAATATATGTTTAACTGCTGGCACGTAAGAACATGTTGCAGTATTTACACAAAGCTGACTCAATGCCAGAGCCAGCCCCTACTTCCTGTGTCTCATCCAGCCAACGTCCCCAAAACAGAGATGAGTTTAACCCCACATGCATCAGCGCCTCTGTATCGAGTGTGCTCCACCGGGCAGGGGAAAGTTTTTCATGTTTGGCATGATTTCAAAGTGCTCCTTTAGAAATGACTCATGCATCAGTAATTGGCAGTCCTCGAAGTGCGACTCTACGGCAGTTTGACTGTGCGTGGCCCATATAATGTAGTGTCTGCCGTCAGGGAATCAAAAGCCAGCCCCGGTGCAGGCTTTTAAAAAACAATGCTAAAACGCAAAATAGAGTGGAGTCGGCTGACTCGCTGTTGTGTCTGAAAGAAGAACTTCATGTTCAGAACGGGATAGTATTTGTTTGACAGTATCAATTGTAATATGATGCTTTATAGATAAGTGAAAAGAAAACTTAGCCTGACAATCCCAGACCACATTTTAAACGGTATTAGTCTGGGACCTGCCTTCCTAGGAATGTTATCAACGACTGTAAAGCAAAATGCAAGCGCTACAGCTTGCAGAAATGGAGGACCCCTTTACCAGGTTTATACTTGCACTAGTGTCCCTGGCCCGAGGGTGTGTGAGACAAAAATCACATCATCACATAAGCTCACTTAAAGGACAGTGTGAGTACGCCCTAAGCACGAAGGCTCTGCAAGTTAGTCATCGTATCAAACCTTGACAAATCGAACAGTGACAAATGCAACTCTTTCATTAAACCGACTCACAGGTCAAATTTAGTCATTTGGCAAAACAATCAAACCACAGCATCCATTTGTACCTGTTCTGGAGCTTTTGATCGTGTTACATGATCTTCCCTAGCAGATGGCCCAGTTTAAATTCTCCTGAATGTTCAATCACAAATTACTGTCATGAACACAACAGTAAAATAAATCAATTCTGCTTGATTAAAGATTGTTGTAAACTACAGATAGTTTACTGCAGATTGCTCACTGCCATGGAATAACCCATTATTACTGATTGACTAACCTTTTAACTGTAGATCTAATGGCTTATGAAGTGAGAAAACCTACTAGAGCTGCAACCATTGTTATTTTCATTATTGGTAAATCTGCCTTATATATTTCTTGTTTATTTATCGATTATCATTAAGTGAAATGTCATGCAACAGTAAAAAATAAACTTTTATCATAGCTCCTCAGAGCCCAAGGCGATATCTTCAAATGTGTTGTTTTGTTTGACCAATAAGTTATTAAGATGAATGAAACAGCCATATATAAATAGAGTTGCAACCTGCAATACCAATGCTGTTCTTATTATTACTCATCTATAAAACATTAAAATAATATGAGCATTAATACAATTCATTAGATAGAACTTATGAAGCCTTTATAATAATATATGTAAACGTGATATGTCAGCACTGCATCAGTAAGAATCCATTTATCAGATTTCAACCGTAACATCAATAAGGTGGAGTGAGAGACAGAACATCCTTGTAAGGACTGTTAATTCCCGATGAGGCGTCCACAGGGAACAGGTGGGGCTGAGCTCTGCCTCTCAGGTGGTGTCGGGGGGGTCATGCGCTGGACGTCTGCTTCTAATTAGGCTGTCTCAGTGACAAGTGTATCCTCAGCCTTCCCAGACAACGCCACGCGATGCCGGGCTTAACTGAGCGAGTAATGAGTGGCGAGAGAGAGAGAGAGAGAGCAGCCTGACCTCACAGCCCCTCCCCTCCGGCTATGAGGACAATTAGATGAACACTGGGTAATGACAGCGGTGGCTTTGTTTATCTCTGTGTGTAATAGATAGATTGCTTACATTCATACTAACGTGTGTGTGTGTGTGTGTGTGTGTGTGTGTGTGTGTGTGTGTGTGTTTCCCCCTGATGGAGGCCAAGCCCTCACCACCTGCTCAGGAAGCTTTTTTAGGGCAGCATGTGTCAAATGATGACATTAGCACTTCTAATAGACCACTGGCACTCTATGGCTGATACCCAGGCGCAGCCTCAGGTCTACCGTTGGTGTTTGTAAGCCCAGCCTGGTCAGCAAAATCAAATTTGTCACGCTCCATGGATCCTCAGTTAGAACAGGCTATTTCAATAAAACGTGAATACCTCCCACTTTGACCATTTTGGGTATGCCAATTGCAAATAAGTCACATATCCCCACAGGCTCGCTCACGCTGGGAGACTAGTGAAACATATACACATTCATACACACACACACACACACACACACACAAAAGGGCACCCCTCTGCAGCTAAGTAGCTAAGCAGGGTGCTTAGCAGAACCAACAGCAGGGGAAGGGAAAACAAACACAGGGGCCACCAGTAAATCACCTCCATCCGCAGCAGCTCACCGGGGATAGGACGGCACCGGGGGGCCCTGAGAGAAACAGCAACCAGGGAGGAGGACTCACAGGACCTGGGAGTTGATGAGGGGGAACCCGCGGTCCTGGAGATCAAGCCGAGGAAAAGCTAGCAAGTTATTGACGCTGCTGGGAGATCAAGGGGCAGAAAGAGGATACTCACAATACCCAAACCCTCCAGCTCACCCCCAGCTAATTTTTCCAGCCAGGAGAAAGAGGAGGGAGGAGGGCAGGATGGGTGGGGAAGAGTGGAAGACAGTAGTCACAGCTGTGCCAAATATCAAAACAACGTCCGTCCCTCCCTCCCTTCCACGCCCCCCTGACCCCCCCTTCCCCTTCACGCTCCTCCAATCCATCATGCAGGAAGTGCGGCGTTTGCCCTTTGACCTGTCAGGAATGTTTTCTTCCTCCATCTCAACAGTGGCAGAGCTCCCTGATGGTCACAAGCTGATGGAGTGAAGTCTGTGAAACAACACTGTGACCTCCTGCACTGCCCATCCATCCACATACTAGGGATGGGCCTTTTTTTGTATATGTTCCATATTTGACTCCTCGCAATTTAAAAATCTCACAAAATAGGGATCTGAAATGAGTTTTTGATTATGTCTGGTAGCCTTGGACCATGAGAGTTGGTGTCTTTATTGTTAAACAACTACCAATGCAGATGAAAATCTATCGGACGTGACTCAAGCTGAAGTAATGGACAAGGTATTAAAGTTTTATTCACGTTAGGTTCATTAATTCATGCAGTTATGTTAGATAACACAACATTAATTTGCTACCTTATCATTAAATGAGTGGACCACCCAAACAGCTGCTGTAGATAATGTTATGGGGCGAATTCAATCGGGATGTTTGCCCAAAGCTGTTATCCATTGTCAGAGGCAAGGCAATGCAACTGCTTGAGAGCTGACAAACTTTAAACTACAGCAGTGACAATGTGCAGTTTGCTAAGACAGTAGGAGACCTGACTTTCATTTTCTTTACTCCTGTTGCAAGTAATGCACATGATTCAGTTTGAACAAAGCTATAATGAGATGAACTCTGGGTCGAGGGGCCCCCTATGAATTTTTGCCAAGGGCCCCAACCGACTCTAGAATGGCCTCTGTCAATTGTCAAAACGATCATACTGAAAATAACTTTATGAGCATGTTGAGCAACATTACCATACATATTAACTGTGTGGCTGGAATTAACCACTAGTCATAGCACATCTAAGATACTGACAGTCAGTAAAAAAACAAATACAAATACTGCCACAGTGCTCGAGTACTCACACCCAACCCTCAAACACACACACATCCATATGTGTGGATGGATGTACAGTGTATAAACATTTTTAGACAAACTGTTTTACATTTATAAGACAATCACTGTCTGTTCCATTCGACAAAGTATGAATGAATGTCAGAAAGATGATGCCTCAGATATGACATGACTGGCAGCCTGGCAGGCTCATATAGGAGCATATCTGTCTCCGTGGCACACTGCCAGCTACCGAGTGAGGTATTGCACCGCGGTCCTGGGTGAGCTGCCTTTGGTAATGACTGTGAATGGGCTGTATCTATGGGCCATTACTCTATGGACTCAGCTGAGGCAGCAGAGTAATGCTGACTAATGGAGATGAACTTTTCGTCTGATGAATGGTACACCCCACTGATGAGGCTGTGTAACGACCACTGTCCCTGTTCCCTGATTCTTGTTTTTTTTTTTATTTCCAAAGCAATAAGCATTAAAAAGGAAAATGAGTTGGCACAGAGCTGTAGATAACTTGTTGTTGACTGCAAGAGGAGGAGCTATTCAACTTTGAGTCTATTGTATAATCCAGACAGCAAATTCAATTGGGGTGGGGAGGAGGGGGCTCTGTTGTAGTGATATTGTTTTTCCTGCAGTAAGCTCTCTGTTAATAATTAGAGCTGAGGGCAATATTGCACACACAGAGAGAAGTAATATAGGATGTCAGTACAGTTCATTACCAATTTATTTGCAATGCAGACTGAATAGGAATCCCCTGTTGTATGAAGGAGGCATTATTTTCATTATTATTAACTCACACCACGGCGCATTTTCCGTCCGACCGCGTGGCCTAATGGATAAGGCGTCTGACTTCGAATCAGAAGATTGAGGGTTCGAGTCCCTTCGTGGTCGCTTTTTCGAGGCTGCGGTAACTCAGTCCTGGTTACTCGGCTGGATACCGTAGGGTCGCCGGTTCGAGTCCCTGTGTGGACCATGAAAGGACTGTGGCACTACCTAGATGCAGTTGAGCAAGTCACCGAACCTCCAACTGCTTGGGGTGCCGATTCATTTTGGTTCTCTCCATTAATTGCATTTATATAGGTCCTGTTTAATTGATGACTCTAAAATTGCCCGTAGGTGTGAATGGTTGTCTGTCTCTGTACGTCTCTATGTGCCCTGTGATAGACTGGCGTCCTGTCCAGGGTGTACCCCGCCTCACGCCCGATGTCAGCTGGGATCGGCTCCAGCACCCCCGCGACCCCGACCCCGGGATAAGCGGTTGAAGATGAATGTTTGTGTGTGTGTATTTCAGGCTTGTGTTTGTGTAACCTGAATAATAATAATAATAATAATAATAATAATAATAATAATAATAATAACAGAGTGAAAAAATTGAATTTCCCAAAGCAGGATTAATAAAGGAATTCTTCTTCTTCGTCTGTTTTAGACCCCCTCCCAAAAAAGCTTAGCCTGCTCTGAATGATCAGCATTTCCGGGTCTTCTGAATTTGCACTCTCTGCACCTCTACACCTTCATTGCAGCTGGGGAATGACTGTTCAGGGCAGTTCAGACCAAAGATGCGGCAGAAAGATGTGCAGGTCTGCAGCGCTCTGAAACCTGCCAATTCACGTGGGAAGTGACAAGATGGTGGATCATCTTCATAACAATGACTCTGTACTTGTGTTCTAACTTCTGAGGTTTTTTGTAGCCGGATATCATTTGTAGCATGTTTTAATACAAATTAGTGATGAAATAAAGAAAACAACATTTTATTTCTCAGATTCACTGATTTGTTCTCGATTACAGCACTCTCTCTCTTTATTTAATTTATAGCACACTCAACTGCTTCTCTCTCTGATTTCTCTCTTGCGCACACTCATTAAGCCTCTGTTCAAAACTCCATTTTGACTGGCCGACTTGACCAGCGGAGTTTGCTACCATTTAATTGGCTGTTTAAACAAGTGACGTGCCTTACGTTCTGAAACCAGCTGCAACACCATCAGCCGGTTTGAGCAGAGATAAGGCGGGCCAGTTCACACCACTGCAATGTTTACCTTCAATGATCTAAAAAGGGGTTAACGGCACTTTCTACCTTTATACGTATAGTATAGTTGTGACATCACAAACGTACAGAAGTCTTGATAACTAGTTTAAAGGCACAGTTATTCAAACATGGGCTCTGTGCATTTCTCTGTGGATTGAGGGTTTTGATACTTTCACAGTATTTATATAGCACCTCAACCAGCTTTATACTCAAAGAAGACTCACTTGCAATATGGGATTTTTAATATCTCATACAGTAACATAACAGGCATAAGTCAGTGGTATGAAAGTGACCTCCAGTTCCCCCTTGCCCTCCCTTACTGACCATTTCATGCATCAGGCCCTCAGGCGCTTTTCAGGATGGCTCGATTTCCTCTTATCACCTATTAGATCCAGATGAGACCCAAGCCACCCCTGACCACGGCCCTGTCTCAACTGTTCACAATTCAAAGCAGATGGCGGCTAACACAAGCTGCTGCGGTGTGCGTTTGCCAGGATGAGAAGGGGCCACGTTAGCTATAGCTCACAAATTCTCTTCCATTAAAGGGAGTGTGATTGAATGTCAGCAGCTGTTAAGCTGAGCTGTAGCTCACATACTGGAATAACAGTTTGATTTAAAAACATGGGATCTCAAATGCTGTTTTCTTTTTTGCGCAACAAAATCTGTCAGTCACGATCGTATCTACAGTATGGCTGAGGCATGATCTCATAAAGGTCTGAGGGTAATATGAAACAGAAGATTGAGGAGACCCTTCCCCAACACACACGCGCACACACACACACACACACACACACACACATAAGCCATGAAGATGTGATACTGCCACACACTCATTAAAGGCTCATTTATACGTCTGCTGCTCTAAAGCTGCCCTAAAGCCTTTCTCTTAATAACTGTACCTGACACACCTATATCATGAAACTGTAAATGTACATATGGTTTCATGCCAAAAAATTCACTTATTGTCCTCAGGGTGGAGAAATCCCAGTGTTAGGGCCCACCACGAGCCACTAAAACTCGTCAGTAAATGTCATACTGATAAAATGATGGGGTGGAGCAGGTTTAATTACATGTTTTACAAACTTAAAAACCTGAAGGTGGTGAGTGAAATAATATCATGCACCGTACTGGTGTGGGACAGTGTTCAATTCAGCACCTACTATTGATTTATTGATTGTTCATAGTTGGTTTTTGTCTCATTTTAGTCAATAAACTTCTTCTAAATGTTTCAAGTTTCAAGGCTTCATCTGTCACCTTTGATGTGTACGATGGTGTTATTCTCATTCATTGGAAAGTTAACTGATTTAGTTATACCAGACTGTATAACTCTTTACTGCTGAAGCGATCCGTGTATTTCGGCAAAAAAGAAATGTTGCTCTTTATGTGCTGGATGTGTGTTTATCGCTTGTTTCAGCTGAAGTGACCAAAATATCGGTTATTGCAGGTTTAAGAAACATCTTTCAAAGGATTCAGTCCTGCCATTTCAACTTGCCATCATCATGTCATTAAGAGACAAATTAATGCTGAAGACCAATGTCAGCCCAAACCAAACGCTGACACCTCTACACCCGTCCCAGCGTCTGTGGCCGCTGACCTTCCGCAACACGCTGTGGGTCTCTCTCTCCGCTCTAATCTCTGTTTACGTTGCTGTCTGTCCCGAGCATTCAGCCCCTAATCAGGTTCGCCCCGGTGCAGGCCCCCATCACACTGTGAAACGGGGCTTCCTCTCTGACCTTTAGTGACTGGATAACCTCTGACCTTGTCCTTCTATATATGCATTCACACACGTACACTACGAGGCCTCCACCTATAAAATGTGTTATGCAGTCCAGGATGCAGCTGCACTGCTGAAGAAAGGAGCGCCTGAGAACAGAGAGACCTGCAGTATGAGTGATTTGCTGCTTGTCTGGTTTAACGGATATTCTCACATTTGATATATTATGTTGTCATCCCTCTGTCTCTTTTCTCTTTCTGTCCCTCCCCTCCCTCCTCTTCTATCCCTCTATTTCTCTCATACCCCAATCTTCTCCTACAGCAGTTTCCAATTAAGATTACGCCCCAAAATGGAGGACAGCCAAAGCTTTTGCTCTGGTGGGGTGATAAATGAGTGAGAATGAATAGGGTGTAATAAATAAATGTAATGAGGCCAATAAAAAGATAGCATATCACATGTTTCCATGCAGATCTCCTGAGCTTATCCTGTGGGGAACTACAAGTTCAATCTTGATTAAGTCCAGTTTTCCTCCATTTAACCAATCATTATCAAGTCACTTGGGGACAATCATCTTTTGATAAGACACCTCATATAAAATGACTATGACCTTTATACAACTCGGGGTTTGGGCGTCTGTGTGTGCATGTCTTTGCTTTTAGACCGATATGTAGACTGTATTCTACTGATTTAAAGTAATAGTTCAACATTTTAGGAAATATGCTTATTTTCTTTCTGGTTACAGTTAAACAAGATGATTATTCTTTGTTTTACAAGCGGTTTTGTGCTGCTATTCCTGGGCTGGGACCAGAAACTTCTTGACGTATCCCCTGGTTGCCTAGCAACTGCTTCAAGCCCAGAAATAGTCAGCGGACAGCTAATTGACATTTTTACAGTTCAGTTTTTATGGATGATTATGGACAAATGAGATTTAACATGTCAACAGCCTTTAGAGGTGCTGCTAGGTGATTTGTTTTACTTCTGGAGGCTATCTGTTTTTTTCCCCCTGTTCCCAGTCTTTGTGCTAAGCTAAGCTAACCAGCTGCTTCATGACTCCTACTTGCAAAACTTTCCATAAATAAGCATCATGTCATTTGAATTTTATTGTTAATAGGCTCCAAAATAGTTTCCTCAATAAATGTTTTATTGCAACACGATCAAAAGACTTCAAATGACAGAAATGCAGCGTTTAAGCTTTAAAAGGAGGTAGTTCCAGCGTGTGTAATTAGCAGGTGGTACATAGGTAAATCTGGCCGTGGTCTGGCCATCATATGTAAAGTCAACTTTACCTTAATCAGATATTTTTCCATTTTCCTTCAACTTGTTTTCTATGTAGCGCAACACTTTATTTTATTTTCAGTTCTGACACACATTCATAGCAACACTTTCAAATGCTTTGTTTTTCTCATGTGGAATGCTATTAATCTTATAGTCCACTCTGATGCCGCCAAACCTAAGCCTTGAAATATGTTTTTGCTTTTGCCCCGAGACAGTTTGGCTTCTCTTAGTGAACACATTGAGCAGCTTCCTGTTTTCTGCAGAATAGGAATATATTTTACATTTTTTTATTTTTTTATTTCTGTGGCAGCATTTCCAGGTTGCATTATTCTTTATTGCCTTGCAGAATTTTTTACATAATCCATAATTTAATCCTGTCAAATCTCAAAGAAATTCTCGGTTTTCTCTCTTTCTCCACAAGAAATGAATAATTGTACTGATTTTATCTCATCCGAGTGCTTAACACAGTATTTTACAATATATTTCAATGTGGGAAAAGCACTTACTCATTCCCATTCATAACCAGTGAAGAAACCTCAGTGTATGCTCAGAGGCTTAGATTCTCAAGTAAGGTGTTATGTAAACAAATGCAGACAATGCTGACTGTGCTGCCCCAGGCTAGATAAACGTCTGCACATTGTGAACTGTGGGGTACTTCTGTTACAATACAGTATCAAGGTGTGTCTTTGCTGTTCAGGAGGAGCATCCCGTTACATGAAGACAGAGTTGACTTTCTACTCATCATCAGCTGTATGATGGACCGAGACAAAGCAGAAGCTTCAAGAGGCGATGTATAGCAGAGCATCTCCCCCAGCAGGAGGTCAGACATATGTTTTCTGCTCATTTGCATGTATGAATGCTTTTGCTGCATGTGTGTTTCATTTGGTTAAAGCAAGGCCGTAATTACGTAGTCTGAGGAGTGTTTTAGCCTCTGTGTGCATGTGTGAGTGTGTGTGCACACGCCGATGTGTGTGTGCACACGCCGTTGTGTGTGTACGGTCCATTGATCGTGCTCTAAGCGCGGCAGCCGGCAGTGAGGTAATGGATGATGCTGCTGGAGAGCTCTCTGAACCCCCTGACCTCTGCTGGCTTGACTGACAGAGCAGGGAGTGGATCAGAAAGCAGATAGGGTTAGAGGGTTAGCTACATACCATACATCCCAAAGACAAACAGTGTCAGAGCTTAGAGACAAGAGCCACCAATTTAATTCAATTGTTATCCACAGGGTCCGGGGCAGAACTTGGGGGGATAAAGAGATGAAATGAAAAAGACGTGGGAGGAGGATTGATTGAAATTATAGGACGGAGAAGATAAGAGATGGTCCGGTGAGAGAATGGTGGGATTTGCTTTTGTGGGTCAAAATGTGTCAGTGGTTGAGTGATCTTCAAAATATGGATTTCAATCAGTTTTACCCCCACAGGAATCGCCCAGAGCGATGCCATGAAATATGCTTTTTCATAACGCAGAGTGTCAGTGTAGAAAGCCCGCCAAAGTGCTGTTTGTCTATTTGGATCTGAGGCTGGAGGCAGAGCAGCCACCCCTGAAGATGTGTTGATATTGCCAGCTCATGTTTCCCAATGTTTCTCTGTCATTCCCACTGAGGCAGACCACAGAGACAGTCCCACAGTGGCCTCCGTCCCAACCACAACCATCTTACATTCTCCGCCAGAGCATAATTGGGGAAATAATCCTGCATCAAGGAGCCACAATCACCCCCCAATCTCCCTAAAAGTGTCCCAGTTGTCCGCTGCACCACCACTGAACAAGACTCGCATGTGTGATCACAATGCTCTAATGGTTTCTATGATTTACAGTCACACAGTAGACACGATGGCTGTTACATCTGGCTCTGGTGTTACTCTCTTAGCTATCGCCACATCTCCATTCAAGCAGCAGTGTGGGAAGTCAGACACCCTGTAAGCAGCCACACACACACACACACACACACACACACACACACACACACACACACACACACACACACACACACACACACACACACACACACACACACACACACTACAGGAGGTGTAAGGTATGTCAACTGGGTAGGGGATGAACTCAGCCAAAGAAACATTTCACATGGTAAAAGTTTTAACCGTACATCTGCTGTAAATCAAAACGAATACTTGTTTAACTTTTTTGTTCTGCATACAGAGAATGCTTCCCTCCCTCTGGGGACTATTACAATACAGATTTTCAAACCACCAAAGCAGTACCAAAGCTATTCCAGTCCCATTCCACCGGTGCAGCCAATCTTGGAGGAAATGAGAGCACCACATTTACTTTTTGCTGAGCTCAAGATTTTCCTACATGTCTAAAGAAAGAAACGGCATCTCGAGAAGAGAGGGAAGTGATGACAGTGAACTTGCTCCAGAGGAAACTTTACTTTACTTGCGTCAGCTACTGCCGTCTCATTTGAGTGGATTTCCTCTTGTTTTTTTGTGTTTAGACCGTCCGTGGTTGGCCATAGTTGTCTGCGTTGATTGGTGTGAAGTGGTGGAGTCCGGAGCAGCACACTTATCCTCTATTGATCTACAGATGGCTGTCCTGTAGGGTTGCTCAATCACAGCACAGCATAGGGATAAGCCTGTGAATGTTCTCATTCGTCCAGGTCATCGTTATCCTCAAAGCAATTTCAGTCAAAAACAACTGGACTGGTTGTTTGTCTAGGAATGTCCTTGGAGCTCTGTATGGTGTGAAATTGTAGCATTTCTCTTGCAGTGTGCATCATATTCTTGCATTTTATTGCAGAAAGTGACATAGACTCAGTCCAAATGGACTGAGGGCTGAGGGCTGAGGGCAGTCCAAATCCACAATTCATTCAGTCCACGAGACTCTCTGCAAGACTTCCAGAGAGTGTGCTTGGGGTGCAGACTTTAATTGTCCACAATTCACTGCAATATTGACGTGCCGCTGTAGTTTTTCCAATTACACAATTATAAATGTGTAAAACTACCACTGTATTAAAATGTTAGGCTACTTGAATCATAGGCCAGAAATAATATTAAACTACTATGGTACAGAAATAAGCCAATTAAATTAATCTCATTATTGCAGCATATCCTTAAAAGCTGTGCAGTTTCATACCAAATACCCTGTGGCTGAAAAATAACAAGTTCTGCAGTGATCGCTGTTTACATGATTGAACTGTGTACAATATTTCCACAACAAAGATTAGGTGCGTTTCAACTATGGTCGAATACCCAGAATGAGGCGGGTCTATCTTGCCAAAAACGCCCCTAATTTGCATGAGAGTCGCTCAGGAGGCCGTTTGACCAGGTAGAAAATGACAAACGGCCGCTCAAACCCTGAGAGAAGCCTGGTTGCTGATTGGATGTAGCTCTCAGCGGGATGTGACGTGTGGTAGTACAGATGCCACAACAACACGGCGAAGTAGAGTCTCTCACTCTATAGGGCTAGTGGAAACACGACTATTGAGATCAGCAGCTTTGTGGTTTCTTGTGCACTCACAGACTTGACATGATTACCGTAAACACGTCACAGTACGTCAGACTGAAGATGAAGGCTCCAAATCCGCAAGTCTGGAGGGTGGACATTTGGATTCAGCATAGATTTTATATTTTAAAGTCAAACTGTAATTTTAATTCTAACTCTTAGTGTAAGGAAATATGATTATGATACTGCAGTTGAGGAGGATAAAACCATTTTTGGACATGTTTGTGGAAACAGCGTCTTAGCTTTTATTGTCTCTGGGGTTGTTTCCCGTCATATTTCCCTGATATTTGAGGCGTTGTTGCCAAAAGATGTGCTGTCAACTTCTGGTGCACTGCTGACTGGTGCACATCATACTGCCTTATTATAAATCTTACGACTTTTCTTGGCGAGACACGCCCTGCATAAGCAGCTAAGTCATTAGGCAGATGGTTAAAGTTAGACACTGACCTTGAGTAGTTAGGTTCAGGATAAAAAAAAGTTGAATTCCTGCACATTCCTGTCTAAGGGCGTGATCACACTATCCTCCCGGACCGAGACCCGGACTTTAGGGTACTTGTCCCCCCTCCCTCTCCCCCCCGCGCCCCAGCCCCGTTTGTACTCACACTACCAGGGCCTCGGCCAATACTTCTTGCTGTCCATACGCCTTCAAGCCGTAACACGTCACACGCATTGATCGCGTGTGTGGCTTTGTTTACAAATCTTTCCACAGACCTCGGAGTTTTTGTGCGTCTTGTCGACTGTTTTTGAATATTTTCATCCGACCAAATCTGCAGTAAACACAACGTGAACCTTTCACCACCATTGTTGTTGTTGTTAAATGTCCGCGCATGGTCCGTCCTTCTATTTACATGTCCGAACAGGCGGACATAACGCTACTGCCGTAGGGCTCGTGCTCGTGCGCGTGCACGTGCGCACGCTCGTGCTCGTACATGTGCAAACGGCTCCGCTAAAGCCCACCTCTTTCAAGCGGGCCGTGGCGGCCCAGCTGGCCCCAGTTGAGCGCGGAGCGGGTGCGCTCACACTACTTAAAGGTACTAGACTTTAGCTGAAAAACCGGTTTTGGCCGCGGCCAAAAGGATAGTGTGAGCACGCTGTTACTTGCAAAAATAGCTTAATAAATAGCAACGTTTCGGTTATGAGCCATCTTGAAATGTATCTATGATGATTAGTGGATATGGTGCGTCTATGGTGCGTCTTATCCTCTGTTGATCAATGCTGTCTATTTAGATTTCATGTGTGCGAAGGCGATTGCTGGGATTGACTGCAAACTTGCAGCCGCTTCCTATTTAAGATGACCTCTAATTCATTGATAACTGTTTGACCGATGAAGGTCTAGTACCGAAACATTGCTATTTATTAAATTATTTTTGCAAGCAAGACAGTGTGCAGGAATTCATTTTTTTGGACTTACTCTTTCATGTTACCTCTCCTATACGCGCCTGTCTTAAGTTACGGATGTGCTAAGTATCCCTTCTGTTTAGGTTCAGGATGGCCCAAAGGTCAGAACAAGCAAGAATGGACGGACGTGTCATGAAAAGAAAGGCGTATTCAGACTATGAATGAATTTAAGATATCTATTTAAAGGATTTAAATAAGTGAGAACCCATAGTTCTGATATGTTTGTAATCAGAAAGAGGAAGCTAGCAAACAGCTAACTAGCTTCCACTCGTCGGAATTAGGAGAGTGGGTTTCTGACTTCTGTTCGACGATCTGACAGACAGACAGGCAGCTTAAGCTTCAAACGATTGGGTGGCAAATCTGACTGACATTTCAGACTTAGCATTGCTAATGAGCACAATTTTATGGCACAGTCTATTTTAATATTTTCATAAAGACCTTATAGCGCTGATTATGTACCATTCACAATTTAAGATGTTTGTCATTTCACATTTAACACAGATGACTCATTGTTCTGTTAAAAGTTAGAAAGTGAAAGTTCATTAGCATTCTGGTGTTTGTCTAGGATGCAGACCGTTTTTCTGTGTAATTACAAGTCTGCATTCACTGGATTACTTTCTGTGATTAAAGGAATAATTAGGAAATGGAACAAGCTAAATATATGACAAAACAATAACTGGCAGCCTATTTTTTCTTTTCTGTTTACATTTAGCAATGAATAAACTGTTTCCCGTCAGGTTTAAAAACAGCTGGGGACAAGTTTTGTGTGTGTGTCTGTGTGTGTTGTGCTCATTTGCATTATGAGCTAAATGAAGAGTTGATGGGAAGCTGGTTTTGGCCTGCTTGTGCCCTTCCTTTTTCTGCACGAGATGAGAAGTCACCGCTGTGTTCAGGAGCAGAATAGTTTAGCGGCGGAAAAGGTGCCGTTGCCTGTCACAGAATTGAAAACACACACTCAGATAAAAGCACACTTACACATATACAGAGTTGTGCAGCATAAATTTAAGACTAGCCATGTTTTGGAATGCAATATGGCAAATTGTTGACCTGACATTTATGGAAATATAAGCTACACACACGCACACACACACACACACACACACACACACACACACACACACACACACACACACACACACACACACACACACACACACACACACACACACACACACACACAGAGCCTATTCACACATTCAGTTCTTGTGAGATTCACGCATGTGATGAGACATCATTAACAAGTAAGCCGGCTCTGCGTATGTTCTTGTAATAACTGTAAGGCCAAGTAAGGATACTTTGCAAAATTACTTCATTACATAATAACACCATTAAGTACATTGGAACATTCCCTTCTTTATAGTAACATTAAAAAAAAACACCACACAATTAGAAACAAGCTGTAGCACATTTGGTTACAAACAAATACAACATGATAATGCAGGTTGGTGGCTGCTCACTATATACCTCATATTTTTGTTGTTAACATCAATGATTGTTTGGAAACTCTTGAAACTCAATTGGATTTTCTTTAACGTTGAACAGATCAATACAAGTGCAGATGAAAAGCAGTGCCAGTATAACCATTTTTAATAATATGTTTAACCACATGCATGGATCAATCTGTTCAGTACCACTTTGATGAACATTGAAATATCTCAACAGGATAAGGGTGAAACCTACTGATGTTGGTGGCCCATCTGGCTTTTCACCAAGCACCATCAGCAAGTTGTGATTTGTAGTCACATTTCTACACAGCTGTTAGATGTATTAACATCAAATTTGGTACAGACATACATATGTATAGTGCACAGAGGATGCATTTGAATAACTTCAATTCAATTTCATTTAGTGCCAAATCATAACAAAAGTTATCTCAGATCACTTTACAGAGTAGATGCAGACCACACTCTATGACTTATTCATGATTTACAGCATTAAACCCAAATCAAACCCAAACCCAACAATTCCCCCGTAGTATTTTCTTTACTTTACTTTTCCTTCATTGCCATCACCAGATCAGCAATTTAATACTTTCAATACTTGCAAAACTAATCTCAAGCCTCAATAGCTTCAGCTGTATCTTTGTTTCGTGCTAGTTAGCAAATGTTATTATGCTAAATGGTAAAAGTAAAAATGATACTAGCTTGACATCAGTATGTTCATTTGTCTGTATGTCTGTCTATGTGTCTGTTACTTTTGACTAAACTAGTCACTGTGCTGTATTTTAACCCTTGACAATGGTTCATGTTTCACATAAAAATGTTATTTTACCAAGTTAGAGAAGTTTTACTAACTATGCTAATTACTTTCTTCAATTGACCTACCTAGAGATTGAACACAGGGAGAAGCAGAAGTATCTTAAAATGTTTAAGTCTCTTTGTTTTTATCTCCACCAATTCAGCATCACAATGAAGCACAAGTCGTGGACGAGTTTAGAAGAGCTGACTTTAATCTATGACTTCAGTAGAAGTCTCCTTAGTGTGCATGGATAACGTCCTCTGAATTGGTTACTGATTAGCATCCAATGTGCTTTTACGCAACCATGCGTTTTATCCAAAGCCCCTTTCAGCACCAGCTTACACGACTATTGAGAACACCCTAGCATGTATAATAGATTTATCACTTGAGATGGATGCTTTTGAAATAGACATTTGGACAAGAGGGCAGACAGTGTGTCACTCTGCTTATTTCCTAGCTGACCCTCTGATGAGCCTAGAGATGAAAAAAAGATCATAATAAAACATTTTACGTAAGAAGGAGATTGTACAGGATTATGTCGGTGGCATATTTACATAGCCTTGCACATAAACACACTGTTAGCAGTGGAGGAAAACAATGCAACAAGGCCTCACGCACAGATGTGATTTGTGTCAACCAGTAGTAGACCAAGGTTTTAATTCTGCTAATGACTAAAACTTGTCCGGCTCTTCTGTGGCCTTTACCATGGCTCCGTTCTGCCAGAGGTCACAGTCTGAGGACGCACTCATCAGTAGGCTGCTAGTTTCAGCGGCTGTTTTGGCTCTGATGAAAAGAGAGATGAAAGGAAGGGGGAAGGAGAGTGTCTTGTTTCCTCCCCGCCAGCAGAGGAAATACTGCTTGAGCAGGGGTGTGGGAACGCCAAAGCCAACAGCAATGGGCTCAGTGGGGCGCCGAAGGCCTCCTTGGCAGGATGCAGGCAAAGGGGATTGTGGGAAATTACACGGGATTAGAGCGGCCGTCTAATGCCCTCATCCAGCGGGACATTTTCATCAAGAAACAGGGCTGTTGGACAGGCACAAAGAGAGCGAGAGAAGCCTCAGCCAACCCTTTTTTTCCTGCTCCATAGGATTAGACCTTGCAGAAACCTCCGTTCTTCTTCTTTGTGTCACTTTTGCAAGCTGGCACCTCTTTGAGCCGTGCACACGGAGAGAGAGGGGGAGACAATATAAAAGAGGGGAGCAATGATACTGACACGTCCTGCTGTTTGAGTTGTGATTGGGTTTGCGGGCCTCCACTACTACTATACCTTGCTTTTCCTTCCACTCTCCATCACTCCACATGGGGTTTGCAACATGGTTTTGAGTCTTGGGAAGTCCCTTGTCCCCTGCACAGCTCCCCCTGAATAATGAGAGTTTAATCTCAGGCACTGAACTCATGGGGCAAGTGTTTTTGAATTGGTTCTTCATTCCTAAAACTACCATTTCCTCTTCTGGTGTAAAGAGAAAAGAAAGAACCTGACCAAGAAATGAATATCCTAAATTACTTTATAAAAAAAAAACTTTATTTGACAAGTTGGGTAAATGCACAGTCTTTGTCTTTGTTGGTTAAGGATGAATATCTGTGCCATGATACATTAAAGGCATGTAGCAGATTAGAAAAAATCACTTTACTGGTAAATAGTGGTGCACTTAAAGTTGAAGTTATGTACTTGTACCACACAGAGGTCATAGGGAGGTTGACAGGGTGGATGGTGGGCCTTTTAATGTCGGAGACTGTTTTCCGTCCTACATCCCTTACGCTCTTAGATTTAAGCTATTAAGACACATAGTAGTGGTCCAACCATTTCAGTATGTGGCTGCTGCATGCTGGAACTGCCTGCTTTCTTTTCTTCACTGTGTCCTTCACTTTTCAGTGTGTACAACCAAGTGCAACGCCATGCTTGCCTTTGAGGAGCACCCTTGCTCCTCTCTATGATGGAAAGCTTTTTACCGCACCTTAAAATGCGGCTGTTTAGAACAACTTCTTTCAGACATTTTTGGAGGGCATCTCGTACAAAATGGTTTGTTTCAAGTATGCCCCAGCCTTTATGACTTTTATACTTTTTGCAGACGTCTTTGTGGTTGAGTTAATTAGAATATTCCCTCATTATGTTGATGAAAAACATTTTTCAAAAAGTATTTGCTATTGCATGTAATTGGTATATAAAACTAATTTTTAGGCAACTTGTGGACAGTCCCTGGCGATGCTTGTACCCTGTTCTTTTGATTGATCGGTCAAAATGTTCCACTAGTCAGTGCTTTCTCCTCATATGAACCGCCTGGTCTATGAGGTAAGAGAGTCCATAAAAGTGACAAAAAGAGCTAAATCCCTGCTGCTTTTAAAGACATGCTGTAAAAGCAGATGTCTTTACTGCCACTTTACTCATCCTAATGATTCAAGACATTTTAACATACAGAGAAGACGGGAGCAAAAGAAGCAATCCTCAGCATGCAATCGTATGGTTGGCAAGGGAGGAAAAACAGGAAGCCGCTGTCTTTATAAGGCAAAATAAAACCTTAATGGTCTTTTTAATATTTGGATTCCCCGGTGCTGCCTACTCTGGCATGCATTTCCCCCTTGGCTTGCCTGGACCTATCCTCTATTGGCCTCTGTTGAATGCTGTGGGAGAAGCCAGTGAGAAGCCATTCACTAACCTTGTAGTGGTTTACATGCCCATTAAATCAGGCTTAAACAATGCCTATATAGACATGACTGCTTTGTGTAATTAGTCGTGGAGGGATAATTGCAAGGTCACTGAGTGTTATTGTGCGCAATCTGATTAAAAAGACTTGGTTTCTGGCAGGCCGCTAACTAATAACATGTTAGACCTTGAGAAATAATGAATTAATAAGGCTTTGTAGAGATATTCAACAAAGCATTTAATGGTAACCTTTCACATGCTTTTAAGTCTTTACATCTCTTAAATCACTACATCTTACAATTTAACCAGCTTTTTAAATTAGTTACATCAGAGGATCAGATTATGTTTCATCCCTCTGGATGAATAAAATGTATTCCAATTCCTCTGTTTCATTCTCTCTCTCTAAAAAATGTTCTGAAAGTTACATTTTGAGCCATAAAATTGCACTTTCTTCTACCTAACTACCCTGCTAATGACAAATAGCAAAATCCAAAACTGCATTTGCCAACTGATAAAAGAGGCTACTGTTGCTAATGTTGAATTGAAGACTGAATGTGCCTCACTTTTTGCACTCATCATTTCCCTTTAACACATTCTGCAATACTTTTCTTTTTTTACACTTAACCAAACACCAACACAACACTGCCCCAATGTGTGACTTTAGATTAGAGAAGCCAACTTTCATTTCTGTCATTATGTGTGCTACAATTATATACCACCGATGTACTACTAACATGTCACAGGACTCATCTGCAGGTGTTCTCTGGCCACAGAATCACATGGCTGCAGCTCACTGTGCTCGGAGCGGCTGCTGAAGCTTCCCTAGACATTGCATGGGAGCTTGCTGCAGGCCGCACTTCACCTGCTGCTTGGTATGCTGAGATATTGCACCATTCAAAATGCAGTCAGAACTAAAGATTCACACCTCCACCTCCTGGAGAACATAGATGTAAGGGGCCCTGTCACTGCAGTAAAAAGGAAACTTGATTTTTTTCTATTTTGTTATTAGAATCTAGAATCTAAAAAAAAAATGTTTTAAAATGCAGCTAGTGAAATGTATTAAAATGAATCTGGTACTGTTTATAGTAAGCTACGTCTCTTTAAGGGCATTCAGTTAAATACAGCACATCCCGTAAAGCTGTACTTTTAACACCACAGATAGCATGCTGCAACTGCCAACCAACACAAACTCTGGGTCACATGATTCTGGTTAACTAATCCTTCCAAGAATCAAAAAGTGCAGGCGGCAGGACTTTCCAAAGCAGAACACCACTAATATGGAATAGCCACAAATAAGGACAGGGTACAGGCAGTCTCAAACTTGAACCAAAAGACTGTGGTTCTCCTCTGTCTCCTCAGGACTCAGTAACAGCGCGATCCTTCTGCTCGACCCCACCCTGCATGTCTCCCCTGTCTCCAGAAAGCTTAGAGCAAGCGCTGTACAAACAGTGATGGATACTGTAGCTTGTTTTTTATGATGCATAACAAAAGTGATCAGTCAAAGAGCTAATTATTCTTTTTGAGAAGTGCGAGGAGGGACGGCAGGCTTTGTCAGGAAGCATTTTTCATTTTTTGTTTGAACTCAACCTCAAGTAACCCGAGGCCGGCAGAGGGAAGAAAGTGTGGTGGTTTCTGTGTGTATTTGCCACAAATAACACGTGGTTCTACTACTTTGTTTAAGTATCTCTATAAGCCTTTCTCAGTTTTCTGGTTACATCAGTTTCCCCACCACAAAACCAACGTGTTCAGCCATAACACACACAATGTGCCAAGCGTAAAGCAGCCGTAAATTAAACAGTGGAACTTGAGAAGTATTTTGCTCTGCCACGTTTACGATATCAACCATTTTAATCTCAAACATACCTCAGTTCCAACACCTTTCATCTACAGCCCCCTCTGACACTGGGGGAGTTTCACACATTCAACTAAAGACTGTCATTAAATGCTGCTTTGCATTGCTGCTGAGCAACTGAGTCACATTTGTGCAACAATCTCGAGACAGGAAGTGGCCCACACAGCAGTGACTTTGGGAGGATAAAGTTCATTGGTATGGTTACTATGGAGATGTTTATCAGTTGTCCAACCAGGATGTTAAAGTCAAATAAAAAGTCATAAATGAGCATAAAAATTAAATTGAAATCAATACTGGGGAGTCTGAAATGGTTGCAGTGGACAGTAAGTAACCATAACAAACATTAGCACAGTAACTTCACACACAGCCACCAGTGAGTGCACTAAATATTCAACTTGTCCAGTGAAAAATCAACAGTGTGGCAACAGCTGGCAGGCTGTTTGTACTGCCCTGACAACAGTCAAGCTCTACAAACAATGCTGCAGTACAGCCGCTGCCCTACAACTCACACTGACACACTCATGCACCCCACCAGTTCACTTGTTTGCATTCCCTGCTGCATGACATCACCGCCCAGGGGTCAAAACACAGCGAGCCGATTGGCTGGCTGTGGCGGAATTGCTGATCAGGTCCAAAGATCACAAAGTTGTGCCAAGAGGTGACATCAGCGTGTGGAGCTTAACCAATGGCTGAGAGATGCCTGGATGACTCTAAAGCAACATCCTATTTACACACACGCACACACACACACACACACACACACACACACACACACACACACACACACACAAACACACAAAGCAGCTTTCCGCGAATGCGACGTGCGATGTGGCCCTTCACTCCATCCAGCTCATGTGTAGAAGAGGATGTGAAGCAGCTGAGAGTTGAGTCATAAATAAAAAATGTGCTGTGGTTGAGCTTTGGGTCTCTGTTTCTTATTGACTCTTACTTCCACTGTTTATGATGACTTGACAGTATGAGGGGTGTGTTTTCACCCCTTTAACACATGTGTATAGTTTGTGTATGACTGTTTTGATTGCTTTGCCAAAGAATACTTTTTAAAAGCAGGCAGATTATCCGCCCACATTTCATATCACACATCACATAAGTGTATTTCCCCAAAACACCTTTTGTTTTACTACTTCACCTTTTTTGACATTTAGGAAGCAAGCCAACCAGCAAATACCCTTCTTTGACCCTTCTTATTATGGGCCTTACCTCTAAAATGAAATTTTAAAACAACAACAGTGATGCAAAGTTAACTTTTTCTTTTTAAATGTTCTTAAACATAACATAACATAAACTAATGAAAACATAATGAATATTTTATTCCATTCTAAATCCTACACACTGGCCCTTTAAGTAATTATATCTCATTTTGTTTAAGCCGCATAAAAAACACACACTTTTTAAGCATAAATCTACATTGTGGGGTGTGAGGGGAATACACTGAATGTGTGTGTGTGTGTGTGTGTGTGTGTGCGTGTGTGTGTGTATGTGTGTGTGTGTGTGTGTGTGTGTGTGTGTGCGTGCATGCGTGCGTGCGGGTGTGTGTGTGTGTGTGTGTGTGTGTGTGTGTGTGTGTGTGCACATTGCAATGTTGTAGTTCAGCTGAGTGAATTAAGTCTAAACCATCAAGAGTGAGCATTATGAGTGAGTCACCTCTCGATGGGCAGCGCTTCTTATTACTTTGCCAGTTACTGGAAGAAAAAGTCTTTATTTGCTTAAAGTGGGTCTGTTTTCCATTCAGATCTGTTTGATTTCTCATCAGGGAAAGAAAAACTCAACCACCCCCCATGAACATGACATTGATGAATCATTTGTCTTTGAAACGGTGGTTAACAAACTTTGACTAACCAGACTCCTGGAGAGCTTCCCACAAAAACTCCCAGAGAGCACAGCAGGAGGCCACGTTGGCTGCTTTAGAGATGTGGATAAAATCCTATCCCAGAGACCTCTGCAAGACTCTTGGGGTTACGCCTTCTCTAAACTTGACTTTGTTAGGAACAAAATACCTAGATGCTACTCAGCCATACTGTTTTACTAACCGTTGAGCAATGTAGCTTCTTTAAGTCTGTAATCTCCTTTTCGCCATATGAGGCTGAGAACTGAATACAAAGAGAAGATCATCATTTTTCTCATGCTAAGAATCTTTCCATTTTAAAATCATGACATAAGTGACCTGAAAGTGATGAAATCCATAGGTTCTTCTAACACTTGCTTTTTTTTCTTCTCTTTTTTTGCCATCGAAACGTTTTGGGATTTGGGGATTTTGGTAAGCCAGTGTGGGCTTTCTGTCCATGTCTGTGCCCTCCTCTGATACAACAAAGAAGGATTCAATTGTCTATTGGTTTAAAGCTCTGTTAGTTCAGGGACTTTTTACTCTTAGTCGTAGCTGGATATTTACCCAAAGTCTTTGTCAAAATGGAGGCTAGGAAAGTAGGGGAGTTTTTCTTGCACCTACCCCTGTACAAAACTCGAAATGCCACTGTAAAGATGGCCAAAAAATACACTTCCTCTTTTTGCTTTTCAGTTTCCTGTATTTTTGTATCCAGTGAGCAAAAGCAATACAAACCTTAAAACAGAGAGAGACTTTGCTCATTAGATGGTGACAGACATTTCAGCCCACATTTCACAAGAGTGGCCATTGTTGGGGGCTGAGGGAAACACAGTGTGTGGTAAGTGAGGGACGGGTGAGTGACAGGGCTTTAGAATCGGCTTTGCTAGTCATTGTACATTTCCCTTAACATGTCTGACTGCCTGGCAGCAATGCCATTGCACAAGAAAGAGCGTAAAATCCCGTAAGATGGTACAATCATGTCTCACACACTCATAGACAAACACAATCGTGTCATACATGTCAATCTCCTGCCCTGGTGATAGATGGTTTGGTTAGCAGCCACTGGGGGAGGAGATTGCATGCCCTCTTGTCTGCCTGGCGAGAAGGCTTTGACTCAGCTCTCTGGCACTGAAGCTGGCAGTGGGTGAAGCTCTTCTGACAGCTCAAAGGGCAGTGGGAATTGTATTAATACTAGCAGGATAAAATGTAATTCCACGTAGTTCCATTTGGTGATTTGACAAAAAAAAAAAAAGTATTTTGTCTAAAAATATATCACCGGCCATGACAAAACCCAACATGCGTAATACGTGTTTAATCCTAGAATGTAAGATCCTCTTCATGTTATTAAACCCCCTGAATTCAGAGGACACCACCTTTGTCCTCAGTGGTCTGCACGGCCATGGCTCAAAGTTAAAGCTGCTGTGACCGATATTTTTCTAATAACAATAGAGAAAATGTGTAATGCCGCACCAGCACACATAAAGTTATCTAGCATGTGGGGAAGCCTGTATGGAAGGTGAGTTTTCTTGATTTTAAGGGCGCCCTAAAGTGCCCTGCATGACCCAATTCTACAAAGAGTTTTAACATCTTTCAGATCTTTGTTTTCGTTGTTTCCAGATCACACCAGTGCATTCTTTGTGCTGCACTGTTAAAACGTTGCACATGTCTGAAGCTGATGTGTGCATGGTTCTATCACCTTTGTGCAAATATTCAAGGATGTAAAAAGACATAACGATATTAAACGGGCACAAATACCATGAAAACATAGTGGCATCTCATTGCTTCTTCTGAGATGTGATTGTGTTTCTTTAACGACCGAATTTGTCTCCTCTGACGTGTTTCCTTGTGGTGTTTTTATCAGCAACTATGGAGATGAAGAGGTAGGTGGCAAGCTATAAGAACCCCTGAGATCAAGGTCTATTCAAATAAATCTACCTTTATCACATCTTCTCTTGTTTTGGTTTACCAACATGAAAACAAGTTTTGTTATCTGCAAATTGAAAATGTGCGGAGAAGCAGAAGGAATGGAGACATACATTACAAAGAGTCTAAACCCATTGCTGTTTGCCAAACTCATAAACTCACACTGTCAATTCTATTTCAAGTTTACCTTATCTTGGGAAAACCATAGGCCCCCATTTTTTTCAAAAAATCAATTAAAATAGCTTGCAGAGCTATACTGCTGCAGTGATGAACATAATCCATCATTGTAAATGAGACAACTCAATTTGTTCCTCATATTTTTTACCCCAACATGACTTCATAACATTGATTGCAGTTATAATCTTGTCAACTTCAGTTTCATTCTGCCAGAAATGAATCGCGTCTGTCTCATCATGGTGGCTGTTCACTGCCAAACAAAAAGTAAATTTACCAGTAGGCCCTAACTGAAAATGAAAAAATAGTTCTATTAAGTGTGATAATTAGCGGGTTGGTGAAGTGGCGTTGTGAGAAATTACAAGTTGTCTCATTTAAGGTGATGGACGGCGTCTGCTAGTACAGCACTGTGTCTCTGTCAGCTGTTTTTAACGGGACTTTTAAAAAAAGAAAGCTTAATTTCCAAAAATTCCAAACAAAGTTGAAGAAAAGACAGTAGTTGGTAGTTTCTGACAAGAAAACAGTAAGTTTTAGATAAAATTACCTGTACAACTTTTTCGCGGGATTGTGGCGTTTCTTAAAACTTCTTTTTTTCTACAGTTAGACAAGCCTTGGAAAACCTGGAAACTGGCCATACACACACCCTATATATATATAGTATATACTGTATATCATAACTGGTTGGAGCACCTGATGTTTTTGGCAGCATTACAGTAAACTTTTTTATCTCTTTGGTGATAAAAATCTCTCCCTCAATACGATTTTATCCGCTGTGATTAAGTATGTGCTCGAGCTGCTCTGTAAAATATTTACTAAAACACACTGCAGTCATCGCTCACCTCAAACGTTCTCTAAGTCATAAGAGTGATGAATGTTTCCAGCGAGAAAAAGGCTTGCAGCTCCGAAGTCGGCAGTAGTAACTGATCTGGGATAAAGTTGGCTTTCAAAATCCCACCATAAAAAAAAAAAACATGAATACCTTAAATATCTCATTTGCAGTCAGCTGTGCTATCCCCAATGGTTTAGAGGTATTGCATTTTTAGACAATAGGATGGATATATGGTTCTTGTGGTGAGAGTGTGTAGTGTGTTGATCCAAAAAGTCCAGCTTGTAAAGGATCCATGGATTTAATGACTGAATAATTTTATAACACTGGAAACTTACCCCAGCAGCAATTAATTAATCTTTCATTGTGACGATTGTGAGATACAGTAAAAAGCAGAAATATGGCACTCACGTTACAAAGTAATCTACCAAGAATGTGTGTTGCGCGTATTTGCACCTTGACTTGCAGTCTGGTAAAAGTTGAGCCGGGTTCATGCTAACAACTCTGTCAGACTGTTCGTAGACACCTGGCTTAGGTGCTGATATCAGCATGTTGATATGCTTACAACGACAGTGCCCACATGCTAATGTTTAGCAGTGTTTACCATGTACACCACTTTTTTGTATGTTAGTATATGAGTATTCGCTAATTACCACTAAACACAAAGTACAGCTGAGGCTGATGGGAATCAGAGACAGTATAAAACATGGATGTTGTCTCTGTGACATCACTCGGGTTTTCCGAAGAGCCTTTGTGAAGTTCAGTGGATAGTTCGGGACGCCTCCACTGACTAAAACCATTTTTTGTACCAGGCTGTAAACCTGTTTATTTCTGCTGTAAAGTTTGGCCTTTTATCACGGGGCTTTACGGGGGATTGACTAGTTTTTGGAGCCAGCTTCAAGTGGCCATTTGAGGAACAGCAGCTTAATTTTCCAGCCCTGCAGGTTGCTGCTTGCTAGGAACATGGAAATATGTTTTGCAGTCATTTGGTCATAAAATAAAGTAATGGAGAAATTTGCGCATGAAAAGTTAAGGGATCACCATGACAGTTCATCCTGAATCGAACATGAGCGTATATCACATTTTTATAACAATCCATCCAATAACAATTGAGACATTTTACTCAAAACTACAACCTGTGTTGGCTCTAGAGGAAACTTAAGAGATCAATAAAGTCACTGTCAGGGAATGTGTGTCTTCACCAAACTTCATGACAATCCTTCTGTTAAGTTGAGATATTTCAGTCTGGACTAAAGTGGTGGTCTGACCAAACCACAGACCATCACAGTCAGTGTCGTCCAAAACACAACCGGAAGAAAACAGTAGCACAACACTTTGCTCTCCATCACATTGAGACATTACGAGCATTTTTGTGGTTTTCTCCCATTTTCGAAATACAGAACGAAACTGACCTCAGTAGTTCCTCAACAGTTCTGCTCTGTTCCTCTGTTTCACTTCAGAAAAGTCCGGGGAATATTTGCATTTTTTAATTGTTCTGCACCCGAGAGAGAACAGGGAGAAAGACCTGTGGGGTTTCCATCAACTTTTTAACAGACCGAGCCAGCTGTTAAGTTACGTCTGTCTGTGGCTTTATACACAGCTAAGAGGATTCAATACACATGCTTTCCTTTCCTACTCTCGGTGAGACTCTTACAACAGTTCCACTGTAGTCGATGCCACAAGGCCATAAACAAGCTCTATAGGGAGTATGGCTGTGGGAGAGTGACAGCCTATTGGTGTGGTTGTATTGTGAATATTTTATTTTAACACTAGTTGGCGGAGTCAAAACATAACTGTGTGTTTCTGTATCGCACTGGAATTCAGTCTAAGCTGCTGTACATGCGCCTGTGTTTTCAGCGCGCTTTGATATCGAGAAGGCAGCATTGTGTTTTGACAGCTTTCAGACTGTAATGGAGAGAGAGAAAAAAGAGGGCAAAGGGAGAGAGACTGGAGAGGAAAAGGGAGTGGGGGGAGGTGGGTGTGGCAGAGAAGGAATCCTGGGCTGCTCAATGTCACACTAGGGAGGACTGCGGGGGAAAATAAAAGGGGATGGGGGAGGTTAGAAGGACAAGCTTATCAGTGTGTTTGTGAAGATAGCTGAGAGCGGGCAGGCTGAATGAACCACAACAGGATGGAGAAGTAATCCAAAGACAAGAGAGAGACACACACGTAGAATATGTACTGTACCTCCTGTCTCTCTTACACACACATGCTCACATTATGTCGAGTAACACTGCAGAGAGGCTCAGGGTGTATAGATATTTAATGAAACACCCCCCACTCTCATCCTCCACCAAATCTGCTCACTAGCACGGGGAGTCCAATGGAGGAGGACGAAGAGGAAAGTAGGGCACGTCTGCAGATTTAATGAGGCAAAAAAAAAAAAAAAAGCGCTGTATGACAAGCTTATGTTTTCTCCTCCAGCAGAGATACTCTCTTCAAAAGACAGCCTCCATTCTCTTCTGACATATACAGCCACAGCATTATTGAGGCCATCTCTGGTACGATTTTTCTTTCAGTTGTGGATTTCTGTGGATACTTAACGACAGGATGGAGGCCAGAGATGACTCCCATCGACTGCATGTCGGCGTAATCACGTTTGATCGTTTTTAGAATGTAATCCCATTGAGTGGGCTTACAGTGCATTAAATCTCAAACCCCTTTTCATTTCCGACGTGTATTAGGTTAAGTCACAATGCAATGTTGGGGGACAATTATTCAGACATCATTAAGTCAAGATTTCTCCTCATATTTGGGATCTCCAAGGGGGGAAAAATGCTTAAAGAAAGGAGGAAATCTTCTGCAATTAGCATAACAACAAAAGAAGAAGTTTTCAGATGATGGCCTAAGGGCAAAACCAGCCTCAGGATTCATGGTACGAGTCCCTACATGGCTTTCTCTGATCAAACCCCAGAGCTCTATTTTAGTAGAGATGTGCTCAATGTGCCTTAATTTACCTGGGGGGATTCTGGTTGCTAAAACAGGGGCACACACTCATGAGGGACGGTGTGAGTGTTTGGTATGGCTACAGAACACACCCATAAACAAACAAGCACACGTGTAAGTACTTCACAACAAGTGCACATACTTAAGAAGCGGTTTGCGCCCAGCCTCAGCACAGAATCAAGACAAAACGGGCTGCCATGTATCCAGAAACAGCAGAATATGTGGCTAATTACATCTTGAGGTAGGTCTCTGCTCCCTCATAAGACCTTGTTTACCGTTCACAGCAGATTGTTACACAGAGATATTGTGTCTATAATTGAAGACATGAGTTGTTTTTCGACAGGGTCACTGTGTTTTACTGACCTGGTGAGTGCTGAATATGCGTCAGTAAGAGTTTGTTTGTCTACATTCTTACTGCAGGGAAACATAGTGAGACTTTGTGGTCAGGGTGACATTGGTTTTAAAAACAAACAAGCATTTTTTAAAGGCAGACCTGTTTGAAAAATAGAAACTATACTATACTATATTTAATTATGATTTTTTTTTAGCTCAATAATGTCACCATCTGCTTCAATATCTGTTTCTTTTTGCATCCCTGCTCGAAATTTAATGATGACTGGAAACCAGCGCTGTAACATAAACCCCCGATGTTTCTTTTTCTATCTATATGTAAAAAAAAAAAAGGTTGTCAATGTGTTGTTTTTCCCATGTCTGAAATGAAAGATTCATCTCATCATGTCGACTGTAAAAGCGTCTGTTATTTTCACCCCGGGTGAGCTGGAAGAGGAGCAGGTAGCAAGGATCGAGAATGAAAGACGGATGCTGTTCAGAGTGCATTTGATTGCTGTCTGATTACAGCTTCTCCTGGCAGGTCGCATACAGACTTTCTCTCACAAACACACACACGCACACACACTGCTGAGTTCATTAGAGGCCTGCTGAAATCAGATACCTGGACCCTCGTCAGCATCATAGCTGAGACATGGTCACCAAGAGTCATACAGGATGTGCTAAAACATCCACAAAAGAACTCAACGCAGACGTGTGTATGTTTGCGCTTTCACAGTAAAATGTTTTGATGTTATGGATTCCGTGCCTCGTGGGACAATACGAGCTGAGACACTCTTGACTTTCTCATGCTTAAAACTCAATGCATATTCTATACCATGCAAGGGGCTCTTCTTTTTTTTGTGGTTTTATTGTAGCTTTCTGCTTTGCATCGGGTGGATGTGGATGGACCGAGACTCTCTCATCGGGAGGAGATGGAGGGAAGGAAGGATGTGTGTGTGGAGAGAGAGTGCATTCAAGCCAAACGAGCCTCGGGGGTGGGGGTGGTGTGGGTCTGGGGGCCCCTTTCATGCCATCATATCCCAAGGCGTGCCTCTAAAGTTACCCACTGTCTGTGGCTGCGGACAGCGGGGCTCACATCACCACGTTCATTAAAGCACTGCTGTAACCAGATAGCCTTAAGTGGACCCACATCACCATCATATTTTGGTCGGCATGTATGTGGTCACTGAGCCAAGAACACACACTCATACACATACTCACAGGTCCTATCCATGTATTCCTCTCACCTCTTCTCTTTCAGCCGCTTTTACCACCTCTAATCCTCTTCTCCAATACCACAGTACAGGCCGCTTTATTACGGGTCTGCTGTGGTTTAACGAGGTAAATCACTTTTCCCTATACGAGCTGGCACTGTGACAACATTGCTAATGGTGGCCATTGTATGTGCTTCAAGAGAAAGTCACTGAAATAAAAAGAGAAAAGGAAGAGGGTGAAAGAGAAAAAGGGGAGTTCATTTGCTTTTGTTGGCACATGAGTCACGCTGGGAAGCTTTGTTGCTTCCTGTAGCTGCATTAATGTTCACAAACACAGGCCTCAACATCCTCTATCTACTAAAACTAGACTGCAAATATGTAAAGGCCTTTCAGTGTGCATGCCCTTGCTTTTATGGCTGTGATTAAAAAGAGCCACACAGCTCGGAAACAGGTACACAGAGTAATGCTGTGGATGTATTGATTTTCTGTCTCTGCCTCTCTCTCCTCCACCATCCCTTCCCACCCTTGAAGGAAGCCTCGTCTGAGCCTGTACGAGCCCCTGTATGTGAGGCGCTACTGGAGGCCGGAGCTGCCCAGCTTCTCCACCCCTCACCAGGGGAAGGGTGGGTACTGGTCAAGTCCCCAGAGGTACCAGGAGGTGGGGTCTACATGGAGGGACACACACCGACGCCGAGTGGTCTTTCCTGGAAACACTGGATTCTCAGATGTGCCCTCGACTCTGAACGCAGGCTACTGCCACATCCACCCCACCCTGGCGTAAGTGGAATGCAAAAGCCACTGGCTGTTGGGGTTTAAACCAGCATACCTCCCTGCATGTGTGTGTGTGTGTGTTTGTGTCTGTTAGCATTGTGCTCTGGTGTTCTGCTTTTGACGAGCCTCTTCTTAAGTAAGTTGGTTGTCAGCACTCTGGCAGAAACAGACGACAGAACGGTAAGTTCTCAATCAGCACTCCGCTGGCTTATCAGAGACCAGGCGTGGAGCCACAGTCAGGAGCTCTCCTCACGCTGTCCCCCTGCTTGTATGTCACCAAGGCCACATCTTCACACAGGGGTCATAAGGCCTGTCAGAAAGCATGTACACGTACAGGGTCACCTCCTCATCTGAGAGAATTCTGTCCACCTCCTGTCAATGCTGTGGTCGTCACTAACCTGTAATATTTGCCAGACAGGAGTCTAGTGATGTGAAGAGAAACATGATGCTTTTATACTGTGGGCCTTAGTAGAAAATACTGTACTCACAATTAGATATTTATACCTTACTTGAGTTTTTCAGTTTACTATCATACTCACATTTATTTGAGTTATAGTCTGTAGTTTTTCCGATCAGGGTTTCCATGTGACTAAAGGCGGATCTATGGTCTAAATTATGACCTAGATAAAAAAAAAAAGTTATTACAATTTATCCTCTGGACACCATGGATATCTGTACCAAATCCCATGACAATCCATTCAATAAAGGTCGAGACATTTCATTAAAAAGCACAATGTTAACCTTATAGAGCCGACTAGTGTGGCAAAAAAAAGAGAAAATCCTAAATCCATCACATCACAGTATCTACACTGACCATACCTTTTTATCTGTCACTAAAAGCTCTATTGCCCAGCCCTCCCCCTCTATCGCCAACCTAATACACCGTAATATAAATATCCTCCAGCTACTCCACATCACACCCACATCCCCCCTCAGGAGGCTGATAACCCAGAGGACACTGACCTAAATGGATGGGCAGAGTAATGTTCTCCACGCCCCAGAACATCTTGTTGTCATGACAGCAGAATGGTTGTGCACGTCTGGGTGTTCCCTCGCGCTGATCTGGTTTTTACTGCTCTGTCGATTGAGGTGATTGGTTTAAAAGCAGAGTAGGTGTGGGGGATGCAGAGGTGTTATGACTGGTGGGATTTGAGACAAAGTGAGGTGAACAGAAAGAAAGAGTAAACGAGAGAGCGAGAGAGAGAGAGAGAGAGAGAGAGAGAGAGAGAGAGAGAGAGAGAGAGAGAGAGAGAGATAATAAGAAGAAGAGAAGTACATGAGAAAGAGAAAGTTTGAGTGAAAGTAAAAAAAGGAGAGTTCAGGAAGCTGAGCAGAAAGATAAAATGAGACACTTAAAATGGGAAGAGATGGTTTTGAGCGACAGGGGAAAAGATTGATGGTGAAGGGAAAAAAGAGAGTGCAAAAAAAAAGGAAAGAAGTGGAAAGAGAGACAAAGCCAGGGGGCTAATGGGCTCGTGGCTAATCAATCCTGAGTGATGGCCACTTTAGATTGGGCCGGGCTGACAGATGGAGACCATCCCTCTGCTTTAGCTCTCCCCTGACTCCCCAGCTCCTAACTCACCGTGCAGGAACACATCAGCATCCACTCCGCCGATCCCCCCCAGAGGGCACCTGACATTGTGTACATTCGACACACATATGGAGACATACTCGGCCCAGCCGGGGTCTGTCACATCTGCCAATACATTTATCATGTGAGAAATGGCCATATCAGGGGTCCACACTGTTATTCCTGACATGGATGGGTTTGAATAAGTGCAGCATCAGTTGTAGATTGATTCTCCATAAGGATTGATTGGACTAAATGAGCACTGGGATCGATGGCTGGAGATAGGAGGGGTGGAGGGTGAATGACTTACTCCTCAGGCGTCCGCGTGGTACTTTTGTACACTTGTCCTCGGAGAGTAGAGAGAAGAGAAACCGTTCCATTTATACAAGCTTACTGTGCAAATCAGCGATGTTCCACCACAGCAAGACAGACACACATTTTCCACATCACTGCACAAACCCACAGCGTGTGGACAGAAATGGACAAGAGCGTAATGAATGGAAAAAAAGGGAAAATAGATGTTAAAGACTCTTGAGATGGTGTAGTTCTTACTGAACACACAGGGTTTGTGGAGGTGAAATGATACTTTTTAAAAATACTGAAAAAAATGTTTTCATGCTGCAATCCACGATGAAGCAACTACCCCTGTAGCAACAGTGTCACTGTAGGGACACAGCACTTTACCACACAACTAACAATGTCATATTTCTATTTCACCCACAGCATCGCCAGTATAGTCCCGACATTACAGGTTGTTTACAATCTTGAAACCAAACAAGACAGCAGTGTCATAAATTGCACTCTACCGGCCCTGTTAAAAAAAGATTAAAGTGCAATCCAGTGACAGGCTGCCTGGGCAGGGGGTGGATGGACGACTGCCATCAGCTCCTAAAGGACAGCAGGAGGGAGGAGGAGGAGGACAGCGCTGAGGTCTCCACTGATATATATTCAGTAAACAGTCGCTTTCTGCTCTCACGATCAGCAGGGTTGCTTCCACTGGGTCATGCTCGCAGACACACAAGCCTCTTATGCTGCAGTGTCAACAGCTGCAAGACTCCAGTTGCCACTGTTGCGTTTGTTTGCCTCTGCATGTGCGATCATCTGTGCACACATGCGCGTGTCACTCACATGTTTTCTTTGTTTGCGCTTTATGCAATCCAGCTCGTTGTCTGTTCTGTCCAATCCTCTTGCAAGGGAACGGCTCCGTTTTCCTCACCCAGCTGTCATGTCAACAGTCAGTCAGTAAGACATTCAGTCAGGCAGCAATGCAATTCTTCCCCTCTATTCCACTGGGGTTTAGATCCCCCACTTCCTGAGCTACGGAAAAGGGTCAAAACACAAGCCACAGATGGCAGAACCCGCGCCAAGATTTGGAGAAATCCAACTCTGCTCAGGTTTGGAGAGCTAGGAGGTCGAAAAGGCAGAGAGAGGGGAAAAAGAAATGGATCTCTGGCTGGAAACGAGGGAGGAAACTGAGCAGAAACAGGCCGTTTGTTTCCACATCACACACACACACACACACACACACACACACACACACACACACACACACACACACACACACACACACACACACACACACACACACACACACACACACACACACAAACACACACACACACACACACACACACACACACACACACACACACACACATATTTGGATTAAGTCGGAAACCATGTTGCTTTACAGATTACGAGGTATTCTTTCAAAGCATATTCATTTTCACACCTATATATGATTTCCAGAGTTCGGTTTTAACATTGTCAACTTAGCAGTGGTGTATGCTGGTAAGATCACAAACGCTCCCATGTGTCTTTCCTGGCTGTGAATAGCACCTTTGAGAAAAAGAAGCTTCTAATCCACTGACATTTTGAAAAGCAAAGCCTGGCCTCTTGGTGCTGTGAGAAATCACCTGCTGAGCTAGGTAATTGAATGGCGCTGCTCAGCTATTATTATCCCGGTTCACCTCTGAGAGGCTGACATGCTCAATAATGAAGTCTTTTGTCATTAAGTTAGCTGATTAGGGAGCTGATACATAATTAAAATTGTAGGGGATAGTCATGAGTGTCTCTGTTTTATTGTTAGCCCTTTTTTCGGTCTTACAGGAAAGGAAAATCTCCTCTTTATGGCCCTCAATATTGGGCAAGTTACTTGAAAATATAATCACATTACTCATGACATAAATAATCCAAAAAATTAGTTACATTACTTTCAACTTCTCAGCACCATTAACTTTGACAACACAAAACCTTCCCACCAACATGTTACAACGTGTGTTTTTCACATAACTGGCCATCAAAACAATAAACAAAGTGAAGTCAATATATAAATCCTGCTGCCATCTTGTAATTTTTGGAATCACTATGACTTTTTCCTCTTTTGGCTAGAAAAACCCCAATATGCACCAAGCTAACATGTCAGTTTCACATGTCAGACCAAACTGATTTACACTCTCCATTAAGCTCCAATTAACACAGCAAAAAAGCACACAAGTCTAAGTCATGTTACTGGGATTAATAACTTTATTGTAATGAGTTTTTGTCAAATTGAACTCCTAACTTGTTACTGAAAAAAGTAATCACACTGAAGCAAATGCAAACTCATTAAATAGAAATGAGGTAGTGTTCATTTATCTACCTTAAGGCTGATTAAGAGCTGCTTTGAAAAAAAAACATGTTAAAAAGTCCATGCAGGGACATTTCAACACGTTTGCTCGTGGTGTAGAGTAGATACAAGTGTAGACTGAACAAATTATTCTGCCTGGGTGCTCCGAGACATGAGTTAGTCATTAAGGGCTGAAAATCAGATAAGTGAAGTGCTAATGCTTGACAAACACCCTTGCCGTCACACCCTCTCCCGCCGATGTGTGGAGCCTCCGGTGAAAGATGATGCCGAGCGGCAGAAGGCGGCGTGCTGAACAGGTGACAACACAGCCCCGTCCCTCCTCGAGACCGCCAGCCAGGCTCAGTTTACTGAAGAAAGTCACACAGCAGATGGTGTCCAAGGAAGTGAATTAGCACCGTGAGGCCGTGTCCACACACACCAGATGGGGGAGAAGAAGAGACAAAGAAACTGGGGGAGAAAAACAATGACATAAAGGCACAGCAACCAAGGTGCAGAGTGGGTGTTGTGCAGGGGGGCGGGCTTTGTATGTGCTCATTTGTTTGTTTGCTTGTGTGTTTGTGTCTTTGTTGGTCCAATGCGAGCCTCGGCCAAGTTCATGGTGCCTGTCTACAGTGATTACACCCATTCATTGACTCAATAATAGGCCAGATCTCATGTGTAACACTTCTCATTTTCATGATAATTGAACATGTGTTGTGCAAAGCAAACATGCTCATTTGTGTGTTTTTTACTGGTTGAAAAGGTGGAGGTATCGCTGGCAAAAACTGAGAGAGAGGGTGCCTCAAGTGCTGAAACGACAACAGTAAGAAACTGAATCCTGTTTTCTCCAAAAAATAATAATGACAGTGGTAATGACAGTATTCCTTAACCTGTTTCTAATATTTTCCTCTTTGCTCCCTCTTTCTTCCAGTAACTTTCTTGTCCTATGAGGTTTCTTTAGACTCTCAGAGTGAATGTGGAGCCCCGACACTTGATATGTACACATTATACGGATGCCAAGTCGCTCTTTCAAAAACAGAAATGACGGCTGCAATTTGCGTTGGAGCTGGAGGGAAACAACCATGTTATGGTCGAGGTAATCTCACAGTGTCCGTGGTTCAGGAATGGGCTCTGGAATGTTAATAAGGGAGAGAGAAAAAAGGGCAACATGACTTAAATGCCACACAGATGTGGCCTATCAGTGATGCAATCTAGCAAGGAAATGAGTTGTAGCGCTTTCGGCCTCAGTATTGTGTTGGAGGGCTGTTAACTTCATGTACGGACTGTGCAGAAGGTTGTAAATAGAAATGTCAGAATAAAGTTGTGCCGTAACCTAACCCTGGTTATCTTGTTTTTCAATCTCCCTCTCTGTCCACGCCCCTCCACAGCCCATCTGGCTGTGATTATTGGCCGTGGTCTAATCCAACGCTGTGTCCCTTTTGACACAACAGGGAGGGCCAACTGTCTGTTGTCTCACTCGTCCCTTTTCTTCTTTTACCCATTTTCTTCTCTGTCTCTCCCTTGCTCTTTCCCTCTTCTCTTTTGACCGCTCTCTGTTTTACCTCTGTTTCCTTTTCTCCTATTTGCCTGACTGCTGCTGCATCTGTCACTAGCCGAGCGGCAAGCGCCCGTGTGGCACGCTGCCAAAGCTGACAGCTGGCAAAGAGAGAAAGATAGAAAAATAAACGGCAGAGGAGAGAGGGCAAAGAGAAAGGAGAAGGGGTGAGGGATGGAGGGCGGTCGATAAATATCAACACCAGACAAAAAATTCCAATATCTCCTTTCTGACTACACATTGCCGAAAGGAAATCGATACTAGTGTGACAAATAAACAACATGAATAAGTGATACAACAACAAAAACCTGCATGGGGAAGCAGGTGACAGTGCAACTTGATGAGTGGTTTGAAGACGTTGTGGGTCCCTTGTTTCTCTTTCAGGCAGGCCGCCATGGTTCATGACGGGGGGTCCACTTGAGAAGAGAGCTCTGAGTGCATAATTTCATCGACCTTTGTTTGTTTACAGGAGGAAATAAATAACGAGCAGATGGATTTTGTGTCATGTTGAGAGGCTGCAGAAAAAGATACTTAATGTTGAAATTTAGCCCATTATCACCAAAACAAGTGACAAAATACATTGTTTATAACTGCCCTCCAAAACAAGACTCAAGCCGTTTTTGATCTGGTGACAACATTTGTCAGGGCTCTCCTTTTAAGCCGTATTCTGATCCGACGCTACTGTGGTTAAAGTGTCTCTGGGCCACCTCAACAGAAGAAATTACTTCTGAATCGTCAAAGAAGAATTCACAAGCAATAAAATGCCCCCTGTCTCAGTTAAATATATTCAGGTTTTACTGCCACAGCCTTACTTGTACTTATATGACCAGTAGCTTATTGTGGCTAATGTTAGCTAATTTTAGATATTGCTGTGGAACTGCCATTACTTGATTAGTTCACTGACATTATAACTCTGCTTTATCGACGCTACTGTTACAACGCTTTTTACATCATGACAATTTGTGGCCAAAGTGGCTGCTATTTGGTTTAAGTTACATAGTATGGCTTCATTGTTGGGTTTTATTTACACACAAAGCAACCTGGCAGGGTGGATATGTTGGTTTGGGTTGAAATAACTATTTGGTTAATGTGGTCCGTGTGGTCAGGATAGTGCGGACGGCAATATTGTGCTTTTGTGGCCTGGACAGTGCACTGGGGGTGTGAGCTATGGGGCAACCTTTGGGTCTGAGAAATGAAGTTAACAAGGAAGTGCGATAAATTGCAGTTCATCAAGTGATCACCGGAGGCTGGCTGGAAAAAAGAGCAAGCCCGTACAGCCCCATGTTAAAATGCCAACAGCAGAAATAAACATGTTTACAGCCAGGTACAAAACAACGGTTTTGGTCTCTACAGCTGATTTTATCGTTTATGACAACTGTACCGGTGGTTCATGCCATTATCGGACAAATAAGGCTTGCTGTGCATTTACTCGGAGGACTTTTCAAGTAGTATGTGCTCCAGTGTTTCTGTAAGTGACATTTTAGGGTTGGTATTATTTTATTTTGCCTATTTGTTAGCATTTTTATTTGTCAACAGTTTGTTTTCAAGATAATATCACACAGTGCTGTCGAAATCAACATTACTCAAAATGTAATAATGACATTACACCTATAAGTGTAGAAAACATAAATATGTGCATGTTTTACAATAGCAGTGTGGGGAATTATAATCTAAAGACTATTATCATTATTATTAACATGGACAGAGTCACACAGACTACATTGCAATGACAAAACTAGAAAGGCTATCTACAGGACCGTGAATTTCTGTTGGCTGAGATCATACATCCGTGGTTGAGAGGTCCGTTCTTCGCTCCACCCTGACCGCCATCAGTGTGAATAACCAGGTGTTCGTGGGGAACGTGTGTGCCGTCTGCACCGCGCTGACCACGAGAAGCATGAAACAGACATTAGACAGTTTTTCTTGAGGGTACAAGGGGGCTTTGTGGAATGGCAGAGGGGCGGATAGGAGAGGCTGGTCGTCCCAGGATGCATTGCTTCTTTCAACATCCTGCCGAAAGACAGACTGCAGCAGGCCAGGGTGGGCTCCCAACACTGTCGGGTGGTCTGAACAAAACTATCAGCTTGAACACAATTTGAAAGTAACAAGGCTTTGATGATGCTGAGCTATATTATGTTTACATGAGCGAATATTGCAAAGAGAAACTTAGTATTAAATCCAAGCAAACTTGCAGTGTTGTGAAGTAGAGGCCCAGCATGCCAAACAGATTAGTAAATCACCCGCTCTCATGATGCTGCATCATTCTTGTGTTAGTGTTTAATCCTGCATGGGATGTCAAGGGAAAACACTTGGTGACCTATCTTATAAATATCTGCTGTGTGTTTATTTGGCAGCACAACAGTATTCTTTCACTCCTCTGCCTGCAGTGTAAAAACAACAGTGGCATGTTTACAATACATACATACTGATATACAAGAGCTTTAGTGGAAAAATATTTCTGTATTTCGGAGTCTGGAATCTCAGGAATCACAAGGGTCCTACTATGACAACAGAGAAGAGGACTGCAGAGGGGACTTAAGGGGGTGAGGGAGGGAACTAAAAATGCAGCACTCTGGTGAAGAAGAAGAAGCATTGTTGTTGCACTTTTTAGACCGTGTGATGACAGAATGTGTTACAATGAAAATAAATGTGCTGCCGGAGAGACTGGAGGAGATTTATTGAAAACGATAACGGCAGATCGGTGTGGAGAAGGAAAATGAGAAATCCGTTTCCACCCTGGTCTTCCAACATACACGATAAGCAAATAACACTCAAGAGAAATTAAGCTTTTCCTGCAGAATACAAAACGGTTCGCTCACACTTAGGAATGAGCTGGCTGTAGTAAGTCTGATTAAATGGTGGGGGAGGTGGGCAGAGAGAGAGAGAGAGACTGAAAGAGAAAAGGAGTAAATCTCCATTTTTCCATCTGGAGAATGTATGTCAGTGGGCTGTACTATCTGCCTGGCCCACATCTCTCTCTCTCTTACACTTTCTCAACCTTTGTGAGTGGGACTGATTCAGTGCAGTAAAGAACAGTAATCTGTTGCCAACGGAGCCAATTCATATTCAGGGTACGTACTCTGCACTCTGCACACTCCCATTGATTGGCTAATGGACGAATGGAAGAAGACTATCTGGGCAGCACATATTTGCTTCATTAAGTCATAGTCACTCTACTGTAAAATCTTATTTCATATACTCAGTGAGGGGGTTGCGTAATAAGTAAATCATGAGCATTAAAGGTCACATATTGTATAAAGTGAGATTTCCATGTCGTTTTTTATTTATTTATTATAAAGCAGATTGGGGTGTTTTTTTTAGATATTGTGAAAGTATCAGAATGCTCAATCCACAGAGAAATGCACACAGAGGATTTCAGAGACTGTGTCTTTAAACAAGACGCCAGGACTTCCTGTGCGGTTGTGATGTCACAATACAGTATATAGGGAGAAGAGAAAGTAGAAAGTGCTGTGACATAGCCATTACAGTCATTCCCCAGCTGTAATGATTGTGCAACCAATCAGAGCAGATTTGGCTTTTTCAGGAGTGGGACTTAAAGGCACAGGCGCTAAAACAGAGCGTTTCAGACAGAAGCTGAATACAGGTATATTCAGACAGGAAGTTGAGAAAAACAATGTGTTTTTAAACATTAAAGTGTGTAAACATGTGCCATTAGAAACCCAAAATACAAGTATGAACCTGAAAATGAGCATAAGGGACCTTTAGCAGATTGCTTCAACAGTTTCTTCCCTTGTGGAAGTGCTTTCACTGAGCACTAGAAACCTGGCTGCAGAGATTTTCTCTTATTCAACCAGAAGTGCGTTCGTGAGGTTGGGCATTGATGTCGGTTGATAAGGCCTGTTCCACTCCATCCCAAACATGATAGTTCTTCCACGCCAGACTGGGTAAATCATTTCTTTATTTACCTGGCAGAAAGAAAGAAAGCGAACACGCAGATGAGCTGTTTGTATCTTGTGTAACACGGAAACTGGAGTCAAGAGGGGACATTCACCCTGCCTTCATCCCACAGTAGCATGGATTCAGGCGGAACGCTGCTCCTTGTTACCTCAAATTATTCCACCGTCTGCACGATCAATAAGACCATTGAATGCATCTCCTGAATAGGTAATTGAATTCAAAACTTTTTAGATTATCAACAGCACTTGGGGGAATATCCTCCTGGCACAAACACAATTATATGCACAATCTCTCTACCCCAGCAACCCCCATGTCCAAATTGAATTAGAGCTTTAATGAAGACGTTATTTACCTCAGACTGAGCAAGAGGGCAAAGAAACCCCTGGTCTAGTAGAAATAAAGACTCAACACAGATGTTTTCTTTAACCTATATGCACCAGTTGGTGTCTAAGACGTGTAAATTAAACAAAATGTGTGCAAAGAGGAGCTGCACTTGTGCATCTGAGAATTTGCTCACACTCTGTTTCCTGTGTTGTGGCTCCAGTGCCGACAGCTGTAGGGGAAGTAAGAGGGTGTTTGTGGGTTAGGCACTTGTTTGTGTATGTGTGTGAGCATACATGGCTCGTTCTTCCAACTCCCTGCTGGGGCTGTTCTATTTCCTGGTTGCAGGTGCTGCAGTGAGATCACTTCCTGCCGGCTCCCCCCTGAGTGAGTATCCGTTGGCTCCAGCCATTTCCTGTCCGCAGGGAAGAGGAAACTATAGGAAACAGGATGAGCATCCCAGGGCAGGAGGGGTCAGAAAGGGCTGGGAGAGGTGGAAGGAAGAGGTGATGACCCTGGAAATAGAGGAGAGGACCACGGACGCTTGTTTACCTCGTCGAGAGTAGTTAGTGATGGGTTTTTTTATTTTAAAAAAAAATAGGCGCCCACAGTAGACAGTTATTACACTCTTTTATATTTATGGGGGAGTTTTAAGGGAAATCCCATAATGACTTGTCTGAAGTTCATCTTCATTTTGAACCCACCATTCACCTTAATATGAAGGTCACAGGATGACTGTACAATACATCATGAAGCCATAGGTCAACATTGAGTTTGTTTTACAGTATATAAGTCTACAGTCAGCAACTGAATAGTTTAGCTTAGCTTAAAATAAGGACTGGAAACGGGGAAACAGTCCGTCCGGAGATCAGAAAATCCACCTGCCAACACTTCTAAAACTCTTGTGTGTCACTTATTTAATCCGTAAAAAAATGAGTGTGTTGAAAAGTCTTTCGGAAGTCACTGCTCTCTTCAAAGAAATAGCACATAACCCGCTGTAGAAACCACAGCCTGTTTTAGTGTTCGTGCTAAGCTAAGCTAATCCTATCCTAAATGTATCTTCATATTTAGTGTAGAGACCTAAGACACTTAGAGACTCACTTCTTAAGCTTTAAACTCTATACATTCTTTTATCCAACTCCTACTGCCCCCCTGAAAGGGGAACAGTTCTGATTTTACACATCAAAGTCTGTTTACAGGACCTGGGGAGTACTGCGCATGTAAAAAACAAGTGTGTCTCCAGAGAGACCTGTGAGAAGCCTGATGAATTGCCTCAACTGATGTAACTTTGGGGATGAAACTACAAATCTGAAAATGAAACTAAATCTGGTTGGAGTGAGAAAAACCTCAGAAGCCCACTCCCCCTAACCAACATAACACACCGGAATCGCTGACCAAACTGTCGGAGGCTGAGTTGCATCGTGAGTAATGTAGGTGTAGTGGGTCTAATTCTGCGTTGTGTTATTTAGTAGGCAAAGACACACTCCTGCATGGTCTTAACTCGGTTTATTCCCTGGCATATCTGCATTATGGTGAAGAAACATTCACAGATGTTTACAGGTTCTCTCATGCATGCTCTCTGTGCTCTGTAACCCCATGAGAAAAGTCACTACATGTATCCTATTAACCAACCTCAACAGTACACTCTAGCGCGACAAGCTAAGTAGCAGCCTTGCAGCGCACACATGCTGCGACAACTTCACCTCTAATTAGCAAGTTTATGCATGAAATGAAATAACACAACAGTTCTACAAGTAAACACGATGACTACGCCAGTTTTAAGAGTACTTTTAAGTGACCTACATTCGCTTTTACAAAAAAAATGAAAATATGAAAAGCAGAAGAAATGTTTACCTTTCGGGGAAAAGTCACGATAAAAAGAGGAAGTAGAAACCCAACACAACACAGTAAGTGCAGATTTAGAAAATAAAACACTTGCTATACTTCCGGTATATACTTTCCCTGGCATATGTACTCAAAACATTAATACGAACATTGAAAATTACACAATTACCCCACATAGTAACAAAACTCAAAGGAATAAAGAAAAACAGGAAGGCAAAAAAACGCTACCCTTCAAAATAAAAGTCAACGCTTCACTGCCTTGTTCATAATATGACGCAACAACATCACACCATTACATAGACACCAGGTTTTGACAAGGATGACTTGAGACCATCTAGATCACACCAACCAAATCAGGTCAGGCGGCAATAGTTTCAAACCCAACTTTCATTTTGAGCTATACTACACCTGTGACATGATCTGGTTGCTGACAGACAGTAAGCAAAATGCTCAAAACGTCTTCTGTGACGGTTCCCGCTACAATAGGCATCTCCACACAGACACACAAGGCAAAAACAATACCAGCGTCGCCGTCACGGCTGGTAAAGAATGGGTGAAATATAAAAAAAACTATACAGAATCTCTGGTTCGCTGCATCAGCGAAGAGAAGTTCAACAATGTTATAAAATTGCAATGCTATAGTGGTGGAGTACTCTTTTTATAGGCAGAAATGAGAAGTGTGCTTTGGCACCATAGTAGTGATGGTGTCTAACCTTGACTGCGATGATTAAAGGTCAAAGGTCATGGTGATGATGTAGCTCTTGTTTTTTTCCTGAATCATATTTCCACTAACTGACAAAAAACTTCCCTTCACACCTTGGAAATCACTGTCACCCACAGGCAGCACATGACAGATGTTACACATGTAAGCTCACATGTAGTCGCACATATTGTAAGCCCTGACACACACACACACACACACACGGGCCCATTCATTACTCACGACCACGGGCCATGTGAAGGGCAAGTCCAGGCAGATAAGTCTTTCTTCTGACATGTCCGCTACACTTCTCACTGTCTGCCTTACTATTCTCACCTTCTGTTAAAATTATGGCTCTTGTGGAAAACATTTTTGTGTTGTCACCTTTGAAAGACGACCTGTATGTGAGTGTTGATGTGCAAGGCTGTAGCTTCACAGGGTTCAGGAAGATATTTCTTCACCTCTGACGGAGGTTATTTTGTAATATCTTTCCTTTATAGTCTCCTTTAATAGCTGGTCAGACTCCAGTTAAGAAATTGCTGAGAACTTCCTGAACACGCTATAACTTTGAAAGGGCCCTTGCGATAGGTATCATTTTATTATTATGATCTACTGCTCCGGGTGCAGTAAAATCTATTTAATCTCCGGGGTCACCTTAAACATTTACTTTCTCTGTGCGTGAGAGAGAATGGGACAAATCAAGCTGCGAGCTGAGCTATCATCACATGTGATCTGCATCTTTCCAGGAAACTCCTCTCCACTTTATGGCCTATCTCAGCTCCATCTGGAGATGAAGAGGATACATCCAAAGTAAAAAGGATGATCCAGTTGCTATATTTGTAAACCCCTAAAACCACCCACACAGATCCCAACTTAAACCCAGCTCCCTGCTGACCTCTGACCTGTTCATATCCTGTCAGACGTTGCTGCATCTCTGACTGAAACACAAAGCTTCGTCTGCTCGCCTCACTGGTTATGCTCTGCACTTGTGTGTCAAGATTTATGAATGAACCGGCGGGCTGCACTGGCAGAGCTTCCTGACTCGCTGGTGTGTGTGTGTGTGTGTGTGTGTGTGTGTGTGTGTGTGTGTGTCGATGGAACTTCCCGTCAAAAGATGTGTGATTTCCCGTGCACACACAGCTGGGCTGTTTAGCACTCTGGGAAAAACACCCTTTGCTCTGGGGAATACAGAAGACCACTGTGAGCTAAATATTCCATAAATACAGTACAATATGATTGAGTTTAGGGACTTTAGAGAACCATTAAATGCAGTTACATGGACAACAGTTCTTCAACCCAACTGAAATCATTCTGATTTTGAGATTCCAATTTCAAAACGTTTGATCCACACTCAAAGCATTCAATTAGAATAAAGCCTTTTGACTTTTGCCCGATGTGACGACTTGTGTCCAGATAGAGGGGATTGTGCAGGATGGTTGGCACTGAACATGAATGGCTATGGCTAAGATTTGGCATTGATGGTTAAGGTTAGGGAATGACCTCGAATGGTTAAGGTGAAGATAGGTTGACGGGGCAAGGAATATAACAGAAGAAGGGTTTTATTTTATTTGGTCATGTGGATTCTGACTTCATCTTTTCAAACACTTGTCCATCGAAGCATTCAACAATCATCTTGTAAGTAACGAAAAAGTTACAGCGACCACAGACCAGTTTTGTTTGCTACTGCAATGTTTCTGTCCCTCCTGGAAGTCAGCTGATGTTACCACCATGTGAGGCAAACATGCACAACAAAATTGTATTTACTCCACCAGAGTCAAACACGATTATTAGGTGCTAATATTACATGTAAAATGAGGCATTTTCATTCTTATTGAGTTATCGTCTCATTATTAGTATGAAAGGAAATATAACCCATTGAAATATAACCCATTGAATGCACTTAGCATTAAAAGTTCCTCATTTATGTCATGAATGTTGAGACCCGTCTTTGGTTTTTCCTCAAGCTGATTAAAGGCCCGGAGGTACACTAGGAGTGAGACATACAGGAGTCCTTCAGACTCACAGCCGGCATTCTTATGGGCATGTGTCATCATACTACTCAAGCATTTCAGGAATGTAAAGAAAGACCGAAGGGGAGAGACACAAGATGAACAATGGAGACAGTCTTAAACAACATTTCAATTCAGAGTCTAATGAAACCACAAAAGCATTGTCTTGCCTCTCTTGTGTCAGTATCAATTCTCAAACAGCTGTTGTTACTGGCTTGTAACTGAATAAAAGGTATGCGGTTTTTGGCTGTTGATGATGAAGTTAGTCGGGCGTAAATCTAAACTGACCCTTATCTCATTCTTCAGAGTTTTATCCTTAGGAAACATGCAGGAAAACTTTGAGAGGAATCAGATAAAAAAAATATCCAAGCATTCATCTCCAGCCAGGTGGGGGTGTGTTTGTGTGCTTGTTAGATGACTGTGATAGTCATGGCATTTTCATTGTGAAAAGAATGTAGCCCTGTCATTTTCAAGATCCCAGATAGCTGGGACACTCGACACATGAATAAAATGAAAAGAAAGATTAGATTAATATCTTGCACTACTTAAGAAATGTATTTTATGTGTTTTACTGGTGGTGGATGTCATTCAGTTTGACACAAAGTCTAGATTAATTTTGATCTAACCTAACACACCCCATTCCTGACCACCTTACAATCCCACTCCCTTATTTCTTATCATTCTAAACATACCCTCTGTTTTATGACCTCCTAATTGGTGGAGGGCTGCCTTCAGGAGGCAGCCAGGATGGGGCCACATTCAAGAAACTCACTCTTGTGATCTCTCTTGGGGGTCGGTTAATGGGGCAAACAAGGCTGACTGGTCAGCCAGTTAGCCCCTAGGACGAGTGTGTCACAAGGCCATTAACACTTGGCCGGTTTATATGAAGTGTCAAACCTAGTGGGACGACACATCTCTAAACTGTGACAATGAAAATGCACAAGCGAGCAGCTGACTTGAGGAGTTATGCCCCTTAGAGGTTATATATTTAAGGCAGCTCCTGAAACAGCAGTCAGGGAACGATGAAGAGTGCTGATTAATGTGCCATCCAGGTATTAGACAGCGTAGTTAGTCACAAGTGGAGGCTCATTGGTTATGAAAGGATTTCCTCTTTCCTCCCAGGAGCCAAGGCCGGAAGCATTCTGTCCAACCTGAACTGCATATCCCTATTTTTCATATCTGCTAATTCTTTAACTCCACTTATCTGGATGGTTCATTCCTTTTGTATCTGGGAATGAATGGCCTGCAATCAGTATTTGGTCTCAGCAGTCTGTGACTCAACACCAGCGCATCCACTATTACCCAACATCGTCTGGTCCAGGCCCTGGCAGACGCTGTAAATTCTTTGAAGACTGACACTCCAACTCTTCAAATATTTCTCTCTCTCTCTGACAATCCTTCCCACATGTGTCATCCCTTCATATCTCTGAGGAAAACATGTAAAAGCTCTTCCTCTTCCTGTGGGGATGATTGGTCCAACATCCTGCATTATGCTCTGCTGCCCAGCAGGGTACTGTCACTTCCTGTATGACCTGGGGGAGAAGGGGTTGGAGGAGGAACCGAAAGTGGCTATGAGGTTAAAACAAAATCATGACTGTGAAGTGTGAGCAGCATCCCAGGTGCTGTGTGAGCCTGAATATAGATCTTCATTATGACATGATGAAGGGATCTTTTAGAGAGCCCCAGAGACGCCAAGACTGTAATTAATGAGCTTGCAGTGCCTCCTCATTCACATACATGCAAGTCATTAGTCAGTTAATTTTCATTTAGCAGCTTTTGCCCCACTTTGTAGCTGCCATAAAGCTATTTTAAAACTTAATCTAAATGGTTTCAGCTGAAGGAAATACATGGCTTCTACTAACTATTCACTAATGTCATATAACCCGATAGTTGTGTTTGACAACGGGAGACATAATAATAAGTTTAACTGAGGATTTGAAGATGATATCCTAAATTGCTTAATTTCTTAAGGCTAACGGTTGACACTTTCAATTTCGCAACTTTCAGAGAGAAATGTATTCAACAACTGGAACACACTGGAACAAAAATGTCATGGTGGTTAAAAAAGAGCAAAACAGAATTTGGGGTTATTGTGGGCTCTGAGAGGTAGACCTATATGTTAGGCTTTGTATGACGCCTACATCTAGTGCCCTACAAAGCCAAGTGCAGTAAATACAAAATAATTTAAACAATAAAAAATGCTTTAAAGTCTGTCCCACCAAAGGAATAGTTGGCACATTTATGATATTTTATGATTTACCGGTTTCCCACGGTATGATTCTTATCCAAATCAATCCTAACCTCCACTTACTTTCAGGCGCAAAACTGAGCAGAACTCATGTTATTAGTGATTTTTGTAGTCTCTGCACTTTTGCAGGTTTGGTAGGGCAGCATTATGAGGACATTAGTGAATTATAATGCAATCATAATGTTAATTATGATTGTTATAATGCAATCATAATGACTACACTGATGAAAGCACACAATGCTTTCTGATTCACTATATCAATAATCATAAAACATTACAGACTTATAATGAATCATAAGTCTACTTAAATATTTACAGTATAAGTTATTTCATAGGTTTGTGATATTTAACTAACTAGTGAACTCCATTGCAGTATAAAAAATTATACATTTAATTCCAAAGTGTAATAATACAAAAAATGATGCACGGTTAACCTAACACTGTGATGATATGCGTTTACACGCACAGCAGTACCCGAAAATGGCCTTACCCTGGTTAAGGGAATAATCATATTATTGAAGTTCCCCCCGTTTACATGAGAGGGGGCTGAATGTGAAAATGTCGGAGTAACTCTTCCTCTGGTACAGTAGGTAGTGTTGCTACACTATACAGCTGGTCGCAATACAGCTTTTTCTTCCGGTTGACCTTTGTCAAAATCCCAATAACTTGGAAAGCGGGGGAAAGTGTTCACGTTTCTGACAGAATTAAGAAAGAAAAGGGTCTTTTTGGTGATTGTAGTGATGTTACTTGCCATAGAGAAGTCCTCCCTTGGTTTAAGGGTAAAGCTTGTGTTGTTGTTTTTTTCACGTTGTTTCAGCACCGTTGCTTCCTGATTTATTATACTTCCGGGTCAAAAGCCACTGCCGCTGAGTGGGGAGGGGGAGTTATAACCGACGTAGCATGCCCAGATGCGTAACCCTGTCACAATGTAAGAATCGGGGTACTGAAGGAGTTATCCATGTCTGTTAGCCGGAGTACGATTTTACCCGGGGTACGGTGTTAACATGGTGTTTGACAAACCAGACTATTGCCTGAACCTGAATAAAATCAGGTTTTGAACTGCATGTAAACACACTATGTTTTCCTAAAAGAGCAGCTGACTTCACACCTTTAACAAGCTGTTCAAAGTCAGCACAACCATGAGTGCTGTTTCTATTGTTTTTCTCAGGCCCTGTTGACTGGATATCGAAAACAAAGAAAGAATGCACTCACAGCAGAGCAGTATAATTACTACATAGAGTGAACAAGTATTCTCCAACGAGCGCAAGTCAAGATTACTGATTTACAGTCTCTGTGAAGGAAATACCACAAAAATTACACTTATTCTGACACAGATGTAAGAAAGAATGCGGTCAGGCACGCACTTGCCCAGTTTGAAAATTGGCACCCCAAAAGTGACGGATTGTTTGCACTATGTTGTTATCAGTGTGTGTATACGGTGTGGTGTTTGTGTGTGTTTGCATGCATGTGTAAACAGTACCTAACCTGTAGCTTTCATAGCTCAGATTCCTCTAACAGTTCTCCTCTGGTTGTATTTCTCACTGAGTGCGTTTACATGCAGTTTAAAAACCAGATCGGATTAAGGCAATACTCCCGTTTCTCAAACGCCATGTAAACACTGTACCCGGTTATAATCAGAGTTTCCAAACCCGGTTTACAGACCTAACCAGTTCTCATGCATGTAAACAGCTTGCCCAGAGTAATATCGGTTTTCACGTCTGCGTGTGCTACGTCGGTTATAACTCCCCCTAGCCACTCCGCGGCAGTGGCTTTTGACCCGGAAATAGAATAAACCAGGAAGCAATGGCGCCGAAAACAACAACAACACAAGCGTTACCTTTAAACTGACAGAGGACTTCCCATAGCAGGTAACACCACTACCAATAAGACCCATTTCTGTCGTAATTCTGTCCAAAAGTCGGCCATTTTACCTCCACTTTCCAAGCTGTTGTGATTTTCACAAAGGAGAATCGGAAGAAAAAGTTGTATTTCAACCAGCTGTATGTTGGTGGAGCGCCACCTACTGTACTGGAGATGGATAACTTCAATGATATGATATTCCCTTAACCAGGGAAGGACCATTGTCTGGTTACTGCTGTGCATGTAAACACAATGACTCTTGAAATGAAGCTGAAAGATTGTTGGGGTTTAGATAGTAAAGAAGTAAAGAGATACAACTTGATTTAGTTTATGTTTTCATGGATGCCAAGCAAGTAACATTCTTCTGCCGTTTTTTTGGTTAAGCTCCCTCTCTTGCACATTCTCTGAACCCATCTTAGAGTCTTCCTGCACTTTTAAACCACCTCAAAGGAGGATGATAGTGTTTGAGCTGGATCTCCTGAGGCTCAGATAAAGCACATAACAACAACAAAAGACTCCACAGAAAGCCATGCACATGTAGGCCTACTGTATGTTCACTGTCCAACATATACAGAAACTTCAAATATGAAACTCAGTTCCCTGGCAGCATCTGATGGGCTGCTCTCCATCCCAGTCAGGGACTAGAGTGAAGAAAATAAGAAGAAAAGAGTGGATATAAAAGAAAGTCATTGATGTTTGTCAGAATACTCATAAATGTGGCTGGAATGTTTTAATCAAATTCATCAAATCTATAACTTTGAATTTAATCCTCCCCACTTCACATGAAGTTTCTCACAGATTCTTTAGGATTGTGAGTGTCACGACAGGATGCATTGCAGTGATTCATGGCTTCAAATGGCACGCATACATGCACGACACATGGAGAACGATCTGGAATGTGCTAAGAGGAAAATATGGTTGGAAACATGATCCCACACAAACGCACACATTTGATCTGTAGTGTCAGCAAAAATGTCCAAACTATTTTCAGTCTTGGACCATTCAACAATGAATGGAGACTACAGTCCATGCCTAACACACACACACACACACACACACACAGACACACACACACACACACACACACACACACACACACACACACACACACACACACACACACACACACACACACACACACACACACACACACACACACACACACACACACACACACACACACACACAACAATCCAATCTAACAGCATGTAGGAAATATCACATTATAAACCAAAGCATGCAGTAAGGGTATATCACGTTTCATTTGTTTTTCTTCAAATTTCTATATAAATGCTTCGAAAGGAGTAAAACACTGGCATGGCAACTTCAAAGCAGTTATTACTGTAGTAGTAACTCTATGAAAGTCCTGCATTACCAGGGAACATGATTCAGGCAGCAATTAGGCCGATGTTTCTACTCAACACTTGGCAAAACACCAAATTAGTATATAAAAGTATTTTTTCTAGTGGTGTAATAGTCCGATTTCTACATTCTGTCTGGCGGTGTAACAGGTTCATGCACAATCTACTAAACTTATGACCCCCAACCAATCATCGAACACGCTTTGCAGCTCGTAATTCTGTTTTTCTAAAAATGTTGGCTTTGTTTACGAGGCCGGGTTTGGCCTCTGCGTTGATCCCTGGGTCATGTTGACTGTCGAGCCTTCTCAAAGGCCAAAGTAAGGCTTACAACGGAGCCTGAAGGGACTTTTGAAGAGGAGGGCAGTGGTAGAGGACCGTGTCAGCCCTTATTTAAAGGATCGCGTTACCTTCTGAAGACCCAGGGGGGGCTGGCTACTTCCTGTAGCCATGTGGCAAGCACCAAACAGATGGATTAGGGAGAGCCAAGGGAATTGAGTATTAACTGAAGCTCTTCTGCTTCTCTTCTGCAGACTCACCTCCATGTATCAAGGTAACTTTGTTTTATTTTATTTTTTTATTTATTCTTGCACACACTTTTGTTTAGCTTCTTTCTCTGCTTTTCACAGGGCTCATTTATTTTCTGCCACTTGCTTTCTGCTCCCTCTGTCTTTGCTTTCTTCTCTCCCCACACACCTTCACCTATATTTTTCTTTAAAGCTCACACCTCATTTCCTTTGAACTCAATCCAAGTCGTTCTCATACGTCGGCTTGTGTTCTGGTAAGATACAGCGCTCCCTCGCAGCACTGACAAGTCTTAGCCTTGCATCTCGAGACGAGACAGTAGTGGGACAGAGGTGTCAGATCTTTGAATATGAACATCTGGAGAATGTTAATGTAATCAACGCAAATCAGATTCCTCTAGCAGTCTTTGGCAGAAGTTCAGGGGCTCGTGAGGGAGAGATGGGCTTGGAAGAAATGGAGCAAAAAGAAAGGGGAGAGAGAGGCAATGGAAGAGGAAAAGGTTACTGGTTTGTGTCCTCGAAATCTGAATAGATGTGCTGGTAAAGAAGTAGCACATTCTTTATTTTTTTTTTCTTTCACCAATGGCTGTGGTGTTTCATCAAACTGTTTTTCCTCATGCAAAGAGCCTGAGAGATTAGGGAGGAAAGGAGGTGGTGAGAAAATGGGGCCCACTTCATGGCCGCAAATGAAATTTCAACCCGTGAGTGATCATGCTGCAGGAGGGACGGGTTCAGGGTCATTCTGTTGTGTGTGTGATTAGTGCGCGTGTTGAATGGCTGAACGTGAGAGTGAGCCATTTGTAATGGTAACATTTGACCTCTCAGTTTGGGACTGTCGTTACTACGTTTCCTCTCCCCTGGGTAAGTGTGTATATGCGCATGTGTGTGTACGCACATGGGGGAATCAGACGTATTTCCTGGTGCAGGGTCTCCCTAAGTTCCAGCGTAGTGACTGACTGGGAAACTAATGATAATGCAGGAGCAATGAGGTCACTCTTTCTCTTTCTGTCTCTACAAGCCTTTGACTGACCCAGATTGCTGTAACGGCCAAAGCAGATTTTGGTCTGACCCCCCCCCCCCCCCCCCCCCAACCACACACACACACCAACACCCATGGACAGAGCGTGGCCCCCAGGCCATGTGAGCCACACACTCTTCTCTCCCCACTCATGCCCACTGGGTTTATAATTGTGAAACTGTCACTAAACACCACTGCACACTGTTCACGAGTGACCATAACCACTGATGACATTCACACATGCTGCTGCAGAATGCTGTGCTTGCAGGCTCAACGTAATGTAAAAATGTCAACCGTGCAGTCTGTTTTTACTCTGTGTTTTCACATACACACACAAATATAATGTGTATAAATATATAGAATGTTTATTATGTTTTGTCTCACCTCCAACATGTTTTTCCCAATACAGAAAAAAACAGACTAGAAAGGAAGGAAGGCAGACGAAAGAAGAATCAAGCCGAGGGAAGGATGTGAAGGACAGGATGAGGTAAAGAAAGATACTGGAGGGAAGCTTGTAAAAGGTATTTATACCCTCCTATTGAACCCGCTAAAGGACAGACAAGGAGGCAGACTAACAAGCGTATGGCTAATATAGAGGCAGAGGGAAAAAAAACAGGTGGCTGAACCAGACGGAATGCAATCAAAAGTGAAGATGGGAAATCCAAGGGTGACATTTTTAGATAGCTGAGGAAGCCTTTGTGATGTGAACGAAAGCCAGACATGTAACAGCTGCTGCCAGCAAAGAGCAGGTAAAGGCTGTCTGATACAGTCTGGAAGGAGGAGGTCATTGTTAACAGAGGGAGCTGTTATTTTGAGAGAGTGCAACATCCCAGATTCCTATGAAATCACTCCCTTCTTTCCAATCTTTATCATACATTTCATTAGTATTATGGTAAATTTTATTGGTTCTGTTAAACTGCTTTGCTTCAATCATCTTTGCTTAAGGACAAGCCTGTCTATTACTGATGTAATTCCTGATTTGTGGACCGAATACTGACTAAAATCTATGATTACATGCCTTAGGTTGGCAGCAAGGTATTGTAAATGGCTTATTTTTAAAAGGACAGTACAAGTGGAAAATATATTTCTTAAATAACCTGAATGGCACCATATATTAAACAACAACAACAACATAAACACCCATCGCGTCTACATGAAAATCCAAGATTTTGCAAAACTTGGCCGGCCAATGCTTCTTGCTGTCCATATGCCATCACGCCGTAACACGTCACACGCATTGATCGCGTGTGTGTGGCTTTGTTTACAAATCTTTCCATAGACCTCTGAGTTTTTGTGCGTCTTGTCGACTGTTTTTGAATATTTTCATCCGACCAAATCTGCAGTAAACACTCCACCTCCGCACCACACCAACATGAACCTTTCACCGCCATTGTTGTTGTTGTTAAATGTCCGCGCATGGTCCGTCCTTCTATTTACATGTCCGAACAGGCGGACATAACTCTACTGCCGTAGGGCTCGTGCTCGTGCTCGTGCTCGCACACGTGCGCACGCTCGTGCTCGTACATGTGCAAACGGCTCCGCTAAAGCCCACCTCTTTCAAGCGGGCCGTGGACGGTCCGTTGGCCGCAGTTGAGCGCGGAGCGTGTGCACTCACATGGCTTAAAGGTACTAGACTTTAGCTGAAAAAAAGGTTTTGGCCGCGGCCAAAAGGACAGTGTGATCACGCCCTAAGGGTCTACTCACATTGTCCATTTGTACCATGCACAAGCACGCATCACAGCTAAAGTCTACTAAGTTTGACCAGTGTACAACAGAGTATAACTGTTCCCCGCCTAGGCATGGCACGCGTGCCAGCCACCGCCCGGTTGAGAAAGGTAGGCTTTTGTAAAGCCCGGATGCAGACATACGAGCATGAGCATTGACAGGGGTCCTGATTTCTATCTACAGGTTTATACCGCTGTTTCCCAGAACAGACGTTTAAAAAGATGCAGCCGAATGGTTTGCGGTGGTTTGATGCTGAGGTGGAGCGTTTACTGCAGATGTGGTCATACAAATATTCCAAAACCGACAAAACTAAATCTCTGGAGGGTAATGACGTATAGGCAAGAAGCATTCAATGTGAGTGCAGGCCTGGGTTGCGGGAGAGGGGGACAAACACGCTAAAGCCCGGTACAGATCATCTTGGCCAAGTTTGAGTGCGCCCTAAATCAAGTAACTGTTTTCAAAAGATCTTCTTCAAAGCTTTCTTAATGGGTTCTCTCCAGAGAGTCTCTGTTTTTGATGGTGGCAAAGGCCCATGTAGTACAGATGAGGGCCATAATGGCAAGAAAAAGATGCTGTTTCAAGTTTAACTCCATTAGTGTGGACATGGCTTGAGTGGAGCCAGAGGGTGGGTAGGGTCAAACTACCACCTTTCTTCCCTCTGAGTTCTCCCAAAGCTGCCGACTCCATCCCAAACAATTAGCATCAAAAGGCCCTGCAACATATTAGAACACACACACTCTCTCTCTTTCTCTAAGTCACACATCACACACACACACCCAGACCCAACAGCAAACCAGCAGGGGGTCAAACTAATGTTCGCATTTCTTAGAAATCGATCATCAGTCACCTTTTTTAAACTGCAGACTTTACCAACTTTCTTCCTTGGTAGTCTGGGAGAATTTCTGTAAGCTCCCAGAATTCAGCAAGGAACTCTTGTGTGGCACTTGTGGTGGGTCAGATTAATGCAGCCATGCTGTGTGGCACTCTGCGTTGGCACAAGGCACTTAACCTACTTTCATAAAAGCATTAAGACCCAGTCATGTTGAGATTGTAAGCCAAGGGCCAGGAAAACATCAAGCATTTGATTTGATGGCTTTGTTTGATGAAATTCAGCACTTCCATCTGTACAATAACATAATGTCAACACTGTTTTCATAGATAGAGACGATAAGGTGTGGTAAGACTGATGAGCAGAGGCCAATCGTAATGATCCGTAAACTTAGCAAAGGGGCGCTGTAATCAGCTTAGAAGTTCGCGACAGCTCCTACGGGTTAGGTGGCGGGCCGGGGCAGTAAAACCACGATGCATTATGAAATAAAGAGCTCAAGGCAGCCCCTAACAGAGTAATGTTATTGAGTTATCCCATAACTGGCTCAGCCAAATCCGCCTGCTGCACTTTGCTTAATGTACAACAGCTGGTGGCAGCTGGGGCCTGTGGCAGCCATGATGGATGTGATGTCATATCGCAACTACCCGCCCACCCTGACCTCCCATGATTCCTCATCTGCTCGGGGCTCCAGGAAAGTGGTTAGTGTGGCAGAATGAGTGCTGAGTGCTGTGTTGCGCTTAGATCGTCCACTGTGAAACCGACCTTTTTTTCCCCCCGGAGAAGAGCATAGCTGTCATGTGAAGACTCATGTCCGTTTGCTTCAGTTAATCATATATGTCCTAAATATATCTAAGCCTCGGCCCTGCCTTCAATTCTCTCAATGTCTTTGTTTAAACCAGCTCAGTAACGTCCAAAGGGAACAATCATGAACCTCTGGATTTATGTTCAGTCCTAATGATCTGTCTTCAACCTTAACTAAATGTTTTAGTTGCCTCAAAGGGGAAGATTTTAAACATTAAAAGTCTGTTTACAGGTCTTGGGAAGTTCTAAAAGCCTTTTTGTGGCTCCAGAGTAGATGTCACTTGAGTCAGCATCTGTTATGGCTGAAGACTACAAGTTTGAAAATGAAAAAAACTGGTGTTGCAGAGGAAGAAGTGAGTTCACCAGACCTCTCGGATAAATAGTAACTCCAACCTCTGACCGAACTGTTGGGGGTCAAGTTGCATTGTGGGTAATGCAGGCACCTGGTCTTGACAAGGAACTAGAATGCATGGAATAAAAAAGACTCAAAGTCTAGTCTTGCTATTATTTATGTGACAGAGCGCAGCAAGTTAAAATGGCAACATGCTGACTCCATCGCTCACTGTCAATATGTATGAGCATGAGTTCCATAAGTCAAACCGACTTCAACCTCAACTTTGGGGAGCTTTCAGAATGGAGATATTATATGCATTGTATCTGTGTTTGCAGGGGGTGTGGGGTTGGAGGGGGTCGTCTACAGACAGATACCAGACGTGAGGTTCCTCAGGTTCAAACTCATCCATTCATGTGATCCCCGCCATGCCAAATGAGTTCCATCGCTGTAGTCATGGCATTGTCATGGCAACCACTAAGAAACCTGTCATTGATACCGCTGCTCAGTCAACAGGGAGTGAGAGTGAGACAGAGAGTGAGAGAAAAAGCAATATGAGGGTCAGCGGGTCGTCGAAGGGGGAAGATGTGGAGTCAGAAATGACGGGGGGGATACTTACACAGAATGACAAGACGAGAGTTAATATTTCATGTGATTTTACCATTAAAACGTATTTAATAATGGAGAGAAGCTGCTGTCTGAAATGAGTGTTACTAGTGACTGAGGGGTTTACAGAGATCCAGTTCTGTTATCAGGCAGACCCACTGACTGCCCCTTCCTCTCTCCTGCAGGGATACTGGGAAAGAGCTGGGATGCACAGCAGGTACATGCTTTATTAATGGATATGACTATTTTGGGACCACGTGTGAGGAAATCTTGCCTGAAAGGGCAATATACATACAGATCACACTTGATCTTTACAAAGCTGAGGGCATATAGGCCGTTCTCCTTTTTCATCTGCGTCATGATATAGAAGTATAAATATGCAGAGTAGGTGCAGATTTCATCATCTCATACCACATGTTGAGTTTAATTTCTCTGACTCTGTCTCCGCAACCTTACCCACACCGTCTCACAATCAAACATACTCTAAATTCTTCTTCCTCCATCTGTTTTCCTCTTTCTGTCTTGTTTTTGTTTCACTCTCTAACACACACACACACACACACACACACACACACACACACACACACACACACACACACACACACACACACACACACACACACACACACACACACACACACACACACACACACACACACACACACACACACACACACACACACACACACACACACACACACACACACACACCACACACACACCACACACGCACACACACACACACATAATGTGGATACACACACACACATACATATTTCACTGTGCCCTGACACAAGCGCACCACTCTACCCTCCCTTCAGACTGGGAGCTACAAGATTAATCCATTTGCAAGGCAGCAGAAGGGAGAGAGGAGGGACCGGAGGGACCAACATGAGGAGAAAGAGAATGGAAGAGGGTAGAGAAAGAGTCAAGTGGCGTCCGCTGTAATTTGACAGATCTAAATGTATTTTTTACATTTTACACACCACGTCTGTATTGTTTGTCACATTAACATAAAACGACCCCACTTTGTGTCAATCACTTTTACACACCAACTGAGAAACTTTCTTGGTAACAGATTTGATTTTCTGGTGTTTTTTTGCATCCGTTAAAAGCCTTTAAGCTGTGTCACGTTAAGAAGGGTTGCTTAAAAAACGCAAAGCGTTACAGGTAAAACAGCGTGGTGCACCTGTGGAGTGGAGCTCCATGTGCAACCGTGCAATCAATGTGATTAACGGAAAAGAACACATACACAAACTAATCTCCTGTCATTTACCCCTTGCAACCCCTTAAACGCTCTCCCTCTCCCTCTCTCTCTCTCTCTCTAACCCATATGAAACCCCGTCCCTCTAACAATCTCCATAACTCTTACAATCCAACAACAAAGCCCCCCTCTTACTTGATTTGCATGAGCAGGTTGTGAATATTTTAACTTTAATGCACATCTGATAGAAAAATGTAACGCAGCGCATGCCAGGTGCACTGTACCACAGGAAAACACATTTCTAGCAATGCATCCTGGTGTGATCAGTGCCTAAGAGAGTTGTTTAACCAAGCAACAGCCACCATACATGCAAGTGTCATCATCCAAAATGACAAGCTGATTCACTGATTCACATTCTCCCAACACACAGCGCTTCTCGACAAACAATGTGAAGAATACAGGGATGTGGAATAATAGATTACGCGAACTGAAAACAAGATATCGTCACTTGTTTGTGTGCGTGTTGAGGTACATTCTTTATCCTATCAGGGGATGATCTGTGACGTGCAATGATGCAAGCTGATGAAAAAGTGAAAGGGGGTTCAGCAAGGGAAATGTGCTTCATGTCTGCAGGGAGCAAGGCTGATGAGAACTGTCTTAATCTATACGAGGATGCAACTGAGCCCACGAGGTGTTAAAACAATTGGCCGAAGACTTACTCTGGCTGATTTCATTTTGAGAGCGATAATGGCTCTACTACCTCTGACAGTGAATTGATTAAGGGAACTTGGAAAGCTTCTGTGTCTGTTTGCAAACCTCAACAGAATTACAGACACCGGCGGTCAAACATGCAGTCCGTTTGAAACAACCCTCGGACTGGCTTTCATCACCGCTCTGTCATTACTGTCTTCGCTGCCTGTGCGATTTGGTGAGAGAGGCCCAAGCCAAAGAAAAAGATGGGTATCTTTCCATTACAGTGCCCCCTCTCATCCGTTATCCTCATCTGAAAGGTGCGTCTCGCTATTGATTTTCTCCACCTGCCAAAAGCTTGGTGAACAGCTGCTTGGTTAGACAGTCACATTACTCATCCTGGACACTTAACAGATATCAATAATCAGCTGTTTACCTCTTCTCTATTTGGAATAACAAGGCCATACATCAGACCCAACAGACACCCACTCGCTGCCAAACTACTTGAGGCTCCAAAGTCTTTCGGCCCTTATTAGGTGATTCAGTCTGTGGTTGGACAAGGGAAGAAGGAGATGGGTCTATACATTGGGTCATTAACTACACGCCCACTGGTGAGAGCTGCAGCTTCTTTGTGTCACATTTATGTTCAGCGGTGAATACCGAAGCATTCAGTTCATTAAGCTTTATTCCTGAAGCCATTACTGCCCTGAAACCACCTCTTGTTATACTGTGACGCAGCACTCTGGGAACACACACACACACACACACACACACTCGCTCAACATGCTCATCGATCTGGCTGCGTCCTTGGACAACCTTCAGTGTCTGTGTGAGTGCAGGGATGTGAGAGACACATGCACAGGTGTGCAGTGCATTGTTGTGTTAACTCGGCGCTGAGCAGGACCCTCTGAAGGTTTGAAGTGTTTGATGATAACAGAGGAGCCGAGATAAAGCCACTTAAAGTGGCTGGTCGTTAATTACTCCGGATCACCCTGACCTTGAGGAGACTGGGATCACTTGGTCCATTAGGAGGGACAACTTGCCTCCACCCAGGCATCTTTCCCATGACACCTTCATAAATCTCCCTCAAAGAATCCTCTGAATGTTCTGCACAGAGCGTCAAACCAGGCAGCACTTTAAATGCTCAGTTTATTACCTGCACATCTGGGAAATCTGTCAACCTGGGGTAAAACATTCTGCTAATTCTGTAAACACTTTGACAGAATCGAAAATGTAATATATGACTTAGTTGGAGCTTAAAATGAATAATAAATGAATAAAAAACTTATATAAGCATACAGAATTGTGTACGTTTTCATAAACTTGCATATATAGATTAAATATATATATATATATATATATATATATATATATATACACTCTACACAACACTGTACACTATAATGCCATATAAAAAATAATCATAAAGATGTTTTAGTAGATGTATAATATATGCTTAAAACATATATATATTTCCATCCCAAAACCAATATATATATATATATTGGTTTTATATAAATATAAAAGATAGACATGTTACAAATTAAAAGGAAACATGTACTACTATATATGTTAAATATGTTTATAAACTTGCATGTATAAATAAAATGTATTTATATAGTTCACATATACAGTATGGTTGCAACTTGTACTGTCATATATCCATCTATGTGTGATAATATATCGCCTTAAAATAAACATATAAGGTAACATCACTCTTGATCCAGGGGCATATATGTACGTATGGAAGAGAATGATGGTTTTGGTTATCCCCATACTTCTGAATTCGGGGAGAAAACCGGACACCCTGGAATGTTTCAGGAATGAAACCCCTTTTGGGCAAATTCTTAAGCATATGAAAAAGGAGCTGCCAGAGTAACCACAGCCACATCAACATCCATCATACGCTGCAGGGACAAAATCATGACACCAAATAGCCTTGATAGTTCAACAGTCTTTGCTTACCATAATGAAGCCTCTAGCCGCTATCCCCGAGGGCACTCCTCCACACCAGCAGGCGACAGAAATCAGGCCACAATGGACGGTGATCAAATTGCTCCTGTTGTGTGTGCGTGCTGGTCATCTCCCTGTGACACAGGTAATGTGCTTATGTTACACATCCATAGGCTTTAAATCCTGAATGACATCAATAAATAACTGACAGTCTCATCAAATTGTGGCCTATATATATATATATATATATATATATATATATATATATATATATATATATATATATATATATATATATATCAAAACCATTGTCATTGGGTTCAAGCAGATTATCTCCCACACGGAGCTGAATGGTGCCTGATCGGCTTACATGTGAGGTATTTGAGGAGGTTATGGAAGTCCACAAGAGCACCTGATCAAACGGCGCAACACCTCCTGCGACCTGCATCAACCGATGACCTTGGCCCCAATACCACATCTGCTGTCGCTCCTGTCCCTTACTGATGGTGATGGCTCCGTCGTGGACAGATACAGAGACTCTTCTAACTGCAACAATTGATCTCCAGTCCCAGCTCATCACTGACCCGTGATAACCTTGTTAGTAAGCCCAGAGGGGAAAGACACACAAAAGGAAGTGTCTCCCACTGGGACTGACAAATGGCTCTCTTTTCCCTCGTTGGAGCAGGTGTCTTTCATATTGTAGCTGTCAGCAGGAGATATATTCACCCCGTTTTGTTTTTAATGTATCTCTATGTCAGGGCAGTATCTCAGCCTGAATGAGTGAATGTATGAGAGAATAATACGGGCAGTAATAGTAAATCTTGGCCCCAACGTGACTGCACCCATTTCCTAATGAGACACAAACATAAATAACTACCCCGCAGTACCCACATCCTTAGCTCACTCCACCTCCATCCCTATCCCCTGTTTCAACCAATCAATCCCTAATCAATCACTTGCAATCACCGCCAGACCGCAGCCAGAGTGTTATGGGGTAACCAAACCAGAGCTAGCGGGAGCTAAATGCAGTCTCAACAGGGCCGGTTGGTCAAGTTAGCGCAGATCAATGCTATAGCTGTCTCAGCAGACCTGTGGAGATGAGGTCCGTGCTGCACCGCAAACACAGTCGGACAGTTCTAGATCAATTAAAGCACTGATAAGAGGGAGGGGACACTGGCTCAGGGAGAGACAAGGCAAGCTGGTAAGTGCAATGCTACTGACAGTGTGATGATGAAGTAATGACTGTGATGATGAAGTGCTGAGGGCTGGCCGGAGGTCAATGTTAGCAGGCTGGGTGGGATTTTGATGAACAACAGCCATTGTTTGTTTTTTTCCAGCTCTAGAGTCCTTAAACTATAGAAGAGAGGGAACTGTACACCTTGAGCAAGGCATGGACCCCCTAGCTGCTCAGGGTGCCTGTTCATGGGCAGCCCCCTCACTCTGACATCTCTCCCTTCAATGCATGTGTTTGCATCTGTGTGTAATAAAGTATCATTTGCATGACTGACATCTAAGGTCTCCACACAATAACCCAAACCCACAGATACAGCAGACATGTAGAGATACAACCAAAAACAGTTATTATCTTGTGTTAAAGAAAAATGAAAGAGAGTCAGTATTCAGAAACTCTGCCTTTATACGAGCAGTTAGGACTTCTGTATGTTTGTGATGTCAGAACTATAATACACAGAACCAGTCAAAAGTTTGGACATACTTTCTCTTTCAAGTGAATGAGAAAGCGTGTCCAAACTTTTAATTGGCACTGTACTGTATAGAGGTAGAAAGAGTCATTGTCATACAGTCATTGTCATGACGGTACAGAGACACTCAGTCCATGCAGTTTAAAAACCTGATTATATTCGGGTTAAGGGCATACCCCGGTGTTTTAAACACCGGGAAACAGGCCTAACTCCTTCAGTTCCCTGATTATTTTTGCGCATGTAAACAGCGTTCTCTGATTATTATCGGGTTTCTTGACTGCGCATGCTCCCCACTCCACTGCAGTGGCATTTGGCCCGGAAATAGAACAAACCAGAAAGCAATGTGAAAAAACAACAATAATAGAGCACTACCTTTAAACCAAGGGAGGACTTCTCAACGGCAAGTAACATCACTACCAAGAAGACCCGTTTCGGTCGTAATTCTGTCCAAAAGTCGTCCGTTTGTGATTTTGACAAGGGGGAACCAGAAAAAAAAGCTGTATTCAGTACAGCTGTATGTTGGCGGAGCGCCACCTATTGTACCGGAGGTCAAGTTACATCATTTTCTCATTCAACCCCTGTTCATGTATACTGGGGGAACTTCAATAATCTGATCATCCCCTGAACCGGGGTCATTTTTATACAGTCTATGATCTCAACTCAACTAACGTATAAATGTCAATGTGTCAAATAAATGTGATACAAAAGTCTCCGTTAGGCCACTTTTGAGCAAAGAATATCTCAATTCAACAATCTCAACAATTTAAACACCACAGACTCAACACCTGAATTATTTAACAACTCAAAAAGATGTTCATGCAACAGTGACGACCCAGCGTTGGTTCAAAAGGGAGCTGTTTTTTTCCCCTTTTTTTACGTAACCATGTTTTGATAAACTGGAGGAGGACAAGAGAAGGAATTGGGGGCAAGAGATTGAAGGGTGGGTTATAAATAGGTCACTCACAAACAAGTGCAACACACTGCAATGATGCTCCATGACAACACAGCTGCAATGGCAGATGGAGAAACTGGAAAAACTGGAGCAAAATGACAACCGAATAATGAATCACGCCAAAGCTGAGTGAACTGCACAGAACTGACTGAGTTGGGTTGGGTGGGAAGGCCACCCCTCAGCTGGAGGACCTGCATCTTTCTGACAAGCATTCACTTTCCTTATGTGCCGCCTCTGTGCCTCGGTATCTGAACCTGCACTCATCCATCCCTGTGGAGGAACCACAACAATGATAGTTGTTACTGTCATAAATGTCTGGAGCATGTTAGCGGGTGCTCTCATCCTAATTGAAACAGGCATGTGACTGTGCTCCACTTTGTTTTTATGTGTTTAGCAGTTCAGTGTAAGCAAATGGGGAATGCGAAGTTAACAACAAAAGTGAGCTGGCAGCCTTTTTTTCAGCGCAAAAAGAGGTGCAGAGTCAATGAATCAATCCCATACATGGCTCATTAAAACACAATGGTCGAGCATCGACTCTAGGCTCTGTCTCTGCCCTCCATTCTGGCGTGTGTGTGTGTGTGTGTGTGTGTGTGTGTGTGTGTGTGTGTGTGTGTGTGTGTGTGTGTGTGTGTGTGTGTGTTTGGTGGGAGCGGTGGGTTGGGGTGGGGTGCATTGTGATGTGACGGGAGGGCAGGCGCTCTGTAAATAGTCAAGGTTTGACTTCTCTGACAGCTGGGACGAGCGTGCCTGTAGTTCAAGCTGCAGACATAAGAACTAGACAGACCTCAAATGTGCACACGCACTAACGCGAACACGAACACACACACACACACACACGCGTCCTGACACACTTGCAGAAAAACCCCAAACCATACCACAGCACCTCAGACGGCACAACAGCTGAAAAATCTGTGTGGGTTACAGAACAGCTTCCACACTGATAAATACACAGATTAATACGTGTCCATCTGCATATAATGATCACTGATAATTTTCCAGTTAGTTCGACGTGGTATATGACGGTATACGGCTTTAAGCTCATTATGTCTAGACAGAAAAACGCCATTGAAACATCCTATTTTTCTCTGTTCCACTCCTGGAAGTGGCGTGCCTGCCATCTTTTTCTTCTGATTTTCCAAGAGGCCGGGATGTTGATATCTGATGTCTGAGTCATGTATACCGGCTGGGGGATAACCCTCAAAGCTCTCTCTTTCTCTTTCTCTCGCTCCCCCCTTCCCTTAGGCTAACCCTCCACCCCCCAGCCCACGCTGGACCGCCCGCTGAGGCACAGCAGGGCTGCCAGGTCATACTTAACACCAACCACAGCCTCTCCACAAACCTCTTCTCTCCCCATCCCCCCACCCCCTGTTCCCATCCCCCGCTCGAACCTTAAATCTGCATTACAATAGAGATGGTTAGAGGAGGAGGAGTGGGAGGGGGTGTTTGAGGAGCCATGGGAGAGGAAATATCGGACAGAGGCTCAGAGATTTTACAGATTGGCCAACAAAAAGAGAACAGACAACCTAGAACTACTGATCTAATGAGTGAGTGTGTGTGTGTGTGTGTGTGTGTGTGTGTGTGTGTGTGTGTGTGTGTGTGTGTGTGTGTGTGTGTGTGTGTGTGTCTGTGTGTGTGTGTGTGTCTGTGTGTATTAGTGATGGGGGGTATATATATTTGCATGTGGTCCCCCGCAAGTGGTTGTTGTCGAAAATATATCTTTGTGTATACCAAACAAAAAACACTTATGCTGCCAGCTATTTGTGGGTAGCAGGGGAGAGTCTGTGCAGCCTGATATCACTCACGCCCTTTTTTTAATAAGCAGGACTGCAAAGCTGTCGTGAATAATAGCCTATTATGTTTTATTGGTCTGGAGTGTGTCGTGCTATCTGTGCTTCTATTTCTGGATCATTAAACTGAATTCACCAGGGATAATTGATTTGTGTCTGTCACAGGGTCATCTGAGGGCGCGCTCACACTATCCTCCCGGACCGAGACCCGGACTTTAGGGTACTTGTCCCCCCTCCCTCTCCCCCCCGCGCCCCAGCCCCGTTTGTACTCACACTACCAGGGCCTCGGCCAATGCTTCTTGCTGTCCATACGCCTTCAAGCCGTGACACGTCACACGCATTGATCGCGTGTGTGGCTTTGTTTACAAATCTTTCCACAGACTTCGGAGTTTTTGTGCGTCTTGTCGACTGTTTTTGAATATTTTCATCCGACCAAATCTGCAGTAAACACAACGTGAACCTTTCCCCACCATTGTTGTTGTTGTTAAATGTCCGCGCATGGTCCGTCCTTCTATTTACATGTCCGAACAGGCGGACATAACGCTACTGCCGTAGGGCTCGTGCGCGTGCGCGTGCACGTGCGCACGCTCGTGCTCGTACATGTGCAAACGGCTCCGCTAAAGCCCACCTCTTTCAAGCGGGCCGTGGCGGCCCAGCTGGCCCCAGTTGAGCGCGGAGCGGGTGCGCTCACACTACTTAAAGGTACTAGACTTTAGCTGAAAAACCGGTTTTGGCCGCGGCCAAAAGGATAGTGTGATCAGGCCCTAACATTGCAATTTTTGACCGACATGTATTTGATAACGGCTTTCTTCACTTTTTGATATTAGCGGTTTATTCAGCTTATACTATACGCAGCTGTGGAAGCATTAATTAGTCTTCAGTAAAGCGTAAAGGGTCCACTTTTCCAATAAACCATCTGCCGATATCACAGTAATGTTAATAAAGTCAGTGACAAAGGGTTATAGGTATCAGTCCTGTTCCAAGACAAAAGTTGTTGATAAGAAACCAAATCAGGAAGTCACTGGTCCTGACCTGGGCAAAAAACTGTGCAGCACAAAAAAACACAAATTGCTGTTAAAACGCAGTTTGGTTTAAATAAAACAAACAAGACAGTGAGCTGTTTTCTCCAGATCGTTCCCATTCCCAGGGCATTAAATACGGTTGCTACTCTATGTCACGTTTCCTTGGTGTTTGATACCGCCACACGGGGCCCCCTTGACCCTTATACGCTCAGAACAAATGCTGCAGAAGTAAGAATGATAGGACAAGCTCTGGAATTTCACCCAGAGACTGTGTCACATTATTTAAGTTATAAACATACTTATTTTAACCACACCCTCAATCTTTTCCTAATCCTATCCAAGTAGTTTTGTTGCTTTAACAAAACCAAGTAGCAGCAAATGTAGGGGATGAGTTGGTATGTGGTTGGTTTTCTCCTGTCTTTATGTTAAGCTAAGTTAACCACCTCCTGGCCCAAGCTCAGTATAAAGACATGAGAATGGTATTCTCAGCATACACTGTGATGCACAATTCTGTTGTTCTAATAAGAGGAAGAGGATTTTTCTAATTCTCTAGCGTGTAAGTGTGGACAGGGATGGAAGTTATGTTTTAACAAGAGTCTACAGCCACATGAGTCTGTCTGGTTTCACTTTCCCTTCTGTCTCTGAATCTCGGTCTCTCCCAAGAAAGTAAGAAAGCGTGGGAGGGATGAAGAGGGAGAGAGGAGGAAGAGCAGGCTGGGATAATGATGAATGAGATGATGGCACACTGACCTAGAAACCACGCAGTGTCGTTGGCAGTGGGGGTGAGCTGCCTTACTACTGTACGCCCCCGTCTGACACATGCACACACACATGGACTGCCCAGCCCCTATCCTCTCCCTCTGCTTCACTCATCATTCCTTTGGGTACTTCTTAACCCCCTCACCCTCTACTTGTACTTGTCTCAACATCTGCTTTATACCTCGCTGCCTTCTTACCTGGCCCGCATGTTATGACAACACATGGAAACAAAGCAATCCTGAATGAATTTGACTATAATGGCCCAAGCCTTGAGACAAACACACAGAGAGGGAAAACTGCGAGAAAGAATTTATGATGAAGAAGGAAAAATAGAGTCTGACGGGGAACTGGTGAGGTTAAAGGTTAAAAGGAAACCACGCTTCATTTCCCTGCGGTCACAGAGGTTGAGAGTCTGCTGCATAAATTGTGGGAGTCAAAGTCGTCTCAAATAAACAAGCCAGAGATGATAAGGCAAACAAAAACAACGCCAAAGCCATATCCTCTTCCATTCTCCTCTTGACTGGGTTCCCACCAAACCACGTCCGTCGCCACCCCCCCGGCAACATCAGCCGGAGACGTCGATAGAAGCAGTTGCCATGGTAACTGGCTCTGTGGCATGTCTGCACGCACGCACGAATGTAAGGGAGGGCTGTGTAGCATCATGTCGGCCACCTTAGGCACAGAGAGACAGAAAGACAAGGGGGGTGTGAGTGAAATCTTCACATCAACATGATTACTGTTGGTTTTTAGAGGCTCCGCCGTGATGTGAACGACTGTTTTATCAATGAGGTGCAAGCTCGGCTGAACATCGGACATCCAGCTACTACTCCTTCCTCCTCCTCCTCCTCCTCTGAGAGCCGCTGCCAGAGTCTCAGACCGATACATCTGCACAAGCCCCCGGCCAAGATGGCTGCCATGTGCAGCTTTGTGGTTGCCTGCTGGTGAGGGCCTTTTAGCAGTCAATAAGCCAGTTGATCGAATGAATTAACATCACAAAAGGGCTTTCTTTTAAGTGAACGCTCCCCTATTCATGACAGTAAAGAGGGCTTTGTACCTGATACTCCTTGTAATTAGGTGCTTGGCGATGCAAATGTTCTGTTTATACCACAGACATATAATACCTCATTTACATCTTTGCTTGGATACCACTTCTGAGCATTTGCGATGCATTGAAATGGAATTTTTTGATTGTGTCTTGGCCATATAATATAATACTATATAAAAGTATAAACCACTTTTTCGCTAACTTTTAAATTATTACACAGCTTTGAGCCTGTGAATGTTCTCATTCGTCCAGGTCATCGTTATCCTCAAAGCAATTTCAGTCAAAAACAACTGGACTGGTTGTTTGTCTAGGAAGACGTTTCACCTCTCATCCAAGAGGCTTCATCAGTTCATGTACACATCTGACCAGGCTGGGACTGGGACTAACACAGCTTTGTTGAATACTCGATTCTGATTGGTCAATCACAGCATTCTTCAGCATGTTATTTCTGTATAACAGGCCGTTGCTATGGATACAGTTATAATCTGGAAGACAGCGTCCATCAAGAGGTCCAGTAAATTCAACATCAGCTGTGGCAACAACAAAAAAAGAAGTTAACTTTCGGTTGAAATCCAGATTTTGTGTTAAACTATTTTGTAAGTAGCCGTGTGATAAGTGGGTTGATGTAGAGTGAGCCGTTCATTATTCATAATAAAATAATGGCTGACTTGATCGATACTATCCTTTATTCCTTTATTCCTTTATTTAGACAAATTAATACCCATCAATGTGTCACATAGCAAACACGAAGGAAACAGCCTGTGCTCTTGTTTTTGTGATTGTGCATGCATGAACTGCTGACAAGATGAAGAACCCTGGGAAATTACACATTCATCACGCTCGTATGCTCAAGTTATCTGTCCAAGGTGACTGTCACAAAGATAACTTTTCTCCTCCCTCAAGCAAAAGGAACCCCAGAGACATGTTTCTGATTCTTCTCCTTTGCTCCAGTCCTCCTCCTCTCTCTCTCTTTCTCTGTTTTTCTTTTTTCTCCTCTCTTTCTTCTTGTGATGCTCATCAGTTGGCTTGTAGAGAGAGAGAGAGAGAGACATACAATGGAGGCTTTTAGCGAGATTTGAGAGCTCATCCTGTGTCAGCTCATGAAAAATGGGCAACAACACAAACAGGGGCATTGACTAGCTCAGAGGGGGAAAAGTGTGTGAAGAGGAGGAGAAGCAGCACCATGTTGAACGTGACAGAAATAAGTAGGCAAGTCGAGTCCAGAGGAAGTCTTAGGAATTTTTAATGAATAAATAAATAATGACATAATTAAGCCTGTGGCTGCACTAATGAAGAATAAGTACTGTATGTAAAGCCTGTTTTTCTGCTGGACAAAAAGCCCCACTAACCTTTTCCAACGCGATGCTTTGACACTTGTTGCATCCGTCTGTAACTTCTGCGACTCTTTGTCATCTCGGCCACATATTCAATCCATCTCCATCCAAGCAGATGGATGTCGCTCCAAATTAGTCTGCAGTCTGAGTTTGAAAGAGAGACTGAATAAGTGGCTAACATAGGCTATACAAAAAGAAGTAACCATGGTAACATTTTCACTGGCCTCCATGGTGCTTTCTGACACACCAGAAAAGAAGGCATACTCATCCACTAGCAATGGGAAGGGAGTCGATTGACTATGTTTAGGGTGTTTTCTCCACGTTTAAAAAAAAACACTGCAAATAATGTGTGGTGGAAAAGCGGTACATGACAAGTTTTTCACCTTATTGATGAAAGTTAAATGAGAAAATGCACACCACTCTCATGTTGCTGTTTGTTTGCAATATTAAGAATATACTTCTTTTCTTTGAGTTACCATGCTTGTTGGGGCAGTTCCTCCCTGGTGGAGCAAAAGGTGGTGCCAAGGGTGGAGGACCCTAAGGGCGCACTCACACTGTCCGTCCGTACCGTGCCCCGTGATTTAGGGTACTTGTCCCCCCCTCCCTCTCCCCCGCGGCCCAGGCCCGTTTGTAATCACACTACCTGGGCCTCGGCGAATGCTTCTTGCTGCCTATACGTCATCACGCCGTAACACGTCACATGCATTGATTGACCTCACCGCGATGCTTCTCTTTGTTTACAAGTTTTTCCATAGACCTCAGAGTTTTTGTGTGCCTTGTCCAACTGTTTTTGAATATTTCCATCTGACCAAATCTGCAGTAAACACTCCACCTCCGCATCACACCGACGTGAACCTTTCGCCGCCATTGTTTTAAATGTCTGCGCATTGTCCGTCCTTTTTTCTATGTCCGAACAGACACACATAAAATGACGTCAGAACTGCTGTAGGCCTCTTGCTCGTGCTCGTACACGTGCGCACACTCATGCTCGTGCTTTACAAACGTGCTTTACAAAAGCCCACCTCTCCCAAATGGGTCGTGGCCGTTCTCACACTGGTCAGACGAACTAGACTTTAGCCGTGAAACCGGCTTGGGCCCGGTGCGGATGGACAGTGTGAGTGCGCCCTTAAATCCTGAAGCCAGATCATTGGGCCGAACCATGTGCTGCAATGTTATGGGGGGCACTATGTATGTTCCCTCGTGTTTGTTCAGTTAACACCCTGTTTAGTTGTTGTTACTTTGAGGAAAGTTATGTTACGGGGACCTCTTTTACAGGCCTAGTTTTTAAGTTCTTGGTTTACAAAATTCACAAGTGCTGTGGGTCCAAGCAAATTAATTACAAATCCTGACGTCAATCTTTTTTTTTTTTTAAGTCTTCCCAAGCAACGCAAGACCTGCATCTCTCAGTTTGATTTAATTTGAAGAAAGAATTTTAAATATATTTTACTGGTCAGACATACTACTTTAAAGTCAAAATGGAGAACATCTAACATAGGACTGGGCAATAACTCGATATGATCATTTATCATTTAAATGGAATTGTATCATGATCAAATCATATATCGTGTTGCACAATTATGTCATCTAAACTGATAATAACAAGCACATACTAACTCAAAATCTGATGTCAGTTTATGTTTAGCACTGAAGTTCTTAATAAGACAAGACTCAGTGCTCTTCATTTGTTACATACTCCATAAGATTTTCATCTATTTCATTTTCTTTTGAGTTACTATCTATAAAAGTGAGTTAAAACAATTGTTATTGATCATATGACCCACTAATGAAAACACTTCTTCTTGCCTTTTTTGCCCAGTAATCCAATGTGTCTGTGGCGACATTTGCACTAGATGTAAATAAGCAGCCATGTTAGTGAGGCTGCTGACAGCGCCCAGCTCAATGGTTATGCTGCGTTCACTTGTAATCGGAAATTCCAACTGCTATATCGAAAATAATCTACGTCTATGAACATATCACTTATGTTTGAAACGTATGAGTGACAAATGTGTTCTTTGCACATTTGTACATATATATATATATATATATATATATATATATATATATATATATATATATATATATACTGTTTTATATTTCTGTTGTTGTTTGTATAGCTGGGGTTTGAAACGAAAACAATTTCCCCCTGAGATTATTAAAGTATTTCTGATTGTGATCTGATTGTGATCTGACAAACCCGAGGTTAACAATCTTTCTCTATAGAGAAAACATGTTTCTTGGTCTGATCAAACCAGAAACCTCCCTTTGAAATCTGACAACCTTAATGTATAAACCTCATGAGAATGATTGAGACGTCCCACATCAGAGAGCAAAGCCTGGATGGTGCGATGCGGGAGGAGGGGTAAAAGTTAAAACACATCTTTCCTTCTTGACTCAGTTTAGGGGAATGTACGGAGCGTGGGCGGTTTGTTAAGAGGGCGAGAGGGGGGTGCAGATTGTGAACCCCTGAGGGTGAAGCCCACTGTGGGAAGCTCAGCCTACTGAATGGATGGAGACCATTCTCTGGGTGGTGTATGCATGCCTCGCATACCACGGCTGTGACATGTTTGTGCCAGTGTGTGTACAGAAAGGCGAAAAGAGAGAGAGACATATGGAGCTATAAAGGGATGCCCCAAGAGAATACGGGACTTTAATAATAAGAGGAAATCATAAATTCCACTTAATGAAGTCCCATAATGCTGACACTCAAACAGAGCGCCATATTGTTAACATGGGTTCATCTGCGGGATAAATGAGGGCCTTGTTGATGGGAAAGAAGGGATAATTTGGTTAAGGTTGCCACATTTATAAGTAACGGCTTAAAAACCAGCAGCTGGCACATATAAATGAATGTATGAGTCTGTTTCAAAGACTGTAGAAGCAGTCCACTGGCTTTCATAACTCATTTTAATACACATGACCCCTGACCTCACAAGAGGAACCCATCAGCTTCGGGGATCCCAAAATACTGCATCGTCATTGCTGCGATCGTGGGATTCGCTCGTCCGGCCAAGAGACCTCATTACTGGCTGACAGGCTGATTCACTGTCTCCCTGTCTGAGTCGGTGACAAAGCAGCCCCAGTGCCATCGCAAGGTCTCCGCCGAGTGCAAAGCCTCGCCGCGTGTTATGTAACCACTTTACTCTTGGAGAGCCGGGGCCTGTCACTCAAAATCTGAGGCCCATTAATGAATTCTTCAGCGCTCGTTCAAAATCGTGCAGAAAAAAACCCTCCTCATCAGGGGGTTTAAGTCACTGAAACTGTGAGATAGATCATGTTAAACCTGGAAAGAAGTCAATGTTATCTTCATAAAAAGGGAATGGGAGTCTGGAAATCATGAGCTTGAAGTAAACACTGCACTGGCCCCTAGTCTTTCTGACACTTTATGGCTAAAAAATGTTTATTTGCAACACTTTATCACAGGTCCATGTGACTATACATATCTATAGTTAGCACTTAAAAAAAACTGATGTTCCCTTCCCTGATTTGCATAGTCATAGTCAACTGAAGAGGAGACGAAGACCGTTTTATTTCCCTTATGGACTCCAAAAAAGTAGGTTGGGAATCCCTGGTCTGTGCATTTCTATAATTATTTATAACACTTGATGGGGGCTATTGTTTGTCCATCGAATTAACACTCTTTTACAACATTATATACTGCTTTACGATTATGATACTTTGTTAGAATAAAGTTGTGTTTGACCTGTATGATCTCAGTTTCTTGCAACAAGCGAACAAAGTTTAAAAAGTTAAAAATCTTCCAGACATGGGAAACAGTGGGGGAAAGTCCTGCCGATCATCCAGTTGAGCGGCAGACTGTTGCAGTGACAGCGGGCTGAGGGAGGCCCGCCCCCCGGCTGCAGATTGGACAATTCCCCGGCTGCCACGCCCACTCGGGTCGATTTTGAGGCGCGGTTGAAATACTCACAGCCTCATCACCGACATCCTTTAATTTGAGCTCAGCCGCCGTGGGGTCCGCACTCACTGAACGAGGGATCTTTTCTCGTTTTTCCAAACCTACTACAGGGAGAGAAGGAGATCGGACTTTTTTTAAACCTCTTTTGGCAAGATCTTAGCCATCCCAGAGCTGGATTTTTAAATCTCAAAAAACTCCTCGAGGTTTTTCTTTTTCGATTTTTTTGCTCAGAACACACAAGAAAAAAATGGGAGCCCAGTTGTCCAAGGGTGGAGTAGCTGTTGAGGGCAAAGCCGCCGCTGCCGCCGACCCTGCTGCTGCCAAGGCCAACGGCCAGGTGAGTAAAGAGGCCGGACATGCCCGAGCATCCGCGGGGAGCCACATGGCACCCAACGCCCACTGGCACCGGTGCCACGGCGGGGCTCAGGGCTGCGATGGGGAGTCTAGCTGTTGCTCTTCCACACTCGTGCACTGATGTCAGATCAGTCCCTCTGTAAGCCACATGGCCATGGAGCAACACGAGTTTGAATGAAATTAACAGGTTGTCTAAATCCAGGGGACCTCCAGCAGAGCAGCCGTCGAGCGGCCATGCTCGTCCCCGCTCGGCGCGCATCAGATCTGCCTTTTTGTTAATCCCCGTCCGGTGGTCCCAGAGGGGGCTTTTTTACCCGATATTTGTTCGCAGGGACGACGGATTTGGGTCGAAATGTGTGTTTGGACCGTGTTCTCTCTCATGAGTTGGCTGTAGTCGGGGAAAGTATCGCTCTCACGTCGAACAAAAGACACGAAAGGAAACGGTGAAAAGGATGCAAATGCGCTCTGCTGGAGGCGCATTTTGCGGAGTTGCAAACAAAAGCGCGAACAGGCGCCAATTCAAGCCCCCGCCGGTACAACTGTTCCGCGTTTAGTTTCGTGTAGTTCGACTAGATTCAACACGGACGCGGATAAAGTGACAGATTAGTGATTATTGCAGATTGTTGGGAGTTGAAGGAGGCGCTTGCTCGAGTCTGACCCCAGATCAGAAGATGCATTATGTGACACAATATGATGATCCCGGGTCGTTGGAGTTGACCCCCTCTCCCTCATTAAGGGTGCAGTCGATTAATTGAATGTGACATCGGCCTTATCAGTGTCCTGGCTGGTGTGTGCCGGCTGTATTGTGGCCACCATTGAGCTCGAGCAGAGAGCAGCGGTGGATGTGAGCCGCAGCTCTTGGATGAGAGCAGAAAGCAGGTTTGGTGGGGATTCCTTTGTTCCCCAACTTGCTGTCTGTGTTGACGTTTAGATGCAGCACTACTGCCCCCCTGTGTCTGCTTGGAGTCATGCAAACAGCTGTTGAACCCTCCTGAACCTCTGTCAGGGCAAGCAGCTTTCCTCAAGTATAACATGGATTAACTATTGGAGTAAATGGGGCTAATGCTAATCTGTCATATGCCAGAGCTCTTTAGATTTATTTGGGATGTTGTACACATTTCATCTACAGTTTATCCATCTGTGTATTCCACTGATATTCCATTCCAGAGCCATGTGTTTATTTTGACCCAGTTTGATTATTTTAATCCACGACTAATGAGTTCTTCTTCTTCTTTGCAGGAGAACGGCCACGTCAAGACTAACGGCGATGTGTCAGCCAAGCCCGATGGGGAAGTGGCCGCCGCAGATGGAAACGGAACAGCCGAGCCAGCCAAAGAGGGCGAAAATGGCACCGGGGATGCCATCGAACCCGCCCCCGCGCCTGAAGGTGAGGCAGCCAAAGCAGAGGGTGAGGCCGCCAAGGAGGGCAAGAAGAAGAAGAAGTTCTCCCTGAAGAACTCCTTCAAGTTCAAGGGCATCTCACTGAAAAAGACCAAGAAGGGCAGCGAGGAGGGCAAGGAGGAGGCCGCCTCCCCCACGGCCGAGGACAAGCCCGAGGAGAACGGCCACGCAGCCAAGGAAACCAAAGAGGAGACGCCGGCCGCTGAGGCCAAAGAGGACGAACCCGCTGCTGCTGCTGCTGCACCCGAGGGAGAGACCAAAGCGGCGGAGGAGGCCCCACCCACAGAGGCTGCCCCAGCCGAGGAGGCCGCTGCCGCCGCCCCTGCTGAGGACACGACACCTGCAGCCTCTGAGGGCGAGGCCATGGCAGAGTGACTGCGCCCACCCCCCACCCGCCACGGCACCTGAACTGATTTTCCAAGATTAAAGTATATAAATATATATATGAGAGACTCGTGCCACATTCTTAAAGTTATAAACAAAACTAGGAAAGAAGAAAAAGGATATATCACGTTTGCTGATTCAACCACCAGTTCACTGCCTTTTTATTAGTTCTACGACAGACGGAAACTCACCGGGCCCTCTCATGACGAAAGTGTCGGCGTGCGTGTCGCCCCCTCATGGCGCACACAGGAACTGGCGTGTGGCGAAGGTAATGGATTGGATGTGGAGCGAATCAGGAATACTGACTTATTTTCCCAATTCATGGAGAAGCATCCTTTTTTAACAGCGTGGCAGCCCTATAACATTTTATTTTTCTTTCTCATCATTTTTGGGATCTAAAAATGGCCACCGCTGCAGAGCGGGGCAGACCATCTCCTTCACACCAAATGACTGTTATACGGACACATAAACCTTTTCAAAAAGATCTTATTCATTTTTAGAATTCTACATTCCTATGTTTTACCCCCAAATTTCAAGTATTTTGTCATGTATAGAAAAGTGAAAATCGAGGAGGGGAGGTGGAAAAGAGCAATGTCTTTGTTTGTGCATTTAGATTCTTTTTCTGGCTAAAACCACATTCAAGTTTCTTGAGTATTGCAGTGTTCACATTTCAGAGTTTATGACCATGCAGGGGTTGGGATTGTGTACAAAAATGTGAGCTTTTTATCTGCAAACTGTCTCTGTAAATATGTTTTGGCCGATATTTTTTGGTTCTCTTTATTTTGCTATCGTTTGAAGATGTTAATGGTTTTATTGTAACTTTTAATAAGGGTAAATAAATGTTCGATCCCCTCTGTCTGTGTCTCGCCTTGTGATTCTACACCTCAGGAAGCTGACACTGTTTTCTAAACTAGTCTACAGCATGCATACACAAAACACATCAGTTATAATCAATACAGTTTCATTTATAGAGCCAAATCATCCAAATCTCAAGGCACTTTACATATAGAGGTCAGACCACTCTATGACTGAATAAGGATCTACAGAGACCCAATAATAAGACCCTTTAATAATAACACCAATAATTTAATATACATATGCAGTATTTATCCAGAAGTCTTGTGCGGCCAGTGGCATCGAATACCTTTGAAAATGAATTAAAGAGCATACTGTCTCATTTGAAATTTCATTCAAATGAACCATGATTTAGATGAATAAGGTATAAACAAGCTTTATATCTTTCAGCCTACATATTAAAATGGCAGAAGATATTAAAACAGTATTATTCATGAGCTCCAATAGGCACAGATAAGGTGCTAAAATACAACGAACGTTAGTAAACATGAGGCTGAGTCGTTCTTGATTCATGCTCGTTCTAAGGTCACATCTTACACCAATGTTGATGTTAGTATGAGTATTTATTATAAAGTCTTTCATTACAATAGGAGCATATTTCCACATTGCCTTCCGCGACACATATTACTTGTGTATGTGATAAGCCTTTCAATCCAATCAGTGGCTTGTGTGTGGAGCGTTAAGTGTCATAATAGGATTTCTTATGTAATTATTAATTCATTATGTTAACATATTTGACATGTGGTCATCGGATGCCAGAGTTAGACTCAGTTAAATTGTCAATTCATTATCAGATGCTTAAACTAGCTCCTTTTATGAGCTGGTCTCTGGCTCCCTCTAGTGGACAGAAGTGTGTACCGTACCTGGATGTGCACACTGTGGTTTATAGTAGACACCTTAATCACACGCCGTTCGTGTTTGGCGAGGTTAGCCACGGTGTAAACTAGTTTTATCGTGTTATCTTTGGCAGTGGTACTGTGTTTTAACGAGGCGTCGAAGTAGGTTTGGCAAACATGTGTCTGTGCAACACATTAAGGTAAGTTTCGCGTGGAGGCGTGGGATCGAGTCCCACTTCTGACAATAATAAATATATTTCTGTTATGCTCATGATTATTACCGTAACAGCTAAATTAACCTGATTTCCATTTTAAATATGTATTCTTGCAGTGTGTGGTGGGAATTGACATGGATTAGAAAGCTATACCTAGTTGTATACCTGATAAGCTAATTTTTTAATATATGCCTTATATGAAGCATAGTACATACCTCAGCAGTTTTTTCAGTGTAACATAAACCAGATGAATAATCGGGCTTCATTGCATAGCAGATATTATATTGACGCGTTCATGAACTATTAGGCATTTGTCACGTTTCAAAGGAATAGAAAGGCCACAGAGTTCACAATACCTTTCGGATCGTTCAGCTGTTTAACTGCAACAGTACTGCCATCTACACTTCGGAGAGCCGTGGGCTACAACTCAAAATGTGTTGCGCGTCCACATCAGCGTGTACGGTAAAAGCTCCAGTTGATGATGCATTCAAGTTATCTCGTTAATTCTGAAATTTATATTTTTAAAACGGTAACTTTTTTCTTCTTCTTCTTCCTCTTCTTCTTCTTCTTCTTCTTCTTATTATTATTATTATTATTATTATTATTATTATTATTATTATTATTATTATTATTATTACTATTATTATTATTATTATTATTACTATTATTATTATTACTATTATTATTATTATTATTATTATTATTATTACTATTATTATTATTATTATGTTGCTTTGTTGAAATGCATACCCCTGTCATTACTTTCTTATTCTTTCAATGCATCATTTGTAATTGTAATCATATGCTAAAACTATGACAATATCCCAATAATTCCATTAAAAACGTATGCATTCAATTCAATTTTATTTATAGTGCTAAATCATAACAAACGTTATCTCAGGACACTTTACAGAGTAGGTAAAGACCTTGAGTTATCAGTGAATTTTACAATATTCTTGTTCAAAATGTACCTCTGTGATGATTTTCATGTTGTTTTACAGTACAATCTCTAACAATAAGGTGCTAAAGTCATACCTCATATGGACATATTGATTGTTACAGATGTCTCCAGGTACATCTGTGATGATTTTTGTGTCGTTTGTCGTATTGTTAAACATGCTTATTTCAAATAAAAAAATACACTCTGCTGTGACACAACTTGTAACTAATCAGGAGTTTGCTGACAATTTGATTTAATATTGAAATAGGTTTCTTAAAATAAGCATCTATAGTAATCCATGGGTGCATGAGGTAGGCCTATGACCTAAGCACATTATTATTTAAGAAAACATGTTTCAGTAAAGCAACTTGAAAACCATCACAGAGGTATCTGGGTGCCTGTTGAACAAGAATATTGTGGAATTTGCTGATAAGTTTGATAAAAGCTATCGATTTTTTTCTGTAGAAATCCCTGGTATGTTGTCATGGTTTTAGCATATGATCATTACAAATGCTGCATTGAAAGACTGATAGATTAATGACAGCGGTATGTATTTGAACCATAGATAGTCTATATCGTGGATATCGATTCGTAGCCATTCGAATATAGATTTCAGAAATAACGAGGTGACCTGAATGCATCATGAAGTCCCCGTCAGTGCCTTTTACCGTTTACTCTGACGTGGACGCGCAACAGATTGTAGCTAGCTAGCTGGAGATTGCGGATGATGATTGGTCGCAGAATGCTGAAGGCGCGAATATGATTGGTCGAGATTCTTCAGCGTTCCAGAATGTTGAACATAAGTTCTGACGTTCTCTTACATCCATGTGTCGAACTTGCAGTCTCCAACGGGAACACGGGTTCGACTCCCATTTGTGACAACAACCTTTTCTCTTTTTTTCTACAGTGCATAAATGTTGTGTCGTGGTTTCCATGATCCTGATGTTTTATTGTGCTTATGATTAATCACTGTGTGATTGCGTGTTTATAGTTTGTAGAATCAAAAATAGATGTCAATCAGCTAATGCACTAATTGGCTCTCAGAGTCTTTATGGAAAAGGCTCTCATTTTGCAAATTTGAAGCTGTGTATTTAATATTTCTTTTGCTTAACTGTCAAACTGAAATGACCAGTGATGTCAGACAAATGTACCATCCATGCAGTTTCTATCAAAACACCAGCAGAGGGCATAGTCTATCCGGCAACAAAATGCTCTCTAAATGCTCTTTCTAGAAGGTGACATGGCCAAACCGCTCTACTGCCAGAGCCTTTGCTGGGCTCTATTATACTAGTTAAAGCCGTACTATTATTTTAATTATATGGGAGAGTGCAAAGTTTTCAAGAATGCAAATACTGTATGTTAGGGTGAAATACAAGAGTTATAAAGTTATATTTCTATTTAGGGAAAGATTGTAACCATCAACCACGGTGTCCTAGGTTTATATAATTCTCTTAGTGATACTTTTACTGACAGAGCTTCAAGTAAGAATTTAAACAGAATAATGATGTAATGTCATATGTTTCAAAGGATTTTAGTTTATATGTAAATAAGTCACCGAAAAGGTCCAGACATTCCATGCCTTCTGCAGTTTATCAAATCTGAAGATTGTGAACGTGCTTGAAATCACCAGTATTATTTATACGTGAGAGACGTCCCTGTTGAGTCCGTATTGAATCATTCTTGTTTTTAATATGTTTTTGGCCAGATGGAGGCCACCTCTGTTTCATACAATCTCCACATGAAAGGAAATAGAGAAGACGGTTTGTCCATTTCATGCAATAGTTAATGATACAACCACAAACATTCAGAACTCACAGCACAGCACAGTTTACTTGCTAGTCATTTTATACAAACAGTAGAAAGAGGGTTCTTTTGTATGTGAAGGAGACAAACTGCATCACATTTGCCAGATAGATGTTGTTACACAGAGACTGATTTTTCAGACAGGTATTTGAAAAGAAGAATCACGGAGTGGAATGTTTCAAACATCCCATTAAAAAAGCTTTCACTAACCTGTTGGTGTAAAAACAAAAAAAGAGCCGTTTCAGTAATCACATATAGTTATAGAAAGATATCTAGGTGATAGGTAAAGTTGAAATAACTTAAAAAAAAACATTCTAATAATCAGGAGGCGTCTAGTGGTAGGCGTATTTTTTAGTTTGCTATCCTCGACGCTCGACAGAACATTTGGAAGTCCCAAAAAGAACCACAAAATATTTTTTATTCTCATTTTATCTATTTTTTTGTTTGTTTTTTTACACATCACAACCTGAAGACTTGGTAGGTTGACTGGCTGTCCGTCACGTCTCTGGGTTACCATCACACTCATCACCACCATCATCATTATCACCATCCCCTTTTGTGTCATCTAAAAGCACAGCACCCCTTCAACATGCTGCAACACCCCTCAAAAAATCACAATCACAACCCCCTTTAATGGTTACACGTAAACTCTGTGGGTTTTTAATTTTTGCACTCTTTAGGTGCCGTTCAAGAACAGGGAGGGGCAATAATCTCTGTGCCCTCCTACTAGAAGATTTCTACGTATTTTGAACGTCCAACGTTCAAAGTCCCACACTGAGCAGACTGCTGAAGGGCCATGCCGAGTTTACAGGATGGCACAGAAGAACTTCTTCTCCCTGAACGGGTTCTCTGACGCGGGCACTGGCGATAACAGAGGGTCCTCTTTGGCATGGGCTTCACAGTATGACATCAAGTCTGCCGCAGCTTTTGACACCTGGAATTAAACAGATGCATACATGTAGGATGTCAGTGTATGCTGAGATAAAGTGGAAGAGTAGGTTGACATTTTGGGAATTACACTTGCTCGCTTTCTTTCCCTGAGTTATTTAAGAAGATTTATACCATTCTAATGTCTGTAGGGTAAATATACACCTGCCTAGCTTAGCACAGACTATAAAAAGGGCTAAACAGAAGTATATAGCACCCTTTAAAACAGCTAATAATTGGTTTTATGCATCTGCTTTTATACAGATTAACGAAACAAGACATAACATGTGATTGATTGATTTTAGTGAGATTTTTGCAGGCAGATTTTTTACCATCAGTCAGGCTAGCGGTTTCGACCATTTCCAATCTGCACACCAAGCTAAACTAAGGTGTGTGTGTGTGTGTGTGTGTGTGGGGGGGGGGGGGGGTGTTGATTAGCCTAGCTTAGCATATAGACTGAAAGCAGGAGGGAACAGTTGTGACGCTTTGACATTTCTGTTTGTTTACATATTAAACAGACAAGATAGAAATATATTAATTAGTGAGCTTCAGATTACAGTGGTAGGTGTATTTTTGAACTTTAGACAAGCTAGCTCTCTGCTTCCAGTTTTTAATTCTAAGCTAATCATCTCCTGGCACTGGCTGCATACTTATCACACAAACATGAGAGTGGTATTAATCTTCCAAACACCTAAATGACCTTAATCAGTCAAAATGTCTGCTGTGGAAAAAGCAGCTGAAGCCACTCACAAGTAAATATGCAAAGTAAAGTAAAAATATGCTTTCTCTCTTCTGCATTATGTAATAATAATGAGCATTTGACAAGGTAAGTAAATTAAAGGCGAAATGTTCACCGTTATTGATTACCTGTAGTATCTTAAGTAAAGTTTGAATTCTATGCAAGTTGCAACTGACTTGAACACGAACCAATGGCTGCCTGGAAATTGTATGAAATGCATGCAAATGACAGTTAATGGAGTAAAAACCTGCACAACCACCAGCAGGGTCCCTAAAGTAAATGTCACTGTGGGTACGTCTCTGCTCACCTTTATCCTGTCGATGTTGGCCTCCATCTTCAGCTGCTCCACCAGCTTCCTGGCTTGTGCGATGCTGGCGGTGTTATTGCTCGCCATGGGCGCTATCAGTCAAGTCTCGTGTGCTCTGTGTGACGTGAAAGAGATTTTAAACATCCCGAACATTGCAGTTCACCACACAGTGTGCCACTGACGAAGACCAGCACTATAATATAGCGGGCATGCAAAGAGGAGAGCTAATAACGGATACCCTGTTGATTATCACATGCCTTTGAACACACACACACACACACACACACACACACACACACACACACACACACACACACACACACACACACACACACACACACACACACACACACACACACACACACACACACACACACACACACACACACACACACACACACACACACACACACACACACACACACACACACACACACACACACACACACACACACACACACACACACACACACACACACACACACACACACACACACACACACACACACACACACACACACACACACACACAATTTATGGTGTCAGTTGCTAGGCAGCCCATGACAGTGAGGAGGGGAAGGTGGGAGGAGAGTGAGGGGGCAGTGCTTTGTCCAGCACCATATATAAAACAGATAAACTGATAACTAACATCAGCAACTAACATAAGTGGTTTCAGAAGTTAAAAAACTATAAATTTGCACTGGTTGTTTTATGAAAGCCCACACATGCTCTCCAACACTTCTTAGTCACCGTGTCACACATGAACACATGTCCTCCGTCTGCTTCATGTGAAGGACAACAAATCGATATAATGATGGAGTTTGTCTTTGACCCCGAGGTAAGACAGGTCACCTCGCAGGCAGCAGATGTCCAACGTTTTATCTGCAGTTCTGTGGTGGAAAGTAACCAAGTACAAGCTCCATTTTAAGATACTTGTACTTTACTTGACTGATTCTATTTTCTGCTACTTTATACTTAATATATAATAATATATACTTTTTACCACACCATACTGTAACCTTTAGTTACTTTGCAGATTCATTATATCAATAAAAAATATAATCATCTAATAAATGATGATGTCATATCAAACGTTAAACTACCCTGCAGTGTATAAAGTAGGTTTTCCAGCTGCAACATTAAAATATACATATACCTATTTTTAAATGAGCCATTCTGCAGCATTAGCACTTTTGAAAGATTAAGTATAAAAGTTACACCTGTTGCTAATAACTGTCTTCATCCTAGCGTTCAGTAGTTCCTCTTTCCTTTATGGAAGTGTCAACGTTATATTTTTATTTTTTTACCAATTTATTCATGTTTTCCTTTATATTGTCACCTGTCTGTATCTGTACACAGTTTTAGTCCTGTGTCCTCAGATGCTCCTGTGTCTTTTGTGAACTCTTTGATTAAATGGATCAAGCTGTGGGCGCTCTAGAACAGCGCCTCTCTTGGTGTGTGATCAATTTCCACCTTCGTTCTTCGTCTATGCACTGTAGTATGACTCAGTGTGGGGTTAAGACTGATCTCGGCGAGGTGCTGGAGCTCAGCATGAATATTGATGGTCCACGGTGGTGCACCTGCTCATCAGGCTGACGTCCTGATCTTCAATTAAAACAGGCACAGGGTCACCTGTTACAGGCGTTGCACATGATAATTTGATTTATTAGTGCTTGACTGCTTGCCAGAGTGTCTGTAAAAAAATACCTCAGCAAAAATCTATCCGACAAAATGTGATAATATATCTGGTTTTCAATTTTTATTCCTCTGTTTTCTCTCATAGTATCCTTACATCACTTTCCAGATGCAATTATGCAACCTGTTTATTTCTTACTACACTTAAACTACCAGAATAGCAGCTTGGGGTTAACATGATTAAACAACTTGATAAATGTCTTTAATGGCCTGTATTTTTTGGTATATATCACAGTTAAATCCCTGCTCATTACCATTACCCGACTGGTCTGTTGTTCTATCTGTACATGTATTATTTGTATACATCTTCTTGGCAGTTTGTTACTGTTTGCACAACCTGTTTGGATGCTTAACTGTATTTTTCATACTTACAGTGTGCAATCTTATCTAATCTTAAGGATGGATCATCAGAAATTCTTTTTTTTAGTGATCGATTAATAAATGAAACCCTTCAGGACTGTTGCACCTGATAAAGCACTTGAGGTAGGCTATATTTAAAGTAAGAGATTTTGTTCATCCTGTACTAAAAGACAATACGGAAATATAGATGTGGAGAGTTAATAAACTTGTATATTATTCATTTTAATTTTAAGACTTAGTGGAAAAGTTTTAAAACACAAGTTCAAGTGAAAATCACAATATTTACTCAATTCACACATTTTAGGACTAAGCCCTTTCCTCCAAACAGGGCAGGAACATCTCGACTCTTCACTGTCAGTGCAGGATTTATGAGCACAACCTGCAGCAGACTGCACAGTATTAACAGTGTAACATAAACATTATGTTTTATAGTCACTGCAGCCGAGGGATCCTGGATGTTCTCACTTTGAGGAGGGTTTCACCTTTTAGGGTCGTGGTGTTTTAGTATAAACTCAGGTGGAAGTCCATTAGCAAAACTATTATATTGTTTCTAGTGCCAGTAGTTAAAGGAAACCAGTTATTTGTAGTTATACACAATTTTACTCATATTCTTAAAAACATTTTTCAGACATTTTTTAAATATATTTTGGCTAATACATGTATAATATTTACTCATATCTTTCAGACATGCTTCTAATATTTTTTGGAACGTTTTTCGACCTTTTTGCAAATATTATTTGGTAATGTTTTCTGTATATTTTACTAATATTTTAAGACATTTGAAATGTGAAATAATCTGTTCCAGTTCTTTGGGAGTATTTTTGTATGGTACTAAAATCTGATGTGCCTCTGTAGAAGTCAGGTGTCAACTTTCCTGCAATATCTTGGATTCAAAGACAGAGTTGTCCCATATACTTTCTAGTATATGTCAGGTTAATAACGAATTATGTACTTTTCAGAGTGAGAATTATGTACTCTTGCCCAAATACTGCACTTTTGTCCCTTGCCAAAATAAAAATAGGCCAGAAACTTACTACAAAAGTGTGACTGATAAGTAGAAATCAGTCTTTAGGGCCTTTTATATCGAGGCCATAATAGTGTTTCAACACTCAAGAGAGACATCAAAACAGGCCAGCGTATATCACCAGACTATTGATAGGGAGAGATGTCACTCTTTAAGGTTTCTGGGATGTCTATGGAAAAGTAGGGCTGTGTTCTTTACAGAAAATAATCAGCGACACAATAGCCTAGTTTGAGCGAAACTGACAGGAAAGGAAGATGTTCCAAATAAATACCATGAAAGCAGATGTGTCCCAAGGGAAGATGAAGGAGATAAACACCCAATTTTGATCATGTTACATGAGTTTGGAAAGTTTGCCCAGTACATGAGCAAATAAAACAATTTCCAGTACCAGCTAAACTCCTCGTGATCAAGAGTACTTCATTTCCACACACAGCTTGAAGCCAAATAAGACTCTACAGCTGCTCTAGCAGCTCTGTTAGGCTATACTTTGGCACAGAGCTAAATGCTAACGTCAACACGCTAACATGCTCACAGGGACAATGCTTACCCACTGAGATTGCCAACCACAGAGCTGCTAGCACAAAAGGCGTTATAAGCCACTAAGCAGAGCTGTCATTGTATCTAAAAAGTCATTTTCCTGGTTATTGTCAGTGGAGCATGTGAAAATGCCACCATGACATTTTCGTATCCAGAGAGGGAGGGGTGAGGAGATGGCAGCACGTAGAGGATGCCCATGCATGTGCCGACCCCTGCTATCTTAAAGGCAACTAAAAGGGTTTAACAAACAATAGAATAGTAGATTGTTTCCTCCCTTGTTTTGTAGTGTGTTCTGTTTTAGGACATAATTTCACTGCTTCTGCTCTGCTCATCTGCGTATCATGAAACCTCTTGTGCTTCCTTCCTTCCTATCGGTCAGTGGCCCAAAATACCATCCTGAGATGTTGCACATGGTGTTCACATGCTGATAACGGTGACATCCAAACAGGCGCTGATAAATAATACATTCAGATGAACATGTGTTGGCTGTCGACAACTTTGTAGAAAGCTGTAATATCACTTATGCTGTAATATTACGAGACTGGCTCATGCTAACATGACACAGTGCCTCCTCCTCTTGCTTGCCATGACTTACCTTGTCTGCTTACTCCTCCGCACTCTGCCCTGGTGTCTGCCTGCAGTTCAGTCAGCACTTTGAGTCCGCCCAACTCTCTGCAAATAGAGAAAATAACAGCTAAAGAGAGGCTGAATCAAGATTGGTGCATTCCCGATAGAATACGTTGAATCTTGTGTTCCTCTGATCACTGAGTGTCACAGCTCGATCAAACTCCAGGAGGAGAAGCACCCCAACAAAAAGATGCAAAGCAAACATAATTAAGGGGACACATTGGGAAAAGTTCAACCATTTTAGAAATGTGCCTTGTTGCCAAGAGTTAGAGGAGAAGATTCATATGCTTTATATGAAGCTACAGAAAGTCACTTCTCTCCGTCGAGAAATAGTCTGGCATTTAAAAACCACAACTTGTCATAGTTACACATTGTACACTTTTGGTTTTTGTATGGATTAAACTAAGGAGATATAACGTGTTAATTAATGAGCTTTAGAGGTCCTTGTAGGTTAGCTTTGGACAGAGCTAGGCTAGCTGTTTCCCCGTTTCCAGTCTTTATGCTAAGCTAAACTCACCATCTACTAGCTCCATGTTCATATCCAACAGACAAACAGGAGAGTGGTCTCAATCTAACTCCCAAGCAAAGGATTGTATTTCCAAAAATGTCAAATCATGATCCTGACTATAGACTAGGGATGCTCGATATTGGCTTTTCTGCCGATATCCGATATTCCGATATTGTCCAACCCTTAATTTCCGATACCGATATCACCCGATACCGATATATGCAGCCTTTTTACACCAAAATTCATCACATATCACCTATTATGAAATTAACACATTATGCCTAATTTTATGTGATGCCCCACTGGATGCAACACGGCTTTTCAAATGTAAACACAGTCTGTACAAAATAAGTTATTGAAAAAAGTGCCATTCATTTAATTGTTTGTGTTTTTAGAGAGAATATTTTGCCTCAAACAACACTACAGACAACATCACAACAAGGAAGATGCATAGCTTCAGTCCAGAGTAGTAAACAAACATAGTTCTCTTTTTCCAGACTGAGTAACGCCTGAGCCGTAACTCTGCAAATAATACAATCAATAAATTAGCAGTTAAGCTCAACATGCTAACCTGTATTGGATCTAATGGATACAGCACCAGAAATTAGCTTCTCGACGTGACAGTAAACAATGCTGTGCAATTCGGGTAAACACTGGTCTGAGAAATACTTGCGCCTGGGCGTTATACAGACATAACGGGGCTCGAGGAACTCCACACGTTTGGTGAATCCGGCATCCTGAACGATAGAAAAAGGTTTGTTTCTCGGTGTCGGCTGTTGCTTCTTTCCATCACTTTGCTGCACAGATGTAGCTTATCACTCCCCATGAATCTTCTTGAGGTGGTTGATTAAATTTGATGTATTAAAGGAAGACGCCTTGTTTCCTCCTCTCATAACCAACGCCTTGCAGTCATTGCAAAGCGCACATATACTGTTAGTAGATGACACTTGCAAATACTTCCAAACCACGGACATCTCATGCACCGGGAGAGCTGAAGCTTGTTAGCCACGGTTAGCAACCTACGAGGGAAGCGTGTTGTTGTTGTTATACGTCATCAAGCACGCGCCTGTGAACGGCCCGTGTTGCATTCAGGTACACTCGGAAATGCTGAAGCCTACAGAACTAACATCGGATGTAAAAACCCGATACCGATAATTCCCGATATTACATTTTTAACTCAATATCGGCCGATAATATCGGTGGGCCGATATTATCGGACATCCCTACTATAGACCATATATAAAGATGGACGATAGGTCTCCTCACACTGTACAAGTGAAGCATAAGGAAACAGGACAGAGAGAAAACATCTTCGAGAATCATTTATTTGACTTTATTTTTTGTTTTGTTTGGCTCATGTCCCTATACTGCAGCCAGCTAACAGGGGCTGATCGACATGTTTTGGCTTCACTTCTGGGGAGCCATCAAGCCGTCCATCTTTATATACAACTATGGTGCTGACCCATTCATCTCTCCTCCTCTTCCTCACTATCTTCCCCCTTTTTCTCTCTTTCTCTGGTCCAGCAGATTCATTCTTAATGCATCTGTGACTCTGCAGCTCGGTTTTCTGCTGCTTCTGATAAATGGGCCAATTACACTGCACGAGCAGATCTGCAGAGGAAGGGAATTCCAACCATCGTAAATCACGGCAGCGCGCAAACGATAAAGCAACGTTTCAGTAAGGAATCCATTAACAAAAGCCTTGCCAACAGCGGCTGAAACCCCTGAGACAGAGTATTTTAGCAACTTTGAAACTGTATAGAGTTTTAAAAACAAACATAAGGAGAGCAGGAGATCTTACTGCACTGTTCTGTCACGTCTCCTGATCTACTGGAGCCAATGATACTCAACACTACTGTGCAAGCTGTTTAATCATGTTTATGAGCACAGTGATTCATCTTTTTGGTTTCAATGTGCCGCAGGATTGGACAAAGTATCTACTTTTATAAATTAAAATCCTGAAAAGGTTTTGGTAACAATATCTTTCTTTATTTTACAAAATATGCCAAAGTTATCAAATGTTAAATGTCTAAAATCAAGCAACTTTCAGTGCATAAAATAGTTTATAGTTGAAAAAATGAAGTACAGAAGTTTGTGAATCCGACCAGATGCTTGCAGCGTCTCTACTGAGGATTCATACCCTGAGTTCAGGCTGAAAAAGTTGACTTTTGCCAGAGAACCTAGAGAATAATTCCTCCATCAATCATGTTGTGAGTACTTAATATATAACGTTTCATGTCCCAACTGGAAAAGAAATGAAAGCATCTGCTTTTCAAAGGTTTACAAGAGAGACACTGGAGGTGTTTCAGTCTTGTAGACGGTTAATATGTAAAACACAGTACAAACAACCAAACATTATTGACATTACCGATCCTGCTGAAAGATGGCAAACAGTCAGAGTCAAATGATCTGTAACTTGTGACTGTGTCATAATGAGTTGTATTTGCTCTGAGCATCCGGCTCGTCACTCATCTGCTGTTTGTGTGCTGCTGGTTGTGAAGGCTTAAAGTTTTATAAAAAAGGAGTGCTTGTGTTTCCACAGGTTAAAGATTTGTAACAATGGGGCTTATATTTACTGTGTTATGATATATATTTTCTTTTTATAACTGCAGTTGATCCGAGACGATGAAAAGAATAGTATTGTGATATTTGAAGAGTCATGTACTGAAACAGCACCAAAGTGTCCTGACTGCACTTTTACATCTTTTACTGTCAGCTGTGACAGTTTACTGTATGCTGCAACAACAACAAAAAGGGCAAGAAAGCAGACTGTTCTTAAAAAATAAAAAAAACATTGCTGAATTTGATTTCCCTGTGAACTGTTTGTGTTATCGTATTTATAATGCAGAGCAGCAGCGATAGACAGAGAGTGTTCAAACTTCTTTTAATGTCTATCTTTATGCCAGTAAAGCATCTTGAATGGATCTGCACTGTAGGTGTAAAAGACCGAAAAGGTGCATTATGGGACTTGACTGGTGATCCATTTCTCTCCTGTGTTCTAGCCTTCTGCTTCCCATCCCTCCCTCTGTGGCCGACAGGTGTTCAATGACGGGAATGAAACACCCCCAGCACGCTCCGTCCTGCTGCTAACACCACCGAATCAATCTGACCCCCTCCGCCATCCTTCCCCTGCCATTTGGAGCTGTTTGAAACCCCTTCCTCTGGGTTTTCGGGGGGGTACTGTGTTCATGACGAGGCCCTCCACAGATTTGATTATAGCTGATGCTCGACTCTGGGTGTCGCTGACTTAAAGGGTGATTAGGCGCTGCAGGACACATCCTGGTGGGAAAATATAAGTCCTGGCCTGTTGAGAGTGATCATCTCTCACCAAGTCCCACACATGCTGACTCTTAGCTCGGTGTCCCCCCCTCTCTTTCTGGAGTGCACACCTTATCTTTTTTTTTATACCATTCAAAGAGATAAATTAAAGCGGTCAGGGAAGGAGTGTTTTGTGGTCTGTGATGGCTAGGGTGTGAAATCAGAGCGCTGTAATTAAAATTCTGTCCCCTGCTCAGCCATGTGGACCCCGGAGAGCCTGTGATTAACCTGCAAAGGACTGCAGGGACGCGGGGAGGCAGGATGGAGGATAGAACCCAGCCGAAGTTTTGAGGGCAGCAATACCTTCTTCGTCACCGTTGTTGTGCATGTCAAGATTTCAATGCTATTCAGTAACTTGTGAACAATATATTTTGTTACAATGAAAATGATACAATGATACAAGAGAAATTGTGTTTTGGATAAGGAACCTGTGTCTTTGGTAGATGTGACGCTATCTCTGGTAATGGCTGATGTTGCTGGAGAATAAAGAGCAGCTAATGTTAGCTTAAACTCTAATCGCATCAAGGATCGGCTTCCACACAGTGAGGGAATACTACACAGTGGATGTGCAGGACAACAACACCCTGAAATATACAGTAGTTGCTAATAACATGCAATAAATAACGCTCTGTCACTACTGTAGGCAGTAAGCTAGTTAGCCGTACAAGCTTATGATTGTAGCCTACGTTAACACAATTATCACTCTCACGACGGCCCCAGTCACACGTCAACATGTGGCGAAATCCAATGCCTGACAGACCTGCTGTACCTGGTTACGGTTGCTAGGCTGTGGTTGGACAGTCATTAGCGGATGATGAATTATGTCTTGACATTTTGGCAGCTTTATCACAGGTCTTCTAATAAAGTAATAGCTGAAAGTATGAAAAGATGTTTTCTTGTAATATAGGTGGACTGACCCTTTAAATAAGGCTGATGTATGACCTGTGTAAGAAAAAACTGGGATGCTACTTTGTTTATCACACAAAAAAACCTCTTGACTCCAATTTTGTTACTGTAAAAGCTGACACGATACATTTCTGTGCTGACTGAGTCATTTCCCTTTTGTGTGTTTTACTACAAAACTAAAGCCCCACTGCGGATTTTGAAAAGTGCAAGCCCTGTTTCTTTAATTATTTCTTAAAAGACAAGGCAGCAGCAGTGCATGAGCATGCAAAAGCTTTCGCACGCATGCAGAAAGTTCAGTCATCACAGTGCGACTGAGTGACTGTACCATCCTCAGTGAGTCACAGGACAATGAGGTGCAGGCTGCGATGTCACGTGAAACAAGACACAGTGAAGGGCACACTGAACTAAACAAACAGAGTTGTGAATTGATAGGACGGTTCGCAGAATGATTATAAATAAATAGGAATAGGAGTTTATCAGAGAGATAAAAGTGGCCAAGATGTGACGGTGGTATCTTCTTCCAGTGGCTTTTAAGGCGGAGTAATGCAAAACTGACCTCCGGAGTTATTAATGAACACGATCAAGATGGATATTGACTATTGAATGTAATATAGCACAAATCCCTGTCCTTGAATAGGAGAAAGGACACCCCCTCCCTTTGCACACACAGCTAAAGAGATGGGACACAGAGAGCAGAGCTGTCAGGCAGTGATTGTCTGGGGAGATGACGCCGAGTGTGACAGCTGAGCATCCTCTTCCATCACTATTTCTGTTCGAGACCTGGAGCCGACCTCCAGGCTCACATCACAACTGCCTCGAACTAACACTCATTATACAGGAATATCGAACACTTTAGTCCCAAAATAGTATGTCCAAGAGGTTTACTCCATTCTTAAATGTGATCAATAGTACTGAAAACACATGAGAAGACCAGACACTAAAAACTCTGAGTATTTGCACTGTAAAGTATACTTTTCACTGTGTTAACTAATAAAATAAGGCTATTTCCAGAGAACTACAGTACGAACTTATATCTCTGTAACATTGGCTTTGTTTTATGCTGTACAATATAAGTGACAAATGTATTTTATTAAAGGTATGCTAGTAACAGAAGACATAGAGGTTGTTTCTTCATCATCTTCTTATTCTCTTATGTCTGTTCTAGAAGTTGGCCCACTATTTATTGGATTGATTGGATTTTTTAGTTTTTAATGTATGTCGTGTGGTGAAACTAACATTTTCCAGTGTCTGCCAACTTGTATCATGATCCATATCCTAGGAACAAATTATACTTGTGCTATATGTATGTACATCTGAAGAAAAGCTCATCATCGCCTCACATTTAGTATTTACAGCAGGTTCATCTATTTGTGGTGCACCGACTACCTGTTTTTTTTACCGTTATAGCACCTCAGTGCTTTGGGCCCATACTGTATGTGGGAGGGAGGCTTGTGGTTTTGTTTCATTCATGATTTCAAAAAATAAAACTTTGTACTGTTATTTACATTATTAGCCACTTCAAAGCTCATTTCAAATGATCAAAGTATGTCTATGTAATACTGCATATGTGTAACTAATTATGCAACAATTGAAGTTTAAAAAACACATATTCACTTATAAATGAATTGATTTCTCTCACCATTATTCATTATTATTATTATGATGAACTATTGAAAAAATCTGTACAGGTGCATGGAAAATACCTGCGGTTAGTTTTTTTCCTAGTCTGGGGTGGCATTACAAATAGATCTGGCGTTGTGCTCATTGACTTAAAGAAATAACCATTTTTAAATCAGCATTTTCTTTGATGCCATGAAACATGAACATGACCTCAGTGGGGCAGAGTTGTCACTCACTACTGACTGCTCAGGACAAAACAAACCAAGATAACCCTGTCTCCCAACAAGAAAGAGGCTAACTTGAGCACGGTGTCAGGCTGAATGAATGAAGCTAAATTAAATGTCAATTCAGCCAAACTATCAGGGCGTTTTTTTCCAACAGAGCTCGCCCACTTCAAACCAGTGAGAGGAAAAACACAAATACGGAATCTCTCTTGTGAATTGTATCTCTCTACTTTTGACATGTGTAGCTTTGTAGTTTGTGTAGGACCATGCTGCTAATATAACATTCATAGTGTGTTTTGTAATTGTCCTTAAGTAAATTGGACATTTGACATTCAATTCTTGATGTATTTGCCTCTATCAAATTGTACACTAACCCTAACCCTCTTCCTCTCTCCTTCCTCATGCCATTGCCTCTCGGTCAGACCACCACCACCCGTGAATATTCGATTAGCCCGGACATCTGTGCCACCCCCAGCATGCCCTGCCCATCGTACCATTTGAGAGATTGTGGTCTATGTGTGTGTATATATATGTGTGTGGGTTGGGGTTTAATCTAGGTCCCAGAAGGGGGGGGGGGGGGGGGGGGCAGTGGCCCAGGAAATGATGCATCCCCTGGGAGTCAAGGAGGCAGCAGGGAGGAGGCTTATTGCTCCAGGGAGCACAAATGTGGTCTATTATGTTTATTAAATCAAACGATAAAGGCTCGGCATGTTTCTTTTTTGTTGGATTAAAGCAGTAAGCAAGTGGTTCTCTTTTCCTCAAAGGTTTTAAATGCGAGTCTTTAAACGTTTGATATGTGTGTTATGTAACAGCATTGTGGTTAGTGGGCTAGAAACAATGTCAGACACCGATGTCACAGGAACAGATAAAAAAACATGTTTTTTGTGTGACCAGTGTGGAAAATTAACACCAGTCACCTGCCAAATAATGCTGGTGAATTTTTGGCTGTGAGTGAGAGGGCTGTTCTAAATTCCCCTGTCCGCTTTTGGAAGGAAACCAGCCATCATGTGGAGCTTCTTTTCCACTCTGGAAATCATATTTGGAAGTGGTCGCCAAATTGAAATGGTTAACTTCCTGCTCTGTGTGTAGCAAATGATAGTTTTACCAAACGTTTGAGGACATTAAAGCTCTCTTCTCCGTGCTTCAACTGTGAGGAATCAGCAGGATTTTTGCATTTGCCCTGAGTGAAGAGGCATAAACATACTTTTCCTCTGGAATCAATCAGCATGCCAAGAATAACACGGCCAGACTCCTGGGCTGTTAACAATATTACAAACATCCGGGCTTGTTTAGATTCTGCTGGGAGTTTGAGTGTGCAGCTCGGACCGTTTGCCCAACTGTAGGTTTGGCTGAAAAGTCATGAAAATGTATCAGCTTTGGGGAGCTTTCTGCTTATATTAGATTCCATCGAAGCACTCAGAAACATTTGTAGTCGATGCTTCCAGAGGTGACTTGAGACCTGGACTCAAGTCAGATATAGATCACAAAAATGCTGACATGACTAGGTCTTTGACTATCATGTCTCAAGTCTGTCTTTAGTCCCAAAAGATTTAAAACACTTACGATCGACGAGACGAGAATTGCTCTTGAGTCATAGTTACGTTACAAAAAAAGAGCACTTCAGACTTGAGTGCTGTGAGAATTAGAGACTTGAAAGTGAAAAGACTTAAGTCTCATGTTTCTCAGAACTTAACTTGGACTTACAGTTGTGATACTTGACTCCTAAAGACATGGTATGGGACATGACAGCAAAAACATTAAAATGTCGTGTTTTGATATCAGGAAGCTGTGGTTTGACTAAAGACTTGGTTAGACAAGACTTGGGACTTGACTCACATTTGAGACAAGCTTCACGTTACTTGGTCTTGACTGCTGTGAGATTTGTTTGACTTGAGACAAAACTTGAGGTTTGGGCTGACTTGACCTTTAAAAACCACAACAACAACAACCAAAACAACATCTCATGTTTTATCCTCAAAAACCCAAGACTTGTTTGGACAAAACTTGTGGCAGAAGCTCTGGTAGACTTTAGTCACAAAAAGGAGTTGGGACTTGGAAGTGTTGAAAGACTAGACTACCAAAAGACTTGACTTTAAAGGGAAAAACATTTTGCAACCTGGGACTTGAAACCTGACTTGGGATGTCCTGCCTCAAAAGAATAAAAGACGTCTCTGTAGACTTGGATTCGAGTAAGACTTAAATCACACAAAAATTAGGACTTTGAACATTTGGACATGACAGCTGTAAGACTTTTGGTGTTTACCAGTTAAAATGAGACATGTTTCCCTTTCAAGAACTAGAGACTTTAGATGACACTTGGTTGGACCAGATTTAAGACTTGACTTGGGCTTTCCCCCAAAAAACAAAAGACAGCTCGTGGTGCTTTTATCGACAGCATGTTTTAATATGCTTAATACCCAAAATCAACACTGTGAGAAGCAAACAAGTGCAGCGCGTACAAAGGTCGAAGCGTTCAGTTCAACAACATCCTTTACACCACATGTTATCTTCCCTCTGAAGCTGTTTACGTCTTTGAAAAAACAAGTTGTTTTAAAGTACAAGAAGGCAGGTTTATATAGAGATGACTTCAGTAAGAATGACGCTTTTGGAAGCTCAGCCCAGGGTTGAATAGAGGTTTTTTTTGTTGATAGAAGGAAGTGATGAGAGTGGAGAGGTCAAAGTGGTCAATAAGGCGTGGATGGCTGCTCCTTCTTCCATCATTCCTCCCGTACTCTGTCTCTGCTCTCTAACTGTAACACTCCACGTCTGCCATTGGGCTCTCAAGGTTTTTGATGTTTCTTGTTTATCGTTAGATACTTAAGCTGCTCTTCTAGTCTCAACATCGATGTGTGTGTGTGCGTGTGCGTGTGCGTGTGCGTGTGTGTGTGTGTGTGTGTGTGTGTGTGTGTGTGTAACAATCTGTGGCCTTGGAGTAGCTTGCCCTCGAGATACAGTACGAGACGTTGAGCTCTTGCGTAATTCTGGCTCGCTGTGCACGTTTTTAACAGGCCTGGATATGTAACACATGATTTGATGAATTAATGCGAGTTGTACGTGACGATGCCTTCGTGTGATGAGCTAAGAGTGGGAAAAACAGCACGTCTGTGTTTGTTTTCTCGGTTTCCCTGTGATTGCATGTTGCTGTCAGCGATTGTATCTGTCTGTCTATGAGCAACATAAAAACATCAAACCCTCCCCCTTCCTCTCCTCCACCTCCTCCACCTCCTCCGCCTCCTCCACCTCCTCCTCCTCCTCCTCCTCCTCCTCCTCTCTCGGCCATCTGCCTGATACAACCACTACATGGAGCTTGTGTGTGGTCGACTGCTTTCTCCTCATGGTATGGAGGGCTAGAGATTTGGACGAAAATCTGACAGGAGGCTGGTGGGATTCCTCTTTGGTTTTCTGCTGCCTCCCCTTTTCTGCATCACCCATTTTTCATCCTTCCCTCTCTGTCCCTTTTTCATCTCCTCTGCTTGTGCAAATATTCCCCTGAAACATTTGAAACAGATGCCCCTAATTCCTCTGGCTCCACATTATAAGATCTGCCCAATCCTGTGGGAAGAAGACAGAGGGAGGAAGAAGAAAAGGGGGTCTATTCTCCTATTCCCCTCACATATACACATGTATGAAAGGATTTGCAAGATGGGGGGGACATAAAGCACCATCTCACCTGACAACAAGGAGCTTTTAAGAGATTTTAGAGGGAGGAGGGGATTCCATGATGTAAACCAGCCAGCGGCATCAATCTTACCCGTCGAGCGCTGACAGAACAACAGCATGGATATGAACCCCCCCTCCTCCTCCTCTGGAACACACCCTGTTTTGGATGTGATTAACCCAGATGCCACCAAAACAGAAAAAATAAATAATACCCGCCACACAAAAAAATGAAAAAGATCCTACCGTTTTTGTTGTACGTGTGGTCTCTTTCCGTGACGCCAAACACATCCAGTCCTGTGGAGTAGTATCCACGCGTCCTCCCCTGTTTCTGTCACACACAAACACAGTCAGTCAGTCAGTCAGTCAGCGAGGCAGGCGAGTACATTCACACACACTCCTCTCTCTGTATGCCTCTGACTCTCTCTCTCTCTCTCTCTCTCTCTCTCTCTCTCTGCTCCAGCTGAGATCCTCCCTGCCTCCCTCCTCACTGCTGCTCTGAGTCTCCACCCTTCAGCCAAACGCTCAGGCTGCAAGAAGCTACCCTACTCTTCCCCCTCCTCCCTCCTTCTCCTTTCTGCTATCAGGACACACTCCCTCCGTCTCTCAAAGATCCACAGGATAAGCCTTGACTGTCTCTCTAAACACCTACAGTAAACAAATGCATACCAGAACAGCTGACAGTCTGAACTAGCTGGATTTCAGTCTTGTTAAATATTCATACTGGTCCCTGCCTACGTTTCTGCTGCTCATTTTCCCTCCTCTTACAGTAACTCACATTTAAGTTGTTTGCTTGGCAAATAAAGGCAACTGTGTATGTCTCCAGGCATTGCATGACAACAACGAAAATAATTCAACCCTCAACAACAACATCCTGCATTGCACACATGACAAGTGCCCTGGCAGAATTGAGGCTTTTAATCGTTTAACCACTTGTATACTACAGTGAAACCATCAAAGATTAAAACAAAAAAAGAAAGACAGTCCCAGCAACTGTGCACCAACACGCATAAACAGACAGAGTTGCTCTGAGTGTTTACGTACTGGATTTTCTGCATGTACAGGATACACTTAATTAAGGCAAGACCAGCAAGATCAGCTTTTGAGTGTATATACAGTACATGCAGCTAGTGTGCATATGAGAAGGGGTGTTAATACCTTAACTGAGGAGGTTATGTTTCATAGGTTTGTATATGTATGTTCATGTGTCTTGTTTTTAATAAAATATCTCAAAAACTACAGGATGTAACTCTTGAAGACATTGTGTAATTGCAAACAAATTCAATAGACGATTTGCAAATCTAAACCAAGAAATACTGCTAAATGTACAGACTAAGCATAAGTGATGCTACAGGAACATGTTCAATTTGAAAGCCTGTCACTCAAAGGGTGTCCGTCTGCATTTGATATAGATTTGGAAGAGTTCCTTTTTCCAACCCCTAGCAGTCGTGGACATGATTTGGAAGTTCTCTAAAAAAATGTTGTGTTATCTATTTAAGAGCTTCATAGTGTGTGAGGTTTTCTTGTATATTTCTGACTGTATGCACGTGTTAAAATGTATGCACATATTCGTGTTTGCAAGAGCATACCGTACATCTGTTTTCATGCATGTGTGTGCTTTGCCTGCAGGTAAACACAGCTACCGTTTACTCATCTTCACCCTACTGTCTGAACTGAACGTCACGTTTTCTGTGAATCACATTTTCCTCAGCTTCATTCATGCAGATGTTATTCTCTGTGAGACTTACAGTAACCGTTCACATCCGAGGAGAGACAGAGAGAGAGGAGGAGGAAGATGGAGAATAAGTGAGTCATGGTTCCTGTGGAGGCGAACACAGGAAGCCTCTGTCATCAGCACACCAAATTGATCTGCGATAGCCCTTCTTGGGTCCCATAAGCCAACGGTTTTCAACCTCTTGAGCCTGACGACCCCCACAGGCCTATCAGATGTGCTCTTCATCAACACCACCTGTCATGTTCCAAATATGTAAACTGGATGTAATTTAACACTATTAATTAGCCTTTATTCTTAAAGCAGTTATTGTTGTTTAGGTTTCTTTAGTCAAGTTTGCACTCATACTATGTGGAGTGACAGAAACTTTTCAACCATTTATCCATTACTTTTTATATTTCAACTGTTACTTTTAGATATTCACACCAAGTATAAACCCACTCGTGTTTCAGCCTACGGTTAGCTATTTCAGCCAATTATCCATTACTTTAAACTACGGATTTACACAGTTTATTCATTAGCCACAGTTAGCTACTCAACCAACTATCTGGTAGTTTTAGCACATTATTAACTGTTTACCCATTAGCCTACTTTAAGCTAACGTTTTCAATTGCGTATCCATTACTTTAAGCTAACTATTTCAGCTGTTTTTCGATTAGCCCTCTTTTAGCTTTAAGCTCCCCCTCCCGACGTACAAGTACCCCTGGTTGGGAACGACAATATGTCATGGCCATGTTGAGCATCAGCAGAGACCGTATCAGTGAGCCCCCTCCCTCCCTCCCTCCATCACTGGAGAAGAGATAAATCCAGAGATTTGTTTATTTGTAATCTGATTACTATGTTTTATTATCGGCTCGAGGGATCATCTCTGAACCTTGTGGTGTCAGTGCAGCTGTTTTGGTTAATAGGCTGGTTTATTAAGTGCCGTTAATCCACCTTTAAGAGGACGCAGGCAGATGTGGCAGAATTGTTATCACTAATTGCCTTTTCTACTGCAATAAATAGTGCTGTTTCATGTATAAGGGTGGTGTTGAAATACATTTCAGCTTTTCGGGAACCTTGATGAACTGCTTTTGATTCAGATTAATCATGTTTGAGGGTTTTATGAGCCTATTGTGGCGTACAATTTTAACCTACCCTTCAGTTAAGGTTAAAATATGACCACATTTAACAAGATTTTCAGACAAAAATGGTGATTTGGGGTTAGGAGGAGGAGGATCAAGGATGCTTGAATGATCCTGTACGAGCAGTGTTTATATGAGTGTGTGTTTGTGTGCACGAGGGGTGGGGCTATCACGACTGGCGGGGGGGAGGGGCCTGGATTTCATTTCTGATTTGAGACCATCTGGCTCCTCCAGGCAGCTGCTGGCCCGAGCCGAGCCAATGCCCCGTGGGATTTACAGAGAGGTCACCACCACTGCTGCTGGAGACACACTGTCACCTAATACTCTCAAACAATCAGCTCAAATGATCGCCCACACACACACATGCGCTCACAGATGAGAAGATAAGGTGCATGGAGGTATCAGGAAGGTTGCAAATTGGAGAAGGCTCTAGAAAGAAGACTGTGAGATGGGGAGTGTAAAAATAAAAACAGGTGCTAATGGAACAAATCATTAAGGTCAACACACTTGTTTTAAATCTAACAACACATGAACATAGTCTGAACACCTAATTCAGCAAGACAAAAGAAAGGAGAGGAGAGGGGAGAAAAGGGGGAGGTGATGGAGACACAGAATGGATTTTCCCCCCTCTGTGTTGCCATGGCGACAGCAGTGGATAGTGGATGACTGATTTCCTGTACAGCTGTGGAGCTCGGAGGGGAGAGGGAGAGAGAGAGAGAGAGAGAGAGAGAGAGAGAGAGAGAGAGAGAGAGAGAGAGAGAGAGAGGGAGAGAGAGAGAGAGAGGGAGAGAGAGAGAGAGGGAGAGGGAGAGGGAGAGGGAGAGAGAGAGAGAGAGAGAGAGAGAGAGAGAGAGAGATGAGAGAGAGAGAGAGAGAGAGAGGGAGAGAGAGAGAGAGAGGGAGAGGGAGAGGGAGAGGGAGAGGGAGAGGGAGAGGGAGAGAGAGAGAGAGAGAGAGAGAGAGAGTTATCTATGTCGGAGAAAGGAGGTGGGGCTCACTGAGGAAAGCATCCATGTTTTCTCTTAAAGTCTCTCTCTCTCTCTCTTTTCTGATTTATTTAAACATTCACTCTTTATTTGATTTAGGGTTTTCTTTAATAAAGTCAGGAGCCCACACATTCTGCAGCCAGAAACAGTGGTGGAAAGTAACTAAGTATGCTACATTTAATTAAAAGTACTGTAATTAAGTACAATTTTAATTTATTTTCATTTTATGCTGCTTTAGACTTCTACTCTACTGCATTTATCTGACAACTGTAATTACTTTTCAGAGTAAGATTTTGCAGCGTATAAAATATGATGCAGTTTAATTTATTATGAAACTAACCAGTAATATAAAAGTAAATTGCAACATTAAGTAATACTATTCAATAATACTATACATTTTGTTGATAATACTTTTGTACCTCAAGAAGCCTAACACTTGGCTTCCTCAGCAGATGGAGGTCAGTAATGCAGAAGGGAAATTGAAAGACAGGAACCAGGTTTTCAGGCTGGCCAGCAAACTGTGTGATACAACATTTACAAATGTATTACACCTTTTAGGCTGATTATAGACCAAACATAAAAATCAGAATCTCTGCCTTTGGTATTCTTCAGATACTATGAAAGAAAATTCACCATCAAGCAATAAAAGCATCTTGTCATTTTGAACTTCTTTGTTTAAATATATATATATATTATTTGATTATTTACAGTTCTTAGGTTCATACACAGTTAGCTGTGTCTCTATTAGCCTCTATTAAGATTTATACTGAAATAAATAAATTAATCTACAATTGAATAGACGTAAACATAAAACTAAATTGCATATTAATTGTAGATTCAAGATATCTTTTCCACAAATCGCATGAATTACACTTGACTCAGAAACAAAGGCAGCAGTTAGTGCTAAGCTAGTTAGCTTTAGCAGGAGATTAAAACTGACCAGCTAGATGTTTTTCCCTATATCATTCGCTACAGACTTATTAAGTTATGTTGAATAACTAGCGGACAGATGGGTTCATTACAATGGATACTGTTCAATGGCAGATAATAGCAAGGGGGAAACAATAACTAACGTTAAATTATGTTTTAGCTTTTGCTCTGGCTAAAGCTAACTTTGTAGTTATTGCACACTTTCAACTCATGCCTAAAATGACATGTTCATGTCTTTTGTTTTGGCAAATAGACGCTAAAGAGTCAGTCTTATCACAAGGTTTGCTTTATATTTTCGCCTAAACATAGAGTAAGTGGCTGAAAATGTCTAAAACTAAGCAAAGGTAAATTGAGTGGCACTGTGTCTTTACCATGGTCTTTACCTTGAACAGCAGCCGATAACGCGAAATCACGCGAGAGTTCCATCTTGTCAGGGTGAGTTCAGCCCATAGACTGCAGCCTAGGGTTCAGCCGGACAAAACGTACCAAAGCGTTTATTCAAACCAAAGATTCAAACTGAACCATGGTGCCTCGGACACCCTGCTGTGTAAACAAACCATTGCCTTTTTAATACCACAGTTACATTCACGCCTGTTGCTCACTGTTTCCAGGCAACACCTCGTTCAACCTGGAAACCATCCGGCCAATCAGCGTCCTGTGAGGAAAAACTGGTAATTGGGGGGGGGGGGCGACGACACAAGAGCAGATATCTTCAACAGGGATACTGCACGGGTTTTTTCTCCAAAAATATGTCTGAAAATATAGATCAACATGAATGCAACGTATTGTTAGCAAAGATACATTTGTGACAAAACAAAATCAATTTACACAACCCTGATGAGAGGCTTACTGTCTTATGCGAGGTAGCCACTGAGGGAGCCATGCACAGACACAATTAGTGTGCCCTCCAAATGTATGTTTAACATTAACATATGATGTATAAATAATGAATATGTTAATAATGATCATTGTAATATCGTAGTATTGTATGCACCTTAAAAAGCTGTGTATAGGCTTTAGGCCGCCCTTACTGTTAACTCAATTAACTCAATTTAATATGCAACTCAATTTGATGAAATATTTGTAGTAGGGGGTCCCTGCTTTGTCTCTCTTTCAGCTAAGGGGTCCTTGGCCTAAAAAAAATAGAAGACCCCTACACTAGAGCATGCACAAGAGGCCACTGCTCTTTCCAAACAACAATGGGGGCTCTGAAAGAGGTTATTTTAGATGTTGCAATAGCATCAGTTATATCAGAACCGGCGACTTTTTCTTCATTGAGAGAAGAGAACGGCACTGATGGCTTATATAATGGAAAAGATTTTGGCGAGAGTTTGATGGTTCATTCTATCACCTTCCAGATATGTTTTGAAAGTGCCTGCCCGCTCCAATCAGTCTCCAATTAGGCCTTCTCAATAAGAAACAATCAGGGGGCACCTTAACACAGCGCTGTTCGAGTCCGGCCCTGGGCCCTTTGCTGCAGGTCTTTCCGGGTCTCTTAACCTCTCTGTTGCTATCTAAATAAAGCATAAAATGCCTAAAAACCGTCAGGACTGGATGAAATAAAAGCACAAATAATACTGTCCATTTCAGTTTGACACAGGGTGTGCCTCTACTTGAGGAGCTACAGAACAAATCCAGTGTTTCACATGCTGTTCAAGAGTCAATGTCAGGTCAATAGTGTCAAAAAGATTCATGAGGTATATTAAACACATGAGTAACCAAGGCTATGGGCCACTTTACTGTAGGGACAAGGCCAGCAAGGAAACAGATCACTTCTTTTCCATCTGCATTACGTTGTAGCAAAATATCCGGCACCCAGCGATATGCTGTTATGATAATTTTATTCCATATTTAAATAAAAGCTCCCTTGATTAACATGTTTGTATGTGTTATTGTCAAAAAGCAGAATTTTAAGCACAAATGTTTCTGTCGTCCTGGTAGCCACTTCCTCCGGACCTAAGTTTAAAGCTATACGGTATGTATTTATGTGACACTGAGCTGATGCATCAAATCTGAAGTGGACAGGTGGCACAAGAACAGCACTGCCACCCTCAGGCCCAGCTGATACTTACATGAACGTGTGAGAACACTAGAGGGCAGCAAACACTAAGGAAACATTTCAGGGATGTGATGCCTCCACCCGGGACCATCATAAAAATATTATCTGATAGCCACATTAATTATATGTAATGGTAGCTCAACTAATATTGTGTGTGCAACGTACAGAATATGCATGTTTGTTACTAGAGAGAAAACTGTGGGTAGGTTTAAATGGCACAAATAAAACTGAATGGAAAAGTCCTTTTTCTGTAATATTGCCTTTTTAAAAAAAGTTATAAACTGCAACTCAGCACCACTTTCAAATCAACACAAAACAGCAGAGCTTTTGGCAAATAAATGTACCTTTTTATTGGATATTGAGAGCATTAGTACCAAGAAGGCACGGACCAGACTTCATAATAACAAATCTTTTTTTTTTCTTTTTAACTACAGGGTGACAAACTTTCATTTTTTCCTGAAGGGAGATCCTTTCACAGAAAGGATTATGGACACAGACATACAGACTCTTACTTAGTGTAAGTATGACCATATATGGAAGTCAGAAAAGGAAGCTAGAACAAATCATGAGGACTTTAAGGACATGGGTTATGACTGTATGGCTGTGTACCTTAATACATACTGTTTTACTATACGAAACATCATTGTCCATCAAAATATGACTTTAGAAATTTTCCATTAATGAGTAGAAATAATTATACGTTTAAAACAGTGAAATAAAAAAAACGTAAGAAATATAGAAGTTGTTTTTAATTACACAGCAGTTTTCAAATTCATGTTTTGTGTTACAAATGTGTTTTATAACACCTTGTTCGGCTGCTGTATCTGGTTTTAAGACATGGGGTGAACTGGGACGACAAAAAAAACATGGATTTAAAATGACTGTAAATAAGTTCTGCATGAGTTTCACGTCACACAAAGTAAATAAAAAGTAGCTTTTGTCTGTACATTTCATGACGTCAGGTTGTTTGTTTTTGCTCACACACTTGTAAAACAACTCATGTCTCAAGATGTCACCCAACCAAAAAACTTTTACATTTGAAAAACAAAACGTCCCGTCTGCAGATGACACATGTAACACAGTGAACACTTAACATGTAAGGAAAAAGTTTTACATTTTAGAAAATAATCACGTTACCGTAAAGAGTTAGATCCAGAGTTTTGTAAATCCATGATCCGTACAAAAACCAAAGCTATCAGGTGGTAATTACGCAGATTTAGTTAAAGCCAGGCTAGCTGTTTCCAGTCTTCATGCTATGCTAAGCTAAGCATCCTCTGCTGTAGCTTCATGTTATTGTACTGACATGAGTGGTATCGGTCTTCTCATCTAACTCTCTCCAAGGAGTAAAAAATGTATTCCCAAAATGACAAACTATCCCTTTAACATCACATATGGGCAGAATCCAGTCTTTTCCGATTAGTGTTTTTCAATAACTTAAAGTATCATTTTAAGCACTTGTATTTTTTTTAAAAGCATGATATTATCAACCAAAGCTGCAACTGTGGCACTTTGAATTAGAGCTGCATGATTTATGAGTGAAAAAACCCCGCATTTGTTGTTTTAACAGCTTCCTGTCATCATTCACACCAGTTGTAGCTGAAATTTGAGTTGTGATTAATAAGAAATAACAGCTTGTGACACATCCTGTCATTTCTCTTGATTCTTACTGAGAGATTTAAAAACCAGTCTGTCTTGTTCAGAGCCACAAACATCACATGTCCTTAATACTGTCACATACATTTGCTTGTAATACTGAATGACATCAACTGCACTCTGAATAACTGTCCAACATACACAAGTCTGGACAGTTCAGTTAAAAAAATACATGTACAGAGATTTCATGTTAAAGGAGAGGATGGAGAATAAAAAATGTAACAAATTCCAGTTCAAAATGACTGCTGAAATAAAAACAGAAGACGTTAAGAGTGAAAGACAATGGAGCAGAAAGGAAGACTGACATGTACGCATCAAAATATATTGTTTGTTTGGGCCGACAGCCAACCAGGCTCCATTTTGAGACTAGATTACAGAGGAGCTTTTGTGGCGGCAAACTCAACGCAAGTCAGGACATGTAGGAACTTACTCGACCTCATTCCTCCCAGGGAACTCTGCCGGGGTTCACGGGACATTTGTCAGATAGAAATTAGGTCTTTTGGACATTTAAGATGCTGAAGAACTGGCTTGGTGTGTACAAAAAATAATGTTCATCTTTGAATTCTGATGGCTTAAAAATGACTAAGGTGAGTGTGTGATTGTCAAGGCGAGAGTTTGACACCTGCATAGTGTGATGAAGGCACATCGGGTGTGTGTTCACATGATTAAGAATCCACTCTGAGAGGGGGGAGTTGGCACACTGCACTTCCTGTTGAGGTCAAATGAAGTGGTGTAGAAGAAGAATCTGCACCTACTTCCTCTCCAAGGATTATGGGTTAATCTTCCCTCCCCTCCTTTGAAATGTTTTTATATCATGGCTGCACACTGAGAAAAAGTTGGACATAGTTTGTTTCCATTTGTTGTCTTTGGTTCGTAGCTCAGAGTGATTTTGTCCTTTGTGTCCTCCAGAGAATTTCCTTGATATGCTCTTCATGTCTGTGCATGAGTCTCTGTCTGCTGCACACACAGTCTGTTCATAACTTTATAAAGCAGGCAAACACAATGTGTGGTTCTTGAAACCCCAGAGGACACAGATTTGAATAAAAAGTTTCCTGTCTTTTTTTAAAGAAGATTACACGATCCCTTTTGTTTCCTTGTCACACAGGGGAGCAGCTCAGGTTACGTTTTAAAGACGCAGGTTTCTCTTAAAACCAAGTGTCCGCTCTTTAAGTTCCCTTTTCAGCCTCCATGTTTGTTTGTTAATTATGTGTTATTAGTCTGAAATGTAAGCGAAGTTGCTGCCAACTTGTTCACCTCTCCAACACTCCTTTCTCGTCCCGTTCCCTGAGGGCTGAAACATCTCTACACAGGAGCAAAAAGGTCGCCTTGTTTCAGCCTCTGTCACACCACAAACTCGGGGACCTCCTCGCTGGTCAGGTCCAGAGAGAAGTACTTGTTGGTTCTCTTTATGGGAAACGGGTGCTGCTCACCGAGCAAGCCAGCACGTTGATCGGCGAGGCCCTGATAGCCGCCGCCGCCGCCGTCGCTCAGCTCCTGGGCGCAGCCGAACGTGTAGCTGTGAGCGGTGTCCTGGCAGAGCTCTGCCCACTGCAGGCAGTCCTTCTGGTAGAGCCGCACGTCGTCTAGAGACTGGCTGTGTCGGTCGGTCGAAGACTGAGGCTTCCTGCAAGCAGATGTCTGCAGGTGGAAAGCAACAAATCAAATATTATGAAAGGACGACTTAAAGGAAAAGTCAAAAACATTTACACTCTTCACTTTGTAGTCATACTCTAAGTAACTTCCCCTCCTCTTGTACTGACAGTGCTTTAAGCTTGATTTAAAGCTCTGCGTTAAAGGTGTTAGCTGACTTGGGCCTCCTCCAAAATGTAACAACACGTTGTGACTACGGCAGCTACAGTACAATGTAATACTGCGACTGAAGAAAATTCATATTTAAGTTATGAAACAAGGCGGAGCGTCCCACTTGAGATAAGCAAAGAATATAGACACAGTTACAGTGGGGATGCTAGTTAAATTGTGCATTGGCTGGATCACATATGATAGTGTTGTGGTGGTGAGATCAATCTGATGCTGAACTATAAATCAGAACGTATGCGGTAAATAAGCTTGTGAATGTTCTCATTTATATGCGGTAAATATATTTGCGGTAAATATCTGTAGCACCTTAAACCCCTCATGTCATTAAGAATCTTGCTTAACTCTGTTCCCAGAATTGACTAAATATTTACAACCCCAATTCACATGAAGTTGGGACGTTGTGTAAGATGTAAAACCAAAATAAAATGATTTCCAATTCATCTTCAACCTTTATTCAATTGAATACACTACAAAGACAAGATATTTAATGTTCAAACTGATAAATTTAATTGTTATTTTTGTGTTTCTGTGAATTGGGGTTGTATAAACAAGCTTAGTAATAGTGTTTGATTCAAATTCAAACATGATTCCTTTTTAGTTAAGGTTTGGAGTATGATTGAATTTTGCTTCATATTTAATGTCATTATTATCTGCCTTCATCTTTCGAAGAGGTAATTAAAATGAAAAAAAAATATATAAAAAGATCATTTACAGTCTGATCTGCTGAAAAAGCAGTTCCCTGTATGATAGTTGAACATCACCACAACCGGACTCTGTAGACACCAAGAACTTGATATTTCGTCGCAAAAACATTCAAAAAGCCGTTGAATCAGCTACACAGTAAATGTCCTTATGTGACGTGCTGTCATTTACCGTCAGACCAGTTATCAATATGACCAAACAAAATAGGATGCAAAATAAAATTAAGTTAATTGAAGTCTTTGGATGTTGCTGAGTATTGTGTATTGCGTTAATACAAGTGCACACGATGCTGTGACAGCCATGAATTCAAGCTGAATTACCTGTGGCAGAGACTCGATGCTCTGTCCTCTCATCTTGACGACAGTCTCAGAGGAGCTGGAAGTGGAGGAGCTGACGTCTTTTACTATCAGTCCTGGGGAGGTGATGAAGACATGCTTACAATTAGCTACACAATGAAACAACACTTCATCAGCTTCCCTCGGCTCAGCGTGGACTTGCTTTGTGTTAGCCATTAAAGATAATTTCAGAGATAATAATTAACCCTGGGCTTCATAAGTAAAAGTAAAGCAGTGATCAAGTGAGACGGCGTCTGTACCTGAGTATCCGTTGGTCTGATCGGGCGACATGGTCAACATGTCCTCGGTGATGTGGATACACAGCTCCTGGTCCAGAGCCATCTCATGAAGCTCCTCATAGTCTTTGGGGTCGTCCACAAGCATCTCAATCTCTGAGGGAACAAATGTTGTCTGAATACCTACAACTCAACTCTCAGCAAAATCCCTGAAATAACTAGAACTTTCAACCGGTAATCTGCGTTTTTGCAGCAACATTAGTTGTAGGTAATTGTTGTAGAAATCACTCAGGGTGTGTAGTCTTTTTCTGATGATGACATTTAGGTTTCTTTAGGTGCCTATCTTTGATTAGCTATTAGGGGTGGAACGGTTCACAAAATCCACTGTTCGGTTCACATCACGGTTTTGGGGCCACGGTTTTCGGCTCGGTTCGGTTGTTTTTTGTCTTTTATATTCTAAAAACACCATGTATCAGATCTAGAGCCTAATAATTAGATTATTTTTTAATCAGATATTCTTAAGGACATGTCATGCAATCATGCAAAAACTGAAATAATGAGGCAGCTTGTTTAGGGATTACTGTAACAATCTTAAATTAAAGTGAAGTGAGATTTTGAAACAGTAGGAGACACATTGCTGCATTTACGTGTTTATATATTTATTTGGCAAAAAGGTAAACGATTGTTTGCCTTCTAGGTAAGAATATAAACACTTTTACATTATCAAATCTTAGAAAAAAATAAAAAAATAGTTTTTCTTTCACTAAAATACACACAAACAGCAATCACTGAACTGGCTACATCAGGGTTGTTCAATTAATGTGGAATTGAGGCGAAAATGATCCAAAATGAGGGGCCAGAAAAAACATGAGCATCACATTAATGGATATTGTACATAATCCAATATAGTACATATATTGTCTTTATTTTATCAATGTAAATAGTAGTCATGACCTAAAAGTGCAACAAGCTTGTCAAAAAACAATCCTTGTTAAATGAACAAACCTGTGAACCAGAGGTTTACACTTAATTATTGGACTGAAGTACAAGTTTGAGGCTCCTCTCCTTTACTTGAGTATTTTATTCACATGCTTCTTTATACTTCTCCTCCACTATAAATCAGTGGAAATATTCTACTTTTTACTGCACTACATTTATCTGATTACTTCAGTTACTAGTTACTTTACCAGGCTCACAAGCACACAACATTAGTTTATTAATAAAGACCTGTAAAGACAAAAATGAACATAACATAAATGCAGAGTAGCATGATTTTTCTGTAAATACCTAATCAACTTATCCTCTTTACACACTTTACACACTTCATAAACCGAACCGGTAAACACGTGAACCAAACCGTGACAAGCGTACCGAACAGGACAGATTTTTTCAATAAACCGTTCCACCCCTATTGTGGTAATTGTTACAGATGCTAATTAGCAAATGTTTATTTTAAAGAAACTGCTGAAGCTCCTGGCACAAACGTCAAATACATTATGTGAATTCTTCTTTAGACAAATATTCCATGAAAACAGATGCAAGCTTGTATTATTTATGTGGGAAATTTAAAAAATATCCAACACATCTGTATTTCTGGTATCCCTCTAATGTTTTATAGTTCTTATCCTACTTTCTTTCCCACTTTGCATTACTTTGGATGAAACATTGACTCTTACCGTCATCATCTAGTATGCGCTCCTTGCCGCTGCTCTCGATGCCGGAGGTGTGTGAGCTCCCGTGGCTGGTTGTGGACAAGCTGCAGGTCCGTAGGGGTCGGTGCGGGGCCTGACCCGGGGCCCTGAAGCTGTCTGTCTCAATGCCAGAGGTATGTGAGCTCCCGTGGCTGGTCGTGGAGTGGCGGGACAGGCGTTTGTGATGAGACATGCTTCCTGCGCTGCTGCCACTGGCACGGGAACGTTTGTCCAGCTGATCCATATCCAGTTCGAGAGCATCGCTGATGTACGACTCTCTGTACTGCTTCTTCTCTGAAGTCAGACAAACACACATACATGTTAGTATACTGTATATAGCCAATTGGATATAGTTCAAATGTGATTTCCATGTACAAAAACTTGAAATACAATTAAATTGTAACCCTTAAAAGCAAATGTTCAACATTTTCTGGTGCATTAGATGAAAGGATTGATACGACTCTCTTGTCTGTCTACGAAATATAAAGCTAGAGCCAGTTTGTTTGCTTAGCATAAGGACTGGAAACAGGGAACAGCTAGCCTGGCTCTGTCATAATGGAACAAAATCCACCTACCAGTCTCTCTAAGACTCATTACTTATAAAAACATTATGTGCCAGTTTCCCAGACACAGATTAAGCCCAGTCCAGGACTAAACTGACTTCTGTATGAAGACTCTGCATTTAAAATTGAGTTTAATCTAGGATTAGGCTTAATCTGTGTCTGAAAAACCATCTCCGCGTCTCTTATTTAATCTGTACGAAAAACCAAAGTGTAAAAATGACAATTTGTCATTTTACAGAAGGCTATGTGTCAGACTGTTTTTGGACACTCTGAGCAGCGACCAGCTCTAAGACCCCAGGAAGTTACTTTTCCATCCTCTGTTGTATTTCTGACAAAGTAGCTGCTCAAGTTTTTTTTCTGAGGTTCCTGAGGTTTACAACTTTAAGAGTGATGACAGCCACACACTGTAAGACAAGAAATGAAAGAACAATATCAAATTGCTGTAAAATACCTTCGTTTTCCTCCAACCGGCGGACTTGTTTGAGAACAGGCTGCAGGTTCATGTAGAGACGGTGACTGTTGCTGAGCAGCTGCAGGAGGTGTCGAGAGCGCAGGGGACAGCCTGTGTAGTAGATGAGTTTACGTGCCGAGGGCAGACCATCAGGAAGGATTTCAAACTTCTTCCCCTGAGAGAGTGAGAGGAGAGAGAGAGAATTGGAGAATGTTGATTACAGGACTCTTTGTTTTAAAGCAGTGAATGAAATAAGATTATGAAGTAGGAATGTGGATTTCAAATTATGATTGAGTGCCAGAAAGTCCCGAAGGCAAAACCTCAGGAGGAGGGCCAACTATTCTGTAGCCAAACACAATGCAACAATCATTCCTTGTATCTGTTCTTCATTTCTTTGTACAGACACTGAGAATGATGATTTTCCAGGGAGAGGACATGTTGGCTGAATGCTCGGGAAAAACTAAAATGGTGGTTTTGTGCTTTCTCCCGCGCTTTTTGGCAAAGGCTCGACACAATAACAGCTGTCTTTAGTGTCAGCGGGTTGTTTTCAATACAGACCAATAAACATTTCTGCGAGGGTTTGGACTTTCAAAGGCGACGGGGTGGGTTTAAAACCCTGGAAAATGCAAAGAGCTGCACATTTCTGACCACAAGACTGAGCCTTTATTTAACCAGACGTTTGTTTGCAGCTTAATCAAAGGTGCATAGGTGAGGAAAGCACATTATAGGTATTTAGCTTTTTACTATCAGGAAATAAAGTCATAAAAACCAACTGACATTGGCTCATTGACAGCAGCTTTCCTATAAAACATGATTTTCTTTGGGTGCTGAGGTGTCCTTGAGGCTGAAAGACTTCCTGTAAGACCTGCTGGAAAAACTCTGGGTGGGAAAAAGAAGTTGAGTATTTGTCTTTAACCTCAAGCTTCCCCTCTGCAGCTCCTAGTGGCCGCCAGTAAAACACTGAAATCATACTGGGCAGCGACTAAGTGTGAATGAAGCAAAGTGAGTGAGGAAAAGCAGGTTACTCCTGCATTAAATCGGTTTTCTCCCTGGTTCTTTCAGGATGAATTACTAGCAAATGCGATAATTTGGGGGGTACTTTATAAGCTTCAGGACATTTCTATGTAGGTTTTATGCATTTTTAAATAGTTTTTGCGTGTTTTTGACACACAAACGTTTGTTTATAAAAGGATAGAGGAGAGCGTCTGTGTTCCTGGAATAGAAAAGAACAATGTCATATGTCAAAATTAACTACTGCCACTGTTGCAGTTACTGTTTGCTCATGGAGGAATTGTTGCATCTCTGTAAATCATAAATGATTCATATAGTGCGGCCTAGTCCTACTCCATTGTATTTGGTAATGATTTGTCGCTATAAATAAAATTCTTAACGTAAGGAAAACCTATCTGCCCTGGGAGCAGGTTACCTGAATTTTTTCCATCCACTGTCAATATGTACGCTAATGTCCCTCCCTGACAGATGGTGCAAGATTTTGAAAAAAAGTTTATTTCCATGGTCTTGCCACCAACCTTTTGTCAGTTAACTGTGTCTTTCTGCCGTGCCAATGTCAGTCACATAACCTCCTTAATTTGTCTGATGACATAAACAATCACGAGCCCCAAACATGGGAATCTTTCCTTTACATCCCACATGACATGAATTGGACATACACTGGAATCTTTATTTTTGCTTCCTGTTTCGCTTGCTTCATTTTGCCAATTCTCACCGTGGAAAATCATGATGTGCTAGCTACTTGAAGCCCCTGTCCGCACTGTAACAATGAACCTGTTTGAAGTTTGTGTTTTCTGGATTGACTGATTTAAGATGCTGAGAACACCACATTTCAGGCTTTTGGGGTTAAAATAGATAAAGATCATTTAAAATCCACACAAACTAAATGAATGGCTCCCCTGCTGGTGTAACTCTATTCCAGACCAAGTTCACTAAGCAGCAGACTGGCGTCAAGTGGTGAGTTATTAAAAGGTGCTCAGGCGCCACTTAGAAAAGTTTCTTGTTTCATGCAGTACACATGGTCAGTCCATCTAAGCTCTCTGCTTAGGACAGCTGGACAAAGTTCTCCTCCTTTCCAACCAGACCTCCCCAACAGGCCACACACATCGAAAACTCCCCACATCACCCACAGTGCTGTTTTTATCCAACAATCCCTCAACAGAAGATCAGCATCAACTAGAGGCCACTGGCACGGTGGAGGCAGAGTTTAGATCCAACATCATATGAGGGTGATTACTTCTTTTCAGCTTCCATGGGGAGTAGATGAAACTCTCACAGTAACTTCTCTTATTGCGTCAGAAACACTGACACACCTTTTCTAACATTGAACAGAAAGAGTTCCCCTTACAAAAGTCAACCCCAGACAAATATCCTGAATTTAAAATCCCCCTGAAACCATTGCAACATCTGGTGTTTATTGACCCACACGTCCCTCCGCCCTGCTCCGCACTCGTTCGGCCGTAGCTGCAGCCGTGGTGCCAGCGGTGTTGGATGACGTGACTCGTGGGTGGGGTGGAGGAGAAAGCCTGTTATTCAGAAGAAGGGTGGGACGGGGCCACGAGATGCCCTTAACATCCACAGTGAAACCACAGCGGTTCACTCTCACGACGCTGCAGACAGCAGACGCGAGGAAACCACGGAAAAAACAAGAATGAGGAAAACAGGATGTCTTTACTGTGAACTGTGTGGCAGATGCGATGGTCATTTGTACCAAAATTAGACTGAAGCCAAACTCACCACAAAACCTTCCGGGACAAAGCAAGTTTGTCAGTCAGGGGCCTTACAGTCATGCAACCTGCTTATAAAGCCCCTTCAATTATATACAACTAAAGATGTAGCAAAAATTCTGAGTCTCAAGGGCTTGTTTTTGTGCAGTGATAAGCAATAATGACCTCTCTGGATTGTGATTAATAGCCGACTGGCAGTAAAAATGAAGCTGTCGGAGTGAAACAGATATATAGTGAGCTTCTCTGCCTTATTGCGATAACAGAAACCCTATGGAAGCAAATTAACCGACTGCTGTGCTCAGCTTAACAACAGGCTGACTCAGAGCACAGATTCAAGAATATTTAACAGGCTTTCCTTTAAAAAGATACAGGGACACCGGTGATAATTGATAAAATGAATAAATCCAGAGGCACGTATAGAAACGAGAAAATACTGCTGCTGATTACATGGAAATATGTATACAGCATACTATGTGTGTGTGTGTGTGTGTGTGTGTGTGTGTGTGTGTGTGTGTGTGTGTGTGTGTGTGTGTGTGTGTGTGTGTGTGTGTGTGCATGTAAGGAAAGTCTTCCTAAATCCCTGATTAGTTCCAGAGGACTTGCGGGGCTAAGATAAAACAGCGGTGTTGAGAAAAGAAGCCTTGCGTAAGAATTTCCACGACCCTGAGCAAGAGCTGGGCTTTCAAAACATCGCCATAAGCCAGGGGATGCTTGGGTTTCGTCATTGCTGGAATGAGTAAAGAAAAAAAAAGTACCTATGAAAAATGTGTTGAAAATGGTGCATCTGACTCACCACAAATACCAGTTTTCCCACGTTGGTCCAGGGGAAGTCATACAACAGTTGCCTCACAGACCCGACATTCTGCAACACAAAAGCACTGAGTTTCAATAAAAGGCAAAAATCAGATACAGAAATACTTTTCAACTGATTTAAAATTCAACAAATAAAAAATGATGACACCGCTGCAACACACTGAAAAATCTCCACTTTATGAGTAACGTGTCTTTTATTCAGCTGTGAAAGTAGTGTTTCTCTGTTTAAAAGAAGTAATAAATCTGTCAATGCAGAAATATTTTATACTTTATTTCATCTATCAACTTGTTTCAGTCATTTTCTCAAACCAAGACACAAGAGTGCAGTAACATGGCTTAGTATTCTTTGGATTATCTTCATTGTTGATTCATGTGTCAATTATTTCTCGCTTAATCAATTAACGACTTTGGGGCATAATATAAAATAGCCCCAAGACAATGTTGACATCTTAAAAATGCTCTTTTGTATATATATATATATATTCTTAGATATATGACGATATTCAATTTACAATGTAATGTTTTATAACAATGCTGACCCCAATTGTTTCACATTTTAAGAGAATACAATTTTAAGGACTTAATACATTCAACATTAAATACTTGATGAGATAAGAGATGTTTTCAGCACTTATTTTTAAGAAATTATGAATACATAAAGCAGGAAACTGGATGAGAAAGCAGGAATAAATATCTTTAAAAATAATCTTAAAAACCACATTAGACAATCTTAATTGTTAAGAAACGTGGAGTACCTGAAATATTTGGATACCACGTAAAGTCAGTCCCAATGTAAGAGATGCCTCTACTTCCTTCTTGTCCTGTTGAAAGAGAGAAGATCAAATATACAATATATCAGGCAAAAATAAAGTCAAATGTGATACAGTAGAATATCCTGAAATCTAAAGAGATGCAAATACTCCCCTTAGCTAAATACAAAACGATCAAAGCAACACCATTTGTATGCAAGCATTGATATCTACAGTAGAGAGTCAATGCCTTGGATGGAAATAATAATGTGTATTGTAACTGTAGCGACTGTACATCTGATCCTGTCCTCTCACCTTGTAGAGTCTGTAGTAGTGGACAGTGACATCATCAAGCTGGGCGCACTCCTTAATGTATTTGAGGTGCGCCTCTGAAGCCGTGAGGGCAAACTGGTCTTTGTGCATGTTCGGGATATGCCTCAGGATGTACTCGCGGCCTCGCTTGGCTATCACCTGAGTGGGGATAAAAAGAGTGAAGCGTCAGGCTTTGGCTGCCCTGAAGTTGTACAGGCTCATATTGGCCGCGCAGGTTGCCAATGAGGGTAATGAAGCTTCCTGCCACAGGGCAAACAGATGTCAACCTGGAGAGACTGAACAAGAGCCAGAGGCACGGACCGGAAACACACTTGCTAAGCTTTGCGTGTGGCTTTTGAAGATTTTGTGAGAAAGCTCCCTAAGCACCTAAATCTGTGGAGAGATTTACTGTAGGCTAAAGCTCATCATCAAACAATTTCCTGTCACTGCTGGTTTCAAGTAGCGATACGAAGGCAGGAGGCTAATTACAGGAAGTGAAGGGCAATCAGACGGGTGTGGCAGTTAAAGCCAGAGAGGTGGAGGATGGTGGTGGAGGTGGTGCCAGTGTGGCCTAGAATAGCCATGCTGGTGCATTTCTCAAGATTAAAAAAAAAAAAAAAGAACAGTGTGTGTGCCACTTCCAAAGACAAAAATAAACTTAGTGTCCCAGTTCTCATTATCCCTCGTGCTCAGATGTGGAGCTGTCGCTAAGTGTTTGGTCAGCGTGATTAATGGAAGATAGCTGCAGACCCACATACTGTACACACTGCAGGATGACAGCCTGAAACACACCTTACTGTAGTTTTCAGCTCCTCAGTGATACAGCAGTTTTTTTTTTGTTGCTCTTTTTCAGCTGAGACCTATTTAAGACACTGATGTTTTACAAGGACATTTGCTGTGACTCACTGGATACTCAGACAGACTCACCACAGAAGGATTTACCAGTCTAGTACAGTGATGTTTACTTTATCATGCACACTTAATATTACTTTTAAGCCCCTTGTATATGCTGCAAAAGAGAGCAATTAAAATGTAGTACAACAGCCACATGACCAGGGAGCTTTATTGCATGTCATAGCCCCCTCTAAACCCCCACGTTTCCTGCAAAAAATTGCCAATAGTTTGTTCCTGCTGCGTTTATATATCGTTATAAATGAATTAACTTGAATGTTGGCCTGACAAAACAAGACATTTAAAGACTTGGACTTTAAGGAACTGTGATGGGAATTTTCCCCATTATCTTACATTATATTAACAAAAAGGAATTCATTAATGGGGAAAATAATCAGCAGATTAATTGAAAAAAAAAAAAATCCTGCATATAAAAGTAAAAACCGAAAGCAAGGAGAGTACACGACACAGCACTCAAAAGCCAAAGTAAATGGTCCCCTTCATTACATATAATAAACAAGTGCCAGTAATTTAAATAAAAGCCAGAGAGAAAATATGTCCAGTTTTGTTTGTGAGTAATATAAGATGTAATCAGGCGCAGGTGCAGAGGGACAAGGAAAAGCAAAATGTGGTTTGGTGTGAACATAAAAGTTAGGTTTGCACGATGATGGTCAGTCATCATAAATCATCTCTTGTTCTCTGCTAAGTTCGATATGCGAGGGTTCAGCCCACATACGGTACTTGTTGGACATACTCACCCATGGGGGGAAGTAAGCTTCAGGTTCAAAGTACTTCCCAAAGTGCTTGTTACGCTTGAAGTTGCCGAGGTCAGCCTGCAGGGCGAAGGCAGCCAGGAGGAAGTAGGCCTCCTCCCTTTGGATACACTGTGATAGCAGCACCTGTTTCCTCAGGTGCCAGTAGTAGTAGTACCTGGCTGCCCGGTCACTGCAGGGAAGACAAAAAGCCAAATTACAAGGTTAATTATAGGTTAACTGGTGTTAAACCGAGTGATACTAAAGCAGGTGGTGTGGTGGAGCTCTACTTGCCTGATCAATCTCCCGTTCTCGACGTAATACTGAGCTCTGAAGTGAATGATCATCGGGGGCCCAAACTGGTCAATGCCCTGGAAAAGAAACACATGGAAATCTTTGTTTATTTTCTAACGTTTATATCAGCTGCTAGGAAACTCGGCATCCGTTTACAGCCAAAACTATAGAAGTCAGAAGGAGCAAAAATATGTCATGTTGGTGAGTTTAGTTTCTTTGATTATCATATGCTGTTATAAAAAAGGTACAATCTGTGATCCCAACATTGACAAAAAGGTAGTATCACCACATAAATACAAATGAATGCTCTTTCGTTATTCAGAATAATACAAGACAACAGCTAAAGCAACAACTATATGAAGTTATTTGTGTTTCCTGATGCTGTCCAAGGTTTATTTATATCAGTAATGCTCATAAACAAAATAAACAAGCCAATCAGGATGAGAAGCTTAATACAACTCTTTACGTATGGAACTGGAGCCCTGAGGCAATTAGCCTAGCTTAGCATAAAGACTGGAAGCAGATGGAAACAGCTTGCCTTGCTTGCTCAAAATAATAGCTCAAAGCCACTACAGTTCAGAAATATTCCTTCCAGCACCTTTAAGCTGACTAAACATTATTTGTTTAGTGTTTAGTTATTTGTTTGTTTATGCATACACAAACTAGAATTACTGCCTTGCGGTTGTATGCATCTGTTAACCAGTTAAGTTGCCGTTTACATCCAAAAATATACATTATGTCTGACAAACGGGCATAATATATGTAGGGAAGACTTTGAAAGAATTGAATAAAATCTTCAGCCCTGCAGCACAGAAACCCTGTCAGTTAAACTCCTGAAAGTCAACAATCATTTCTCACCTTGCTGGCTTCTCTCTTCCATTCTTTGGGGCAGTATTTGGAGAGTTTCTGATCCAGCTCCATATAGATGTGTTCATTATCTGTCAGGGGAGCAGAGGCACAGGTTTAGCACTCAAACCCACACTTTTGTCAGTGAACATGGATGTATAGGTGCCTTCATGTATGCATACGCACAGAGAAATCCCCCCTGAATGCGCCCTTTTCAAAGACTCAAGCCTCAGAGCCTTCACATCAGACAGCCTATGCACTTCCCTTTGTACTCTGGTGTTTCTTTTAATTTCTTCACCTCGCTCTGCCGTGCATTATCTGCTCCTGAAGTGACACCTTTCATAAGCTTCAGGCCTGCTGATGTGATAACTCTGCTCCTTTTCATTGTATAGAAAATCAGAGGCTTTCTGGCAGAACATCAATGATGATTTCTTATCAAATTGATAAACTGTAATGGAGACTAGATGAGAATAATTATGACTCAATCTTAAATTCTGAGTAACAACACACAACTATGAATATTCAGATCCAGGTTAGCGGCTTGTTTTCTTCGTGTTAATTTTTTCTCATGAAAATAGTTTGGGTTTGTTATTTGGGAATGATTTGAGATCTCTACCACAGAGACTTCTGCGGCCGTCCTCATACAATTGCGGTCAATGACATTTGGTTTGTGGTGCTTAAAAAATCCAAATATTTGGCTACATTTAAAAACTACACAGCAATGTCTGTTTCCAGAAACAATATCCCTGCTGCTCGGGTAAATCCACAGACCGTGAAAAGGTTTCATTGAGAACTATTTGGGGTTGTACATCGAGGGTGGGTGGAGATATGTGCTTTTTAAGATTTGAGGGAACCAAACCTTGAACTTCATCTTCAACTTCCTTGAAACCAGTGAAAAGTTGCTGATTTGAGTTTAAAAATTACTTCTGTTGACAAACTTATCAACTGATCATTTCACTTTTAACTGCTTCCACTCGCCATTTAAACTGTCCCAGAAATGTACACTTTACACACTAATAATTATCAATCATCAATGCTGGATATACTTTATATTGTGAAGTAAATCCTCAATAAAACAAGCAAACAAAGACATATTTGAACCTGTCTAGAGTGGACAGGGGGACAGCGGGTGACAAACAGGGAGTGGGTGGCCTCTGTTTGCCTTGGGGATTTCACGCTGTTCAGACAAGCACTTTAGGAATGTCCCACAAACAGACCCGTTGGCTCCTGCTCAACTGACCTGCTGGGCTGCCATTGGCTCATCTAGAGGCCAGCTGTCTGAAAACACTGCCTTTGCAATTTACTCTCCCTTTGCAGTTGCCCACAACTGTCACCTGCTGTCTGCCTCGCCATAATGCAGACGCAGTGACTCAATCTATACGTACGGCTCTCACTGTGCTGTCACCATAAAAAATTTTTTTAGCATTGCTGCACAATGGGAGCCAGTCAGGACGAGGAGGCCCCGGTTCCTGGGAGACTGCCATGACATGTAGGTGAGACATGCTACGTTTAGGGTAGATTCCTGTTTCTCAGCGGTTATTGGTCTAAGGAAAGAAACTGCCTGGTTACACTGTTTTTATGAGGCTCTCTTACTCTTTGTGCCTGCATTTACTCCACAATTTACATGACGTAACCATGTGAGTATTTTAAAATAAACTTAAAGGCCTTTTCTTGACAGTCAGTCAGTCCACTAGTTTAGATAAGGAGATATGAAAGTGGACAGAAATTAAGACTACCACAACATATACACAAACAGAGGTATGATTTGTTTATTTCCTCCAAATGAATCCCTGAAATGTGAAGTCTTACTCTGAATAACGCTGAGTCCAAAGAGGTGACAATCCTTCAGCCTCAGGAGGTCACACACCTGGACCAACAGCTCCTGGCACAAGGTCTTCACCTGAGGAGGAGGAGAGAGGTGGAGGAGGAGGGTCACTTTTGGCTTTGTAAGCTCCTCTGTTAGCCTTAAAATAAATACTCACACATAAGCTATCCCAACGCTTATGTCTGGTATGCATCATATATATACAAAAAGTATTTCAATTAACCCTTGTTTTTGGCAACCAAAAATGAAAACGTGTACATAGAGCCGTTGTTACAGAGATATAATACATTTCTGAGATTTCTGCACCACAAAAAACAGCTGCCAAGAAATACTGACCACAATTTGTTATGAAATTAAAAACCTCTTAGTGTATGCACTTAAAGGAATATTATAACAAGCTTATTCCTTTTCTTCATCCGAGTTGAAGAGGAGATCGATACTATGTCTGTATGATAGTTTAGCAGGGTCATCGCTATGTTCCCTGTTCGCATAAGCCTAGGCCTCTGCTGATTTAATTAAGCATTTTGTTAGGGTTAGGGGTTAGGGGGTAGTGTTAGGGTCTACATCGGCCTATTTGCCGTGGAATTCGGCACTGATTGTGGAAAAAATAACAGACCAGGAACATAGGACCCTTTCTGTGAAAAGCGGAGGAACATAGGCACACTCCCTTGTTTGGCTTAGCATAAAGACACAGTTGCCTACAACCAACTCCAAGGAGTTTGATTTATCTGTACAAAAAAATAATGGGTTTTTTCATAGCTGAAAATAAAGTTTAAGTAGAAAATTCTGCACCTTCAATGCTAAGTTATGCTGTTCTTCTTTTATAGTTTGAGAGCAGCATTGCTATAGATGACAAAAATATTGTTTACATTTGTACTCACATTGACTATGACATTTAGTGTGTCATCATTGGGCAAAAAAACACAGACGCAGCGGCGGTCCTGCATGGTTTTGTTGTTGTGGAAGTGCAGTTTGTTCATCTTCGTGTGGCTGAGATAGGACAGGCCCTTCCGCCTGCTACCAGAGCCGCGGGCCCTCTGACGACCCGCCTCCACCACACCGCAGGCACCGACACCACCACCACCACCAGTCAATGTATCCCTGCTTCAGCTGCAGCCCAGAACAGACACAGCAGCACCTATGGGCTCAGCAGGCCAAGCAGCACTCACGAGGCAGAGCATGGGGACCTGAGTCAGTCACTGTGGAGACACATAAGAGAAGATAAAGGTGGAGAGGTGTTCTGCAGTATGAGGCAGAGGCAAACAATGCCTGGTTGACTAGAAAATAAAATTGAATTGGTTTAAGATCAAAATTAGCATTTAAAAATAGCAAATATGCAGAAGAAAATGTTCCCACTACAAGAGTCCGACATGATCGGAGAAATAAAAGACAGACGGACCAAAAAAGATGGCAGCATTCCTGTTTGTGTCTGTTAATATGTGACATCATTTTAGGGGAATGTCAGCGACTCCCGAGGAACATCTGCACATCTGTCTGGAGAGGAACTGATGAGATGTAAAAATGGCATAAAGGAAACGGAGACTGGGTGACTCATACCTCAATCAATTGATTTCTTACTTAAAATACAACAAAACAAGTGTGGAACATAAACTTCAGGGCACTTTAACAAATCAGAAATGCAACACTGCGGCAAAAATAGCAATGAATTACCGTGCTTTACTTTAACAGCTGTTGAGAAACTTATGCACAGGGTTTTTGATGTAGACTCGGGTATGACTTTGTTGGCTCTGTAAGCCAAACAGCTCCACATTTTCCTCCTGGCATCGTTTTTGTCAACTCATTCAGTTCTGTTGACATGCCCTCGGCTGTTTAACTTGAATTTTTCACCGTCTGCTGGCAAGAGGCAGACTGTAGCTTTGTCCTTAAGAAATACAAGTATTTAAAATGTCCATATACAAATTGTATTTTCTCTTTTGCAGTGGTATTGTTTTGAAGGAAATGCTTACTTGTTATCAAAGGGCAAAGTGCTTAAAGAATGTGAAAGAATATCTGCACACTGAATTTAAAGTTGCAGTATTTCGACGTGTTTGTGAATTTTGACTTTATCCTGCACCTGAAACCAGGTGAATATTCACACGTCTGCTTCTATATAATGACAGCATTGTGTTCCCTTGTTCTTTACCAACTTTATATCTCTTTCACACACACATATGAGAGAGAGAGAGTACCTCACCTCTGACATTAAGGGCGTGATCACACTGTCCTCCCGGACCACGACCCGGACTTTAGGGTACTTGTCCCCCCTCCCTCTCCCCCCCGCGCCCCAGCCCCGTTTGTACTCACACTACCAGGGCCTCGGCCAATACTTCTTGCTGTCCATACGCCTTCAAGCCGTAACACGTCACACGCATTGATCGCGTGTGTGTGGCTTTGTTTACAAATCTTTCCATAGACCTCTGAGTTTTTGTGCGTCTTGTCGACTGTTTTTGAATATTTTCATCCGACCAAATCTGCAGTAAACACTCCACCTCCGCACCACACCAACGTGAACCTTTCACCGCCATTGTTGTTGTTGTTAAATGTCCGAGCATGGTCCGTCCTTCTATTTACATGTCCGAACAGGCGGACATAACGCTACTGCCGTAGGGCTCGTGCGCGTGCGCGTGCACGTGCGCACGCTTGTGCTCGTACATGTGCAAACGGCTCCGCTAAAGCCCACCTCTTTCAAGCGGGCCGTGGACGGTCCGCTGGCCCCAGGTGAGCGCGGAGCGGGTGCGCTCACACTACTTAAAGGTACTAGACTTTAGCTGAAAAACCGGTTTTGGCCGCGGCCAAAAGGACAGTGTGAGCACGCTGTAACAGTTGTCCTGTGAGCAGCAAGTAGCTCACAGCATGAATTGAGCCTGAGGAAGTGTGAGGCCTTCAGAGGGTGTGAAAAGTCTCAGACCAGACAAAAGAATGCAAAAGAACTATCATTCCAGATTATCACTCCTTCCTGTTGAATGTCACTCACCTTTAAGCCATGTTGTCATTAAAAACAGATAGGACGGATCACATTACAAAGTGACAAACAATTAGCATTTAAAAAGATGCAATCAGAGAACTGAAGGTTTATTTACAGCCCAGAAAAGTTGAGGAGTTCAAGTTTTGCAAACCATCATACAGTGTATGCACATCAGCAGTAACCAGAGAATGGCCCGGTTAAGGGAATGACCGGATTATTGAAGTTCCCCTCGTATACATGAAAGGGGGTTTGATGGGAAAATGACAGAGTAACTCGACCTCCAGTACAGTAGGTGGCACTCCCAACATACAGCTGGTCTGAATACAGCTTTTTTCCAGTTCACCTTTGTCAAAATCCCAAACGGCCGACTTTTAGACAGAATTACGACCGAAACGGGTCTTCTTTGTAGTAAAGTTATGTGCCGTTGCAAAGGCCTCCCTCAGTTTAAAGGGCTCTATTGTTGTTGTTTATTATTTATTGTTTTTGTCACATTGTATTAGGTGCCGTTGCTTGATGTTTACACGCCACCTCTCTCAGGCAGGCCGTGGACGGCCCGCAGGCCGCAGTTATGCGCGGAGCGGGTGCACTCACACTGGTCAAACGCACTAGGCTTGACCCGAAAAAACGGTTTTGGCGCGGTGCGGAAGGACAGTGTGAGTGCACCCAGTTTGTGAGTCACACAGTTTGTTCTGTCTTTATAAATTGGGACAATGAACATAAAAGTGAAAAATCTGCCTTCAAACCCTTTAAATTTTTACTTTAACTGAGCAAGCAGCACAGGAAACATCACCACAATGACGGACTGAACTGATACCAATAAACAACAGCTTTAACTGTTGGTTTGGACCTCTGCTGCAAAGTCAGAAAGTGCTTTTCAGGCTAAGTACCCATTCAATAAGCCTGATGTCGACAAATAACACTGCTCTGTTGCAGATGAGACGGGGAGCATTGTGGGCAGAGCAGCCATAAATACACATACTGTTGACATACAGCATCAGTTCTCATTAACGCCGGTCATTGGATGTGCAGTGTGGCGGGCAACCAGCCACTCAGCAAAGTCTGCCATGACTGGGACGGCTGCCCGCACTGCTGCTGACCTCGACTAAACACAGCACTTCTGCACTGCACTGCACACACATATAAACATGCACATATATGACAAAAATAGACGTACATTTACATCAGATGCATATATAGCCCCATCCATACACACACACACACACACACACACACACACAATGGGTGTGTTCCTGCTCTTTTTCTATGACCATATGTCAGGAGCTACTACAGAACAGCTGCGTGATGGCAGCAGGGTTAATTAGAAGTGAGATCCATCTAATTGGATCACTCACTTCCCCTCCAGAGGTCGAGAGTGATGCCAGTAAGCTAGGATGGATATAGTAGTTGCAGAAAATGAATGGCTTTGTTTGCCAGTAAGTTGTCAGACACAAGAAAAATAATAAGGAGTACTGGAAAATTTAGACCATGTCCAAATCCAGAAGTACGTTTTACCTGCGTGGGGATGTCTCATTAATTCAGGTTTGTAGTGCATATGTGAAAATTCCTTATTGCACGAGTCTTTAAATAGTCTACTCTTTCTACTAAGAATTAGTTCTGCACAAAACTCCCCCATAAAACCACAACCTGTCATTTTATAAAACTTTGTTTTTTGTACACATTAAACAAATGAGCAATTTACTATTTACCCTACCTTACCTTTGAACAGATCCTATTTTCAGTCTTTGCACAAATCTAAGCTAACCTGATGCTGGTTTTAGCTTTGTATCAATGATACTGACATGAAACTGGTATCTCTTGACAAGAAAGCACACAGGTGTATTTCATTTGAACTTGCTAAATGTTGTCTTCAACATGGAATTTATCATAGAAATGATTTTAGTTTTCTTTGCTGGAAATATTCAGCTGATGCTACCATGCTACTGTATCTACCACTCATCTACCCAAATGTTTAAAAAAAATAATAATTGAAAAAGCTGTTTAAGAACCATTTGTCATGGGTGTTTCTTTGCCAGGGTTTGAAATCTGCGTACAAGGTAGAAACATTCACACTTCCAGTTTTAATCTCACTGTAGAAAAGTTAATGGCCCTTGAAGTGGGCTCAGTTGAAGTCATATCATATTGCGTTTTCAGCCAGAAATATGATTCCTGACTTCCACAGACAGATCCAACTTACAACTCATTTATTATGCTGTTGAATGGTGAAAGCAAATGACTATGTTGGTCTTTGGAGACGGGGGTAACTCAGGCATGACTGAGTACAGTCATTATTGATGGGTTTAAAGGTGTATCGTGTCATGTCTGGTCTAAACACGAGACATCACCACAGAGGGAATGTCCACTGTGAAATTAAAGGGTGGACTCACTGTGAGGGAAGAGAGTGCTGGATAATGAAATTACTGCTGCTTTCCATCCCCCCCTTTTGCTGCCGTGCAAAGTGTGACGCAATACTAAAGTCCATCTAAAGCAGCACACACACAAAGCGCAGCCAACTGAGCTTCCTCCTGCCTTTCAAACAGTGATTCTGTCAACGTGGCAAACCTCAGTCACCAAATACCACGCTGGGATACAGAGAAAGGGCCTCTGTCACAACTACACCTCTCTCTTTCCCTTCTCCATTGACAAAAGAGGGACGGAGAGAGTCTCTATGTCAAACTGTTGGATGGTGGAGTCAAAGAAAAAGTTCCTCTGCTAAGAGGTGAAGGAAATGAAGGAGGCGGTCACCGTGCTGATTTAAGAATAGCTTCAGATGCAGCATGTGTCAAAGCTAAGGAAGAATAAGGGAGAGAGTACAGGCTGGGTATGTACAGCAGAGAGAGAGAGAGAGAGAGAGAGAGAGAGAGCAGGAGGGAGGGAGATGGAGAGAGAGGCAACGCTCGAAGCTTAGGCATGAAAAAAGAAAAAACTGCTGCAGTCAGGAGAATTCCTTACTAACATCTGCTTCTCATTCACACAATGGCGGCCTTTGATTCCTGATGCACACAACGAGCAGCACCGCCATCGTCTCCATGTTCCCACAAACATGCATCCTCTGACAGCACCTTAAAACCTGGGGCTGCATGCATGCACTGTAATCCCTGATCTGGAGTTGGACACAGGTCTCATTCAGTAACTGACTTTGTTTGGTTTCAGCTGATTTGAGAACTAAAGTTATTGTGTCACCAGTTGGACAGTACAGTAAAGTCAACATTTAACCTACAAATATAAATGATGGTGTAATATTTTGAGGTAATTTAATGGTGGGAAACCAAAGTCTAACGTGTTACTTTTTCTAACCAAATATCATTTTAACCACTTACTTACTTGCAAAAACCTGGTACCTGCTTCAGACCGGATGTGTCTGAATACGGTGTACGAATATTGACACAGAGGACTATTACAATAAAGTTCCTATACGACTGCAACTATTTTGATAATTGTTTAAGCCAATTTAGCTAGCAAAAATGCCGAACCCTACTTAGTTCAAGCTTCTCTATTGTGAATCTTCATCTTTTGTGACAATAAACCGAATGTCTTTGGGTTTCTGACTGTTGGACAAAAGGTGTCTAAAAAGTTAGCCACCATGCCCCTGTCTAATGTGGACTAAGAGCCATGTCTATGGATGAATTTAGACGTCTATCTAAAGTATGATTAGCAGTTGGATCTAATCCAAAATCAAAGTCTATCTTTGTGAAAATGCCCCCTGAAGATATCAATGTGGAACTTAAGGGGCTGTACTCTATATTCAGAGCATTAATATAGCAGCAAACAAATATCTGCTCTGTAAAGATATAGTGGTATAATGGCGTACTGTGCAGGTAATGTTCCTCTCCTTCGTGTGAGAGTTTCTCTGTTTGTTTGATAGCCAGTCCGGCCAGGGCGGGGTCGCAATACCAGACACCGCAAGGCGTCCCAAAACGCTGGTATCTGACGTGTTGAAGAACGGTTGTTGAGAACCGTGAGGAGGCAACTTTTTGTCACCATTTCGAGCACTGCCCCTTAAAAGAAATTGTGATGGGCACTTTTTACATTCTATACACCAAAGGACTGATTGAGACAATATAATAGTTGCAAAGTGTAAATCAAGTCATTAACCAAGAAACTAAGTAGCAGATTAAGTGAAAAATGAAAATAACCTGGTGATAGACTGAACTAAAAGCTAACCTAACAATACATGTAGATCTTTTAAAGAAAAGGCTATTGCAAAAACCGTTTGGCCAAGTAATGAAAAACCGTTGGCAACTAAAATATCCCACAAACCTCTAAAACATGGGTGTCAAAGTGATCCAGTAAAGGGCCGTGTGGCTGCATGTTTTCATTCCAACCAATCTAAAACACACCTGGTCCAACAAATCAACTGTGTGAAGACAGTTCAGGTGATGGAGTAAGTTGAGTCAGGTGTGTTCTTGCTTGGTTGGAATGAAAACCTGCAGCCACACGGCCCTTTACTGGATCACTTTGACACCCATGCTCTAAAACAACACCTGTAAGCATCTAAAACTTCCATCTGACCTTAAGATAGAATACCACACATTAAAATCAAGCTAAGATGTTATACACTGATAATGAATCATCATGTAGGAGCTAAAAAGAAACATTACAATCAGCAGCTGGGTGTATTCAGCACTAAGATAAAGCAAATCCTAATTGTATGCAACCAATCACATGAGAGGAAGCCTGTTTCATGGGCTGCAGATGCTGACACACTCTGGCCTGCTGAAATATTTAAAGGGCTCCCTTTCAAAGGGCACGACTTTTATAAATAGTGCCCACGACTGGATCCGAGCGGGAAGTTTTTTCCCCTCCGTTCGCTGCCAAGAGATGTGTTTATTCAGCTGATGAGAAATGTTGCTGAGCTGATGAGTGGCTCTAAATCACAACAGTCACACCACAGCATAGCCTTCAGTTAGACTTCCCTCCTCTTCTCTATTCAACCTACTGATACACTAAAAGGAGGAGTCGAGAGATCAAAAATAACCAGGAAAAAGCATGCTAATGGGTGACATGCTTGACCACCCAGACCAATAAATACTGGATTGTCTAAACATCTACTTTGGATTCTGGCTTGTCATGATGTTGGGAAGTGGCTGTTGTTATGTAACGGAAACATGCTTGTGTGTATTATAAATATAAATAAAGCTGTTCTGACTCTGATAATGTCGTCTCGTATGTGACTTTCTCTGCCGTCAACAGACTACAGACGGTAAACAAATAACCGAGACACTTGCTGATAGCTAGAGAGCCATGAGGCATGTTTAGCAGCTCTCTCATAAATACCTGGATGCTGTGTGTGGTTTTAGAATAATCTGAGGGGAATAGGGAAAACACACTGTTCATGCCAGGCATCTCCAATCCTGCTCCTGGAAGTCTAATCTAATGATTATCAAATCTCTGACAAGCTTCAGCTGCTTGAAGATGAGCAGAGCATTAGATTCAGGTGTGTTGGCGCAGGGAGAAACCTAAATATGCAGGGCAGCGGTCCTCCAGGAGCAGGATTGGAGATGCCTGGTCTAATCCCTTAATTTCCAGGATCCCATGCCCATAAGATCATGTAAGAGATTTCCATCTATATCCACTGAGCTGGCAGGAAGGATAAACAATATGTTTCTGGCTCAGAGTCAAAGTAAATTTCTGAGAAGCTAAACCAGATTTTAATTTCTTAATCTAAAGATGATAAAATGTAGGATCCGAATTGTGTTAATTATCTACAACACAGACACAGTAAATACAATATTCTCTCATGTTCAGTAGAATATATATGTTCGCTCATCCAATGAAAAGTAAATGCCTGCATATCCTCCTTCATCAAATGTCACGCTCATTAACCGCTGAAGGTCAAGCCTGTACACAGCATGGCACTGTAACGCTGTTATATAATTCACAAAGAGAAGTCGAGGAATTGGATGGTGGGTGGCCTGAGGCTGAACCACAACTCACACACTAAATGTGGCTGCATATTTACCATATATTATCACTGGATAGGCTATCTCACTGGAAAGGAATTTTAAAGACTTTTCACATCATTTCAATTTTGACATTCAATCATGCTTTTGACCAGGAATTACTCCGGATTAAGACGCTGGAACGCCTTCCTGTTTAATGAATCATTCTCCTTCTTGATGCTGATGAAATTATAAAAAGTGACAGTGGAAGTCTTTCTCAACGGCTGCCTCCAGTAACAAGGCAACACATCAGCTTCTCTGCCAACTGCCCTAGTTGAGACGTTTGTTTAATACTTGTGGCACCAGCTATCCGTGTAAAAGAGGTATGATGCGGAAAAAAATATCTGCTCATTCTGGGCAAAGGCTTTATGGACAAATAAAGGTGAAACTTCGGGGTGGGAATCTTTGGGAATCCCACGATTAGTTCAGTTGAATCAGTTCTAGATTCAAATATCATTTTTCGGCTCAGTAGTTAAGAAAGGGGGCACTATTTTCATGCTCAAAAACATTTACTGTGTCTTTAGTCTGATGAATTGTATATAAACCACAACAGGCAGTTGAGATAACCAGTCTTGATGTGATCACTGCCTGCAAACAGAAAAAAGCTGAGGTTTGTTTTCTGTTTTTTTACTAAAAAAAAAGTTAGCCGCAATTACTTGGAAGCAAGTTAGTCTCCAGTCTGTATGGCAATACTGATAATAAACACTGGCTAAATGTTATCCACAGCGCTGTCCAGCTCCAGGTGTTCTTCTGAAATACAACAGAGTTTGGACCGAGTTATGTTCGATCCGATCACAGTTAACTGGAGTTTTGTAAAGTTTGTGATGTGTGCATTGGCTGTAGTTCAGCAGCACTCATGGACATTCATGGATGATGGCATATGACGTATTCTCAAAATACTTCATGAATTCTAGATTATTAGGTTATTTCCAAATTGTTCACAAACACTTGGCTTGTTTGAAGAAGAACCACTTAATGAGACGTAAGTGGGTGCACAATTGTGTTTCTTTCGACTCTGTCAACATACATTATTAACGAAAACCCATCATTGAAGTCTGTGAATCAATATGTCATGCGATTTTTATGTGAATCTACTTTTTCCAGTAATCACATTCTTTAATATGTACGGAATGATCAGTAGAACGTAGTAGTAGTAGAACTCAAGCTCGGATACCTTTATGGAGAAATTATTTCAACATTCATTACATCTGCCTTCCATGTGGAGTGAACACACAACACACACACACGCACACACACACCTCAAACTGCCGGCACAGCCAGACATGTTAGAACAGACTCAGCAGTCGCTCCCTTCCCTCCCCGCCCAGCATTCAGGCTTGGACCCAGCATGAGTAACCCACAGAACTAGCAATCACAGTGCAACACACCGCGGGGACGTCAACCCAACCATTACGTATACTCGAAATAGAGCGAGCAGCCTTAAGGGAGAGGGTTAAACAATGAGATGCAATTACAGAAACCCCAACCAAACCCTGTTGTTCTGCGTCTTCCGTTTTGACAGAATGAAAAGGTTGTTGCAGGCGATTCGATCGCTTTGCCTCTGTGCTGCTTTTGTAACAGGGTTGTCTGCTATTTACACACCTGGGAACAGTAACAAGACGGAAATGTGGAAAAAGGTTTTCACTGTGCAGAAAGTTAACTGCAGCCTTCCATACAAAAAAACAACCTGTAAATATAATACATTTGTGTAACAATATACAGCTGCATGAATTGGCCTCTCCCAGTTATTTGGTATTGTGCCACCTTTTCTTTTCACCACTACCTAAAATGACCTCAATGGAAAGGCAATGTCAACATAATGTAAATTCATAATTTGGCCTGCACCATACACTAAAACCCAAACAGGACTTAGAATCTCACTAGAATTCCTAAACGCAGTACTCAGGCCTCAGTAACACGTCTACCTGTGAAGAATCCTACCAAAAACAACAAAATATCCTACAGGAAGCGCTGAGAGCTGTAGTAAGAAGCGTGTGCGATAAGCTGATAATATACTCAGGGGGGATGCTGGCAGGTTAAATCTCTCTGGTCCACTTCCTTGAAAGGACTCAAGCTTCCCTAAGAAGGCCAAGTAAGCAGAGGGGGGGCACAATCCAAGGAAAGGGGAGTAAGGGAGACAAATGCAGGAAGGACTGACCCATTTTCTTTCTTCTGTCCCCTTTGGTGCACTTGAGACATGGATGTGAGGAGTCATGCAACACCCCTGTGGTTGAAGCAAAAGCATGTACCGCTGATCCACTCATAGAAATACAATATCTCTGGAAATCTGCCTGTTTTTCTCAACTATTGAAATGCTGACTTTCCAGAGAAATTTGCATCCAAAAGCATCTACACAGACTAGATAGTGTAGAGAGATTTCAGTCACCTGTATAACTTACACATTTGACTGCGTGCACACAGTAGACACAGTGGAGATAACAAGCAAATAGGACGGTAAAAGATAGAATTTCTTCCTTCTTTATGGCAATAACAGTATTCTCATCCACCCCCATTCCACGGTTACATCTCCCTGATACCGAAGATATTGTTCCTATAACACCTTATCTTCTAGCAACAAGGCCAAAGGCAGATTGAGTGATAAATTCAGGGGAGAGCATCTTATAATCAAGCTTCTGAAACATCACCTCCTGGCGTGTATCAGGCTTCCCTGGGAGAATTTGCTTGGAGACGATTATGTAAAAAGCATCTAACAGGTTATCTCCACTCTCCAGTTACCTATGTATAGCACCCCAGATGCTTTCTTCTTCAGCTCAGGTACTGTGTCCTTGTATTCATAGCATAGGTTTAAGATTAGTAAAAAGCCAGCCCCAAGGCTAAGGATTCAGTTGAGTGTTCAATGCTGAGTTGAATACTGAGGAAATCACTGATGAATTCAGAAAAACAAAAGGTCCAGCATGCACTGAAACATGTAAGTAACATGTAATGTCATATGTGGTTTCATGAGTACCGTTAAATGAAGGTTAAAAGCTCCAGAATTAAATATGAAATGACCATAGCTGTTGGGAGTAGGAGGGGGGACCGCTTTGTGAAATCTCGGGTTATCCTATCACACATTCCAACACAGATTCATCTGAATGAGTCACCGACACAAACACAGCAACCACCTTTGTTCACACGTTTCCTTTTTGTTTCCTACTCTGGCAGTGCTCTTCCTGTCCAGACAACACCTGCACCATCTCTCCCTCTCTCTCCCATTCACTTTGTTTCAACACCGAGCAAAGCCAGTGTCACAAAACACAAGTTGTTTTTCTCCTGTTTTCCCCACACAGCTGGAGCAGAGACCTGGTTAGCATGTCACACTCTGCCTGCTGCTGGGGAATGAGGCACACAAGGTAGCTGATTAGCCTACCATGTGTACTGGATATGTTTCAAGCGTGAGCAATAATTACAGGGGGATCCCCGACTGACTGCGCTGGTCATTACTCTTTATTTGTAAATTGTAACAAACATCATTGTGCATTATCTATGTAGTGTGCAATGTTAATTATATTACATTAATAACATCTGTATGCCTTGGCAAAGGACATACGCGTGACAAAGGTAGCTCCAACAAGCAACCAAGGGACAGAAGTTAGGGCAGCAAAGCAACCTCTGCTGAAGTGCCCTTGGGTAGTTCCAGGGAGTTCTCAAAATCTGACCTCTGACATATCTGGGAACAGTCCGATAATGCACAGTATGGATCACCCAATCTATAAAAATGCGGTAGACACAAACAAGGGTCACAGCCTGGAAAAATACGTTCAAACTTTGTAAGAAAACATGAGACTTCCCATTCACTTTCCCCCCTGATTGCTCTCCAGTCTAATATTAAACACAGGAGGAAATTGTTGACATTCCTGAGTGCTAAGAAAACAACTTTGCAGTTTGTTTAGCAGGGAAAAAAGGGGGGGGGGGGGGGGGCTAGAACCGGGATTAATTAGCATGGGTTACACATCGTTTTAACTGTCATGTTTGTGTATGATTGTGCATGAATGTGCATGTGGTGGAGTATAGGTGAGATGTGCTTGGTCTAGTGCGTGCGTGTGTGTGTGTGTGTATTTAATATCCTTTTTTTTATTATTTAATGTTGCAAATTGGCTTGCTCCAACAGTGTTTTCTTGTATACATGCAATGCCAACAATATATATATATATATATATATATATGTAGTGCCAGTCAAAAAGAGATCCTGTACATTACTGTGCAGTAACGTACAGTTGGAGGTGACGTCGTGGACGTGTGTGGGGCTTTGTTGGGCATGGCAATTACCGAAATTGCACAACAACACGGCAGGAATTTAAAGAAGGCACGTTTCATAATTTTAACTTTACTTTAGGGGACATCTTCACATATATACATGAGCTCACCAGGAATGTTTTCGGGCAAAGCTAGCTCGAAAAGACTACGTGAGGAAGTTAGTGTGGGTAAAAAAGAAAGAAGAAAGAAACGTGGGCAAACATTTAAAGTTATAAATTCCCATAATTTACCTATTCTATATCCTCCCGTGGAGCTTGTTTCGTGTGATATAAAGTTAAGACGAAATAAAAACTAAAAAGGAAAAAGCTTGGTTACTGTGTTACTCATAATTCACGGCAACATTCCCTGTAGCAGCAGCAGCATCCCCGCTGGTAAAGCAACTTTGTAGCGACTTTAAAGGACTGCCAGTATTTGCAAAACTCACCTTTTTTAATGAGAAAACAAGTTATTCCTTTGAAAAACAAAAGTGTTAATCCGACCCGGTTAATTTGCCGTTCTTACAAACAAAAAACACAGAAGGAACAGACATCCACACGCTGGAAAAGACTTGAGTAAGTTTCGGGGAAGAGTCGTATCCTCGCCGCCTTCGAGTGGAGCCACATTCTGTCCCCGCCGGAGCAGAGGCAACCAGTTAGGAAAACATGTGCGGTGGGTGGGAGCGGGGAAGAGGGGGCGGGATGAACACAATTAGGTTGGAGCATAGACGCAAACACAAATAGTCGCAAGCAAAACAGATAATTTAATCTGAATCAAAATGTATTCAGTCAGATACTGTGTGTTTATTAGTTTGTGTGCATTTATGACTCTCTCATCACGAGAGTTGGCCCCTACCTCCCCCCTAATGGAATCCACATTTGGTTTCGCCCACGGCTGCCTCTCATTCCATTCCTCCTGACTGTGATGGACTGGAGCTCTGCCGCATTCATGTCGGTCGGTGTGGAAAAATAGTAACAGCGTCGCCCGTATGTATTAAAAGCATGCCCAGATATAAAAAAAAAAAAGTTTTGTGATGTAGGGCAGTTTATTTTTACGTCTGCATCACCAACACTCTGCAGCTGGGCTTCCTTTATAACCTTTTTGACCAGGGCCATGATGAAAAATGCTGTAACCCCTGTCACAAGGATAAAGCAAGGATACCTAGACCCCATTATAAAGATACCCAATTTTATGAAGGACACAAAATTATCATAATGCGGCCTACCATAAGATGCCTTTGAGCCAGAAGTCAGATTTTAACTGCCTATAAATAAATATTATAATCAGGGTTAATGAGTTTTACTGGAAGAGTCAAATTCCCTATAATGAGATGATACTTGGCTTATGTCGGATTCAGGTTCAGGAACTTTTGGTTTTGGCCAAGTTGTCACATATAGCCTACATGGAATTTGCCCTGGTATCATGATGCATAACAATAAACACGTAAAAAAAATTAAATAATAATAAGCCAGTGCTACAAAAGTTAGAATCCTAAAAATAAAATAGAAAAATATGAGAAACACAAAACAAGTTAGCCGTTTTGTTGCATGTTACAACATCAAGGTTTTATGAATCATTGATGGCCAAGAATAAACAAGTAATAAACAAGAACTCCTTTGTAGCCTGCCATATTTTGTCTGTTCAAACTTCTAATTAAAACCTGAGCCAGCAAGTACGGAAATGTGGGAAGTCAAGAGGATGCTATGATATTAAACCAACCTTACATAAGCAGGGCAATGAAAGGCTCTGAGTGGACACCAGCTGTGCCATGATAACAAATGTACACATGCTTCATCTCCATGTTTATTGTGATGAATTCCCTTTATACTGGGCCCTTATGTTTCCCCTAAAGCCCTGTCCTCCCCCTCATGATGTCAGCCTCTGGTTTAAAGTGGAGAGCGCCCCTTTAGTTGACATGGTGACCTGTAATTAGTGCTTGGGGGCCCAGACTCAGCTCAAAACTGCTTGTGAGAGAGAGAAAAAATGGAGTGTCAAACATAAAAAGGGGCGCGGAAGTGTGCCTGGTCAAGCCAAGCTAAACCCCCTCTAGTCCAGATTGCACGCAGCTTTGAAGTGACATCAGAGGGACTTGTGAACAACAAAGCTACCAAGAGACCATTATCTTCAGGAAAAAACTGCAGACCACAAATCCCCAATCCCTGCACCGGACACCAAACTGATCAGGTTACTGTCATGTTTGAAGCTATATACAAAGAGTCAAAATGTAAATGTAAATTTGGGGGTTGATCGTTGGTGGCATACAGTATCATGTGTGACACCTGTTAACGCTGGCAGTACCTCTTCAGTGATGCAACACATTTCAAACTATTTCATTCATAATTTTGGTTACTCGAGCAGATTTCTGTTTTCTCTCTCACTCTGCCCATCAGTTCCTTGTGGACTTCTCATATAAAGGCTCTTTGTCCTCTAAAACGCACAAAAACCTTTTCTAAACACAATCCAAAACCACTGCATGCCAATCCAAATATGACCCATCTGACATGTACGGCTCGTATCCCCCCTTCTTCCTCTCTTTAAAACCACAGAGTGCTTACAGTCTTTGTCTTCTTCGCCCCAGTCTTGACTTGATTAGCTGTCTCTGGAACGGAGTGGAGGTGCAGCGGGGAGCAGGTTGGGCTTTTGTGCTAGTATCTGACTAATTGAAATAACTCCCTCTGTGTTTCTGTCTCCCCTGGGGAAGATGAGTAGCCCCCTCCCTCACCAGACATCACTCATCATGGAGAGTCCTTGCCATCAGCCTGTCTCTTAGCTTAATTTGACACATGCAGCTACACAAACCCCCAAAGCAAAGTGAAACCAAAAAGAAAAAAAATTGCAGAAAATACAGGCTGAAAGAATGTGGCCCCCTAGAAGAAACCTCTCCATATTTACCAACATTGCTATTTAAGATCTGAAACAAGGCCGTGGTCATAATATACAAATACATCCAAATGTTACATAGGTGACTGTGACCTTGCTTTACGCCGTCATCTAGTTCAGACTTAATTGTGGTATGGTTACAATAATTGCATTTGAGTTGTGTTGTGGTATTGTTAGAAGTAATGCCTTCCTTAAGATTTACTGGAAACTTTATTTTGCCTGCACATTTCAGCAACAATTCAGCACATTTGAACTGAACTTGATGGCCCCTTTATTTATTAATTGTATCTTCTCTTTGCCTTCAAAAGAATGCTTGTAAATTGCTGAAGTGTACTTCTTGGAGCTTGGACATGAAATCTAAGATGCCGTGCATCCAGTCAAAGCGCAGCAGATGTTGTCTACTCGTGGGCATTTGGTGCTCTGTTATGTAAGAATACATACCAGTCTTACCGAGCAATGTTGGGTCAAAAGAAGTGGAAGCGTCCCATTTTTGAGTGCCGGATCAAATACATATCTTTATGATATTGGCAATCGTCTTCATTTTATGTACTTTTTTTAATGAGTTTAAATGCATATCCATTATGAGGCATGAGACTGATGGCTTGTAGCATGGGACCCTTGATTCAATATTTTCACCCCTCAGGGAAATATCAGGGGTGTAGGGGAGGGGTAACTCCTCGGAAGATAAATTACAACATGTTATCGTGAAAGGAAGGCTATGAGGTGCACTCCAGAGTACAGTAATAATATTGGAGATCAATATTATACCAGATCACTTGAAAGTTTTGAGAAGGAACTTCCTCATCTTGCAATATCGTAAGGAAAGCGAAGACGTATTTCATGATGCGCTATAAAGTTAGCTGAATGAAAAACAGTACTAGAAGCCGACTGAGATCCCTGCAGACAGGCAGATAGATGAGGGCATTGATCCGAGTTATTGTGCCAAAGCCCTCTTCAGATACTGTCTGAGAATCCATTAATTTCTCTGTGGCACCAGTAATGGCACAGTAAGCAGAAATAACGGAGCACAGATTAGACAGCTTGTTGTATTGTCTAATTATTATACACACAAAACTTGTAGTGCAGGTTTTGAGGGCAAATATCAGCAACTCCCTCAGAATTTCCTAGATTTCCTGTTGTTTTTCATTCTTCATTGTTTAGCAGAAACAATTGCTGCTGTATCTGCTGATACAAAAGGGCCACGCATTTGCCGCTAGAATGTTCACGCCACATCTGCACAGTCACCAGCTAGTCTCTCAATGCACAGGCAGCAACAGAGAGAGAGAGAGAGAGAGAGAGAGAGAGAGAGAGAGAGAGAGAGAGAGAGAGGGAGGAAAATATAAACAAAGGAAGAAAGTGAGAGAGTAATGGAAAGGGGGTTGAGGAGTGCAAGTCACCAGATGGTACAGTGAAAAGAATACACAATGGTAACACTACACTGGCTTCATTCACTGCGCTTATGTAAGCCTATACCGCAATAGTATGCGCAGCTCACATGCAGAATGTAGCATTACGCTGGCATCACTGACTTGGGACATCGTCTGAAAAAAACACCCCATTGATGTTTAAAAGACAGTATTTTATTGAAAGGTACACAGAGAAAGTATTGTGGCATACTTTCAAATCCCAAGGCGAAAACATTTAGGGAATATTTTTATTAATCCAATATACTGCAGAAAATAATTGTTGCCTTTTCCATTAATTCTATTGGTCATAATGAAATTGCACTCATCAAAGTAAATGCTACAGTTTGAATTGCAAATTAAGTCTGATGGGGCAAGAAACTGGAGCAGTCACATGACCAGATAAGATGTTAACAATCCAACAATCAATTTATTTAGAGGTAAAAGTGAGAGTGAGCAGTCAGTTATAATCTGTTATTGCACAGGGGAAAAAAAACATGCGTGAGCCCAACTACAATACGTACGGTGTGTAGAGTTGACCCAGGAGGTCGATCTGTAAACTTTGATGGACGTTTGCAACAGAAACTGGGTTATAAATTTAGCATGCATCTTCATTGTCACATCCAATAACATTTGGCCAACTTGGATCTTTATTGACAAACTGTAAAATAATCTGACCACTTGTGATTGTAGAATTTATGCCGCCATGATGCCATATCTCAACATATCTTAACTAAGTGAGAACTATGTCGTACTGTAATTGAAAGAAATGATGACTAATCATGAAAAATAAATCTTAATACATTAAGATAAAACAACCATTATCTTGTTACAACCCATTGATACAGGAGAGACACACAGATGAGCGGGGTTTTCATGTGGCCTACTCGTTCCTACCTCGTATTAATTTAGCATCACGTTTTACTCTCTTGTAAACTATCATTTCTGAGAATCATCTGAATGTTTCATCTTATTATGTTTCATCTCATTATGAGCCAGGATATATAGTATGTCTGGGGTGCATATGCCTGTTGTTTTGTTATCAAATAGCATCCACAGGGCTAATGTAGCAACACGGGGTCGTGCTAGGAGCTGTGAGTCAATATAGGGCAGATCCAAGCACCAGCTGTCATACCTGGCCTTGACCCACCTGGCACTCTCCGCTCTGCTGTGGACACTGAATTTCTCATATAGTCATTTAGAAAAAGATCACTATCAGCGCCTGCTCTTCATTTCATTACTGACAAGATTTACTGTCAGTCCACACTCCATACGTGGTCCGTATTTCAACTGGCAACCCTCCAGTTCCCAAGCTAAGTCTCCACAGACAGCTACGCCGCCCCAAAGCACATGTCGTTGTTCTTGCACTACATTTCCCAGAAACAATTGTGTGTATCCTCGGAGAATAACAACTTTCAATGCATTTCTATTCTTATGATACATTTACAAATACATTTCTTTCCATCTACAGGGTGTCCCAAAAAATGTATAACCACTATAGCAGCTGATAACTCAATTTATATCTATATATACTGTATATATATTTTATTTTTTACAATTTTTTTTTTTTAATGGCGATACCTAAAAGACAAAGTTTACGTTTTGAGACCTGCAACAGTGGCTGAATTGAGAGCAGCTATTGAACGTGAATGCACACAAATACCAAGGGAATTGTTTTGTGATGTGTTTGGACCAGAACGGACGTCAGTTTGAGAACAGGCGGTGACAAAACAATAAAATGATGTTTGTAAATTATATTACATTTTGAAAACTAAATGAATTTTAATAAACACCTACTTAACAATTATTTAAAGTTTGTATACACGTTCTTAGTGTGACTGAATGAGAAGGGGTGAAGTTCAGGACAAGGGCGTGGGACGTGGGCGTGGCCTCCAGTACATCGCATTCAAAAAAGTACCTTTAAATCACAACTGTATTCACGGATACATTTACAATTTGCGTAGATTAGTCATCCAACCGCCTTATTTTGTACTCAGTAGGTGTCACTACTGGTGTCATTACTTTCAAACAATCAAACACTGATTGGAACTGCATGCACCGATATAAAGATCACTGACGGGTATATGTGCTAAATTATTAATTGCCGGTACTGAATGCAATTCTGAGTATTGTGTGATGTAAAATTTATATGTGCTTTGCCCATGTGAGGCCTCTCAGACCACTAAAAGATCAGGCCTGGAGAGTATTGAAGTAGTGATGGATGGCTAATGGACCTTTTTATAACAATCGTAAACAGTTATTGATTTTCTCCGTCTGTCAGTGCTGGTTCAACTTTGCTGTGATCGGCCACCTCCAGAGATCAGGGACTCAGTGTGACTTGATGCTGGTAAGTTACAGCTGGTCTTTGTGCCTTTGAGCAAGGTCAGTGAAAAGGAACGGATGGATGGTTGGCTGTCCTCCGGCTATATTCAAGCTGAGTTTAACTGAGGCTTTGTCCTTTATTGTCACAACCAGATTTCCTCTTCTGCTTGGGTTGACAATAAATCTCTTCCATGCCAATATGAGTCCCTGCAGCATGTAGTTATTGCTATATGTATTGAATAGAGGAATAAAAATAGCAAACAACTGAGCTATGAGATCACTCACCACACCTGGGGATGGCGTACAGGTCATGACTTGTGCTATTAATAACTACCATATATTAATATAATGTGTTGTCTGGCAGTCAAGGTTAAAGTGTGTCAGTAAAAAGCTTCTGAGCAAGCAGTTGCCTTGTGACTGATGCTGAGTGCACAAACCCAGGGACACCTTGAAAATCCTATTTCCTGCCCGAGTCCATCGGCTACTGTTTCGCCAAGATACGGGCGATTAGCTGCACTCTGAAAGACTAGAGTTTATTGTTACTCCCTCAACTGAGCAGTGCATCCGGAGTCCATTAGCATGAATTAAGATGTTTACCTTCTGGTGAAATCAGCAGCTCTCACTCAGCGGGTTATTGTCATTCCCAACACAGGTCACCGGTTGTTCCTGAGTCATAAATCACCTTGTCCAACATCTCGCATCAGGTTTTACGGCGGATTGTCACAGCATGGATTAGAATATCTGTTGTTTGTGACTTACAGGGATTAGTGTTGATTGTAATCGCTGATCCTTCCCGGCCATAGAGGTCACAAAGCCTGAGGCTGTGGAAAGACAACAAAAACCAACCAACCCTCCTCCTTCATCTCCTCCCCACCCCCACTGCATGGAATGTGATTGTATGTTTGCTCCGGTCTCCCGTTGTTAACTCTCAGTATCTGCAGCACAAATGTTGTACTAACTAATGTATCGTCCCAAATGTCAACGCATGTTTGGACACACAGCCTGCATGCTGAACATGGGCAGGTCAGTTTGGCTTTGTGGTATCTGGAGGACATTGAAGCGTGACCCCCCCTCCCCTCCGTATACGACTGCAATAAAAACATTCTCTGAATATGTGAGTTGGGGGTTGACTGCAAAGTAAGAGTCCTGAGAGAAAGACCTCAGTCAGTGCGTTAACATGCACATCAGTAACCAGAAAATGGTCTTACACCGGTTAAGGGAATAATCAGATTATTGAAGTTCCCCTCGTTTACATGAGAGGGGGTTGAATGGAAAAATGTCGGAGTAACTCGACCTCAGTTAAAGTAGGTGACGCTCCGCCAATATACAGCTGGTCTGAATACAGCTTTATTTCCGGTTAGCCTTTGTCAAAATCACAAGCAGGGGGAAAATGGCCGACTATTGGACAGAATTACGACAGAAATGGGTCTTATTGGTAGTGATGTTGCTTGCCGTGGTGAAGTCCTCCCACCGTTTAAAGGTAACACTCTATTGTTGTTGTTTTTTTCATGTTGTTTACAGCGCTGTTGCTTCCTGGTTTATTCTATTTCTGGGTCAAAAGCCACGGCCAGTGGCATGTGCAGACGCGTAACCCGATATTAATCCGGGAAGGCTGTTTACATGTACGAATAATCGGGGTACTGAAGGAGTTAACAGGGGTAGGAGAACCCTGAATTTACCCGGGGTATGGTGTTTACATGGCGTTTGAGAAACCAGAGTATGCCCTTAATCCGAATATAATCAGGTTTTTAAACTGCATGCAAACACACTGACTGAAATAAACCGATTATCTCTAGCATTTTGGGTAAAAAATTTGCACACGCTGTGCAGAAATTGTACATAGCTCATAACCGTCTGGCGGGTTTCAGTGGGCATTTGTTTGGGTTATCAGATGATCAAGACAAGACTATTTTAAAGGTGACTGGTTAATCCAAAATGTATCTTTTAAAATGATAAACATCATATGTGTAATTAAAGGCAAAATTTATACAGGATCAAAAAATGATGTGTCTTTCCCCGCTCTGTTATGTATGTATGTTCCGAAATAAGGTCCCTTGGCTTTGCCTCTCTATAACTGCTATACGTGTAGTAGTTTGTAGTGTAGTAGTGTAAAATATGTGTAATATGCAGGTATTTCAGGTTATGAAAACAACCATCAGATCAGATCTGACACCTCTAGCTCTGGTGTGAATCTCTTTCTGTTTCCTTTTGCTTCCATCTGTCCTGTTGAGACCATCTAGAGAAGCTGACATGATACGGGCAACTTAGAGCGTGCTCACACTATCCTTTTGGCCGCGGCCAAAACCGGTTTTTCAGCTAAAGTCTAGTACCTTTAAGTAGTGTGAGCGCACCCGCTCCGCGCTCAACTGGGGCCAGCTGGGCCGCCACGGCCCGCTTGAAAGAGGTGGGCTTTAGCGGAGCCGTTTGCACATGCACGAGCACGAGCGTGCGCGCATGCACGCGCACGCGCACGAGCCCTACGGCAGTAGCGTTATGTCCGCCTGTTCGGACATGTGAATAGAAGGACGGACCATGCGCGGACATTTAACAACAACAACAATGGTGGTGAAAGGTTCACGTTGTGTTTACTGCAGATTTGGTCGGATGAAAATATTCAAAAACAGTCGACAAGACGCACAAAAACTCAGAGGTCTATGGAAAGATTTGTAAACAAAGCCACACACGCGATCAATGCGTGACGTGTTACGGCTTGAAGGCGTGTGGACAGCAAGAAGTATTGGCCGAGGCCCTGGTAGTGTGAGTACAAACGGGGCTGGGGCGCGGGGGGGAGAGGAAGGGGGGACAAGTACCCTAAAGTCCGGGTCTCGGTCCGGGAGGATAGTGTGAGCGCGCCCTAAGGGCGCAATATGGCACAATATCCTTGAGCAGCCCAGTTTTTATCATCTTTGCTGAGTCTCAATCAGAGTCCTTGACTGTATCCTTTAGTATATCACAATCTATAGGACAAAACAGGATAAAACAGAGGACATGTTGCTTTGGTAAAGCAGGCTAAGGAGAATATTGTGCTGTGTAGAGGAAAAAGGAAAGAGGCAAAGGCAAATATTTACCCTCACTGGAGAGGTGTTTGGGTTTCAGGCACCTCGTCCAAAGTCCAGAAACTTAAAACTTCACTTCTCCAAACTCTTTTCGAAACCGAAACAGGCAACAGCAGAGAGTGCAAACATAAATCCCAAGTGAGAAGTCTGACCCCACAGGTGTTGTTTGACCTTGGATTCCTACAAGCGTGTCATTTTTGTTGCTAGAATGAAGAAAGATATGATGCCCGTAGTGTCTGAACGCAGGATTATAAATCCTGTTGACGCTTGTCGTCAAGGCTGGGAAAGCTGCTCCACCGTTCCCTGTCAGAAATACTACACACACTGATATAGGCAGACTCACTGTCCTCCCACATGTTTGACTCCCTGTGTGTTGTGTCTCCACAGGCAGAGATAGCGGCAGTGCCAGATGGATTAAATTTACTGTGATGGGGTTGGTGGGTGGATGTGTGAAGTTTTCAAGGATTAGACAGTGAATCAGCACAATTACTGATAAGAGACAACTCTTAAGTCTTAATGTTAATACTACCATGCTATATTTATATAACAGCTCTACTTGTCATGTTTATATGACACCTAAGTGGAAATATCTGTGCTTTTAACTTTGTGCTATTCTTAGAGATACTGGATTCACAACTCAAACCTTTTATTCTAATGAATTGCCTGAGCAAGACACACTCTTAACACTTAAATACACCATGTATCACTCTTACTTGAGCCCTTTGCTAAGCTTTAAGCAAATGGTCAATTGTTTTCAGCTGTTTTCTCATCTGAACTCCAGACAATGTCCAATGAATGGAAGTCCCCTTTCACATATGTAGCACACAATAGAAGATTGTTCATGTCACGCGTTCTTGCTTACTGTAAAAACTCTGTTTAGAGCATGCAGGAGTCACAACATGCTGTGGTTACGTATCTGGTTCATAAAACTGAGTCTTTTGACGGTTCTTGAATTCATCTGATAATTCAGAAGTTCTTGAATCTCGTCGTCTCCCCATTTAGAAATTTTTCATTTATTTGTACATCACCCTTCTTCTTCACCCTCAGATGTTTGTTTTCTCCCGGCTTGCAAGCAAATAGCATGACAGAAACACCAAGCTCGCTTGCTAGGCATTCTTTGCACAATGACCTGCTTTATTCACACATGGGCTCAACAGGACATCATGCAGACTTTGTAGTAGGGAGCTGGATGGGTAAAGTCAGTTCCAATCATAGACTGTATAAAAAATTGGATGTAGCCTCTCCGTTGAGGTATACCTCTGAGGAGAAGTGAGGGCCAGCGTCTAGCTGTCACTCAAGAGGCCGCGCCCCTAATTATTCATAAACTTTAACCTCCAATAAAATAAAAACTTGCCTGGTACAAAAAAATGTACCCCCCTAAGTGTTGTCATGGAGATATGACCTAAATATACAGACTAGAATGTTTTTATTGTACCTGGACTTAAACAGGTTTAGTTATGCTGTGAAAAACGGCCTTTTAAACATGGGGGTCAATGAGAAACTGCTCTATTGTGCAAACTACTCCTAGGGGACACTCTGTGAACTGCAGTTTTTACCACTTCTGTATTGGATCAACCAGGAAGTCGCTGCGGTGGGAGCTTGATTTCAACGTATAATCATCAACACGTTCAAAACAACAATTTGAATTCTATCTAAAATACGACTTTTATTTAACACCATGATATGTGCCATTGTCCTTGATGGTTAGGTTCCGGCAACAAAAGGTGACAGTTAGGGTAAGGCGTCAAACAACTTGGCAAGGATTAGAAAAAATGTTGTGGTTTGGCGTAGTGCTTCTGTGACACAAACACCACTGGCACACAAACACTGTTCCCCCCGGGCGAGTCCTGTGTTTTTGGATCTTTAGATAATTTCAGGTTTTCAGTACATGTGTGAAAGGAGCTTTATTGTTTGTGTTTTATGCATAAAAAATTATTTCATATTGTGGGATAATAAAAATCATAACTGACCTTAACTGACACATCATTGTATACATCAGGACATAAATAAAAGAAAGCAAACATGAACATGATTATGTAATTACCAATGTCCATGTCTTCTCTCTTGTTCTCTGTTTCAAGCATTGGAGGGGGAAATTTGTAAACCTCTGTTTCCCTGGTGGAACAAAAACAACAAAAAATAGAACAGGAGCTGAGAGGGACGTATTTAGTGAAAGGTCCGTCCTGTCCTTTCTGAATCATGTGCTCACACAAAGGCTCAATGTTTGCATCTTATGCATCCCTCTAAATGTGTCCCACACTGTCAAGAGAGAAGCTAAAAATAGCAGCCTGGATGAAATGTTTCAAGGCCCTCGGGGTCGTGCGAGAGAAGTACACTGGACCTGCTGTGTGCTCACTGTTAAAGGTTTAAAGGTTTAACGTTTTTTTCTATGTAACAGCAATAATGTTAGGAACACTGTGTAGGACATAAAAAACAATGAGTATAGCCAACAAGCAAATCATCCTGCTGGTTTTTCATACTTTAACTACCAATACATTTATTTACAAATTGATTTCCTTCCTTTAAGGCAGGCATTAGTTTGCATGAAATAAAATCTGAAACTTCATGAAAGTAAACATTATTCTGTTATTTCGTATGATATCTTACGAAATATGAAATTCTATTTAGAGCAACGTCTGGAAGTGGATCCCGGCCGTTACATTTCATTACATTTAAGAAAATAAAAGGTAATAGTTGGATTTAGGCAAGAAAACGACTTGGTTAGCATTAGAAAAAAGATTGTGGTTTTGGCTTAGTGCTACCGGGACATGAACACTGTTCCCCTGGGTGAAAGTTCTGTGTTTTGGGAACCATCCACCATCCAGACATGCCTCCCTACAACTTTTAGTTATAAATACATGAAATACACACAAACTTTTGTGCATTACCTTTCGTACAATATCATAAGTGAATGAGAAGAGCCTGAAGAGGTTCAGGTTCACCAGTCCCAGGTTTCTGGTGAACCTGCTAAGGTGCTTTACACTTAAATGTAACGGGGCAACTTATAATCGAATTAATTACACCTGTGCTTTTTCAAGGTCAAAATTAGGACTATTAAAAAAAAATTCTCTTCCATGGTCATTTAGTGGATTTCACATTTCACTGGGAAGGTTATTTGGAATAACTGACACTGAGCGAAATAAAGTAGGATTCATTGTCTTTCCCAAGGACACACACACACACACACACACACACACACACACACACACACACACACACACACGACTGGGATGGACAACCACGACTTGTTTCAGGCACCCGGTCGTCGTTGTCTCCGTGCTCACTGACTAAACACTCAGTGAAGACTTGATGGCTTGTTACAGTCAGTAATTGTAGGCAGACGTGACGTTGACAGAGTGCAGGGTCATTTGTATCTGACATCAGGGAGTGGTGGTAGGGGTTAATGTTTACACTGTTGGCCCCCCTGCACCCCGCTGCCCGTCAATTACATCACCATCTGATTACATCATCTCCCACTGGGAGTGCTGAGATATCAGCGTCTCCTTGTGATTGGCCCTCTACGGTGGCGTCCTGTCCATGCCACAGCCCAAGATGCTGTTAGATAAACTGTGGAGCTATTGTGAAGGCAGCGACCTCACCCTCTGTCATTGTCTCTCTTGTCCTTGTATCTCCCACTCTCCACGTTATAATTCAACGTAACGGCAAAGAGAGTTCAATCAAAGTTAACAGCTTCAGTCGCTCGGTGGCTGCCTGAAATGCAGACAGTAATCTCAAGATTGACTGAAGCGATGAAAAAGGAGTGTGGCCAAAGTAGCTCAGCTTTCATAATGTGTCTCAGCCTGGTTTTTACCCTTCAGGTAAGGTTTCACTCCCTAAAGTGGGATGTTACATAAGCTCAAATCATTCCCCAAAGCGACGATGCACGGTCACCTGAGCGTGACTAACATCATTATCAATGTTGCCGCTTTTTATTCATGCTGGTTAGTTTTGAAAGTTGCTTTGATGACTTGTTTTAGGAAATGTTGTTCTGATATTTAGCAGATACATTAAACCAAACCCAGTCGCCAGAATAACATGTTGGCATTGTACGTTTCTGCAAACCACAGATACGTTGAATATCAACGTTTCTGAACCGCTGCTGTCTGTTCTCATTCCCTTCTGCTTACATACCGTCACTTTTTGATGCTCAGCAGTCACAGTTTTAAACACACTATTGATGTTACTTTAGGCATCAAAACTACTTGGTTAGGTTTAGGAAAAGATTGTGGTTTGGGTTAAAATAAGTACGCCTGTTTTAAAGATTTTTTTAGAGAAGGAAATGGGAGAGAGTATATGGGTATATGAGTTACTGAGTGCCCCGAAAATAAGTTTGTCTGTTATTTAATCCAACTCATTCGGACATTTGCGTCCTTGCATACAGTCCTACTATGTCTAGATACTTTCAAGTTTGCAGTGTGTGAAAGGGGCCGAAATGTGTATTAATCCACAGTTGAAAATAGTCCTAAACAAAACCTCTGTTTATTAATGTTTGAGTCACCTTTTCTAAATCCCACAGTGTCTGTTTAAGGACACTATTTAGCCTTTTTTTAAATTAAGGTATTGAGAGGTGGACTCCGTTTGTTTGGGAACATGACATACTAATCCTCAAAGCAATTTCAGTCAAAAGCAACTGGACTTGGTTATTTGTCTAGGAAGATGTTTCACTTCTCATCCAAGAGGCTTCATCAGCATGGAGCACAAAGGGTTTCTGTGACATCATCGGCCTTGTGAGAGGTTAAATACCTGGATCTCCACACCAGTTAGTTGGACCAGTCCCAGTCTGGTCCTGGTCCTGGTCCAGTCCCAGCCTGGTCAGATGCGTACATGAACTGATGAAGCCTCTTGGATGAGAGGTGAAACGTCTTCTTAGACAAATAATTAAGTCCAGTTGCTTTCGACTGAAATTGCTTTGAGGATAACGACGACCTGGACAAATGAGAACATTCACAGGCCTAACACGACATACTGTAAGGTTTATTGTCTCACCTGTGGTCTAAAAATAAATTTCTTGGATGTGAAACAAGAGGGACGAGTCTGTACGTGTTTGTAGCACTCCAGCTATAATTATTTTTCACTTTAATTAGAGAAACTAATGGCTTTTCCTGCTTAGTCAAAACAGCTAATGCAGCTAATCAAACCGAGCAATAAAATGGGGATTTTTGTGGGAAAAGAACGTAACAAAAAACAGCACTTTGTATGCAAAGAGTCAGACTGGAGCTCAAAACAAAAACCTTGCTAATGGTGAGATTGCAGAGTAAAGTTCTGCTTTCTGCTATGAGCAGGTCAACTGCTTTGTGGGTTTTCAACGTTATATTTTAGAGCTGCATCCGTTTGATATTCGGCATAACCTTTTTTCACTTTCTTCCTCAATGATTCACTGTTTTTGTTGGCTTGATATTTGTTGGGCAAATAAAACCATTCATCATCCTGTTTTTACATCCATCTGTTTTATACGGTTCAGTGTGGGCAGATAATTGTGTTCATATGCTGTAAATGTCAAATTACTAGGATATCAAGAAATCACTTTTTAAATTATTCATAGTCAGCCTTCAGAAGACTCTTGAGTTTTGGAAAAAAAAGGAATGGAGAAGGCACTGAGGGGACACAGGAAGGGGAACAGCGCACATCTCTTCATTCCAGATGGACTGCGTTTCTCCGTGGGATGATGTTATCGTCAGTAATTTCACCTGCCATTACCCTCACAAATAGAAATCCCTGTTTAATCTGCATTTCCATCACTGGATGCTTCTGTTGGTATAACAAACTGCACCTAATGATTGGAAAAGATTGCCTTTTCATTCAGTTAGTCTCACACACACACAACTAGTACTACTACTAGAGAGTTTGTGTCTGTCCTGTCTTGTGGTTTTATTGCTGGTTTTGATCTTTATTTGCAGCCTTTGTTCTTTGTAAAAACACTTTTTGATGTTTGTTTAAAGTGCCTCAGAAATAAATCCAGACTTCATTTTCCTTACCATTGCATGAGATTTTATCCTCATTTGAACTGACTTTTCCCAAAAGGCCTATTTGAAAGAAAGGCAATGTCGCGTCACATCTGAAGAACTCTGCATTGATCCACTTGATCTAAGATGTTTGTGCTTCATACAAATGAGCAACAGGCTTCAGAAGACCGGAGAGGAGCCGCTCATGACAACAGAGCGCAATTAAGAAACTCATGAGCGGAACTTTCCTGGCTGCTCGTCAGACGTAATGAGCAAAGTGAAGAGTTATGATTCTCCAAGAGAATGAAATGAGCGTTGCATGACTCATGCTGTGACTCTGCTTCCCTCCGTGGATCCAACAGGAGGCTCTCCCAGCACAGCAGCTGCTTGTCTCTTTGTCTAAACAACATCTATAACACGCTGTACAACAACCGCAAACTGCTTATGCTTTTAAAAATCTATCAGGAAGACATATTGTGGCCCTGCAGATTAGCTCCAACTTTCTATTAACTCCTGAAGAGTAAAAGTGTTTCTCAGTCCCTTCATAGGATAAATTGCATATTCTTTGACAAATACAGTGTATTATATATTTATATATATATATATAGAAAGTCATGATCCCCTTTTGAAATAGTCACCTTTTAATTTTACAGCCTGAAATGATAACACATTTTGACTTACAACATTCAAGTGAAACTTTATTTTCATAATTTCTGAAAATGAATTAAAAAAAAAAGAAAAACAAGAATAGCAGGATTGGAAAAGTGAGTAGTCCCTTCAGAAAAACCATTATAAACATTGTCAGGTATAACCGATCACCTTCCCGATCACACACCCAGTTAATTGGCCTCCACCTGACATCAACTGTGGTGTTTTTGATTTTACTTCAGAATAAAATCAGCTGTTCTTGAGGGTTCATCTCCTAGTAGTGCACGGTAACACAAATAACTCACCATGGTTGGAAAGATGCTTTCAAAAGAGCTCCGGGATAAAGTTGTGGATTGGAACAAGTTAGGAGAAGGATATAAAAAGATAAAACCCTTGTCCCTCTGTTAGACACTTGAAAATGGGCAGGTGGTTCACCTTCAGCATGACAACGACCCAAACACACCTCCATAAAAACAACACAGTGGCTAAAGGACAGGAAGGTGAATGTCCTAGAGTGGCCCAGTCAGAGCCCGGAACTGAATCCTACAGAACATCTGTGGATGGACCTGAAGAGTGCAGTCCATCAGCGCTCACCATAGAATCTGACTGAACTCCAACAGTTCTTCAGGAAGAACAGGGAAATATTTCCCACTTTAGGTTCACAAAACTGGTAGAGATAAATCCAAACACATAGATGGCTGAGGTCCGTTCTCTCAACTTGGTGCAATCATATTCTCCTACGGGAGTCGCCATCTTATCAGACTTTGACTCCGCCTCATTTCCTCTTACCAAAAATTGGCATGTATATGACGTTGGGGGGAGGGAGATACGTCCATCTGGCCTATGTATACCTCCGAGGAGAAGTGAGGGCCAGAGGCTAGCTGTCACTCGAGAGGCCACGCCCCTCATTATTCATAAACTTTAACCTCCAATAAAATAAAAACTAGCCTGGTACAACAAAATTCACCCCACTCAGTGTTGTCATGGAGATATGACCTAAACATACAGACTAGAATGTTTTTTTTTTGTACCAGACCTTAAATAGGTTTAAATATGCTGTGAAAATGGCCTATTTAACATTGGGGTCAATGAGAAACTGCTCTATTATGAAACCTGCCCCTATTGGACACTCGGAGAACTGCAATTTTTGCCATTTTCTTGTTGGATCAACCAGGAAGTCGCTGTGGTTTGGGCTTGGACCTGCCGCTAGTCTCCTCAAGAGGCGGGGCCGTGAAGAAACACAAACAGGAAAATAACTGAGTTGAACTGTCTGTCTTCTTATCTATAGTTTCTGTTATTACCTTTTTAAAGTTCTAAAGTTGTTAGGAAACAGTTGTCTATCTACACAGACACATTAGTAACGTTAGCAAGACATGTTTATGCCCAGCTGACAGATGTAAATCTAATATTCACTGTCTTTTAGCTCTGTTTTGTCTCTACCAACCCCTGAGAGAAGTATCCGTCTATTTTGCCACTAAACCCTGCACTGTGTTCACCAGCTAGCTGCTAATTTTGCTTGCTAATGAAGGAAAGGCCTGTTTGATGTCCAGGTATAACAGTGGACATATTCTTAATAAAGCATACACTCAAACTGAGTTTATAGGTGGGGTTCTTGTTAAGGTGACCAAAGTACATTTTCCTGCAGCTGCTGCCCCTGTCCACAGCAATACCTCAGACAACCGCACTTCAAAAAAAGCCAAACCACCCCTTTAAAAGAAACTTTTGGACAACCCTGGGACTCCACTGAGTTATGATGAAGTTATGACTGAAGAAAAGTTCCTGTTTCAAAATAGAAAAACATACCTGAGGGTACATTCCCTGTACGTGAATAAACAGCATCCTGGTGTTGACTCAGCGCTGCAGGCTCGTCAGGTGTGCATCACTGAACTCGAGAGCCTAGCTTCTGATTGGCCCCCCACGATTTTTTGTCCCAGTGACGCAGCTTTGCGTGTCCTTCCTTTGGCTTACGTCAACGTGACAAGACGGGAGAAGACAACACATTCTTGTTTCTACTTGATGTGAATTACTTACTCCTGTGTATTATTCTTCTGAAGTTTATGATTAATCAGTACAAAGTGATAAGGATGTTAACCTGTCTTATTCTTGTTTGTGCTTGCCAGCTGATCAATCATGCTCCATATGCAAACACTACAGACTCCAGGATGAATGTGTGGCAGGCTGTAATTACAGTCCTGGTAACTGTTTATTTCATTTTAAAGGCTTCTTTGTTATTTACAGCTTTGTCCTCCGTCGTAAATGTGCTTTACGGTATCTGGCAGGATGGCTATTGGTGGGATACAAAAATCAACAAAGGGAATTTTGTGGGCTATAAATCCCCTGCAGGTCGAGCTGTTTCTCTGTCATCCAGTAATGGGCTAATTAAGGAGAACAGTAACCCGTGGGAGCGCCACCCACCATGTGTGCTCCGAGCTGTGAACCGTACCTGTTGTTATATTCAGATGTCTGGTTCAAAGGCATTTTCTTTTTCTTTTTTTCACGTTAATGACGTGGAACAAACTGCTCGGCCAGAAGAATCATGTTTCATTATCAGTCAGTAGGAAAAGGATGCTCTGAGTGTAAATGGGTTAATTAGTTTTAATTAGCAGCTGCTGCAGCAAGATTGTCACTGCAGTCTTGTTTCATACTTTCATACTTACTCCTCAACTTTTCAACTATCTGCTGTCTGTTTAATTTCTTATTTTCCGTGAGCACTAATTTAAAAATGTAATTAGCCAAATTACACTACAAGTGATATATTTAAGAGTTAAAAGTAAATAGGTTTAGTTTAAAGTAAATTAGTTTAAATTAGCAGCAGCTGCAGCAAGATTGTCAATGCAGTCTTGTTCCATACTTTAGATGGAAACTTTTAGATAGAAATGTTTCACATTTCTTAAGTGTGTCTGCTGTCATTTTTAATTTATTTTTCAGCGAGCACTAATTTAAAAATACAGGTTAAAATGAGTGATGAGCTAAAATATATATTTCATATAGATGTTTATTTTTTTAATTGTTTTTGAATTTTAAAATGAAATGGCATGAAATCATGACTGAGGACGTTAGTAAGTTAAGTTAGTTAAAACATTTTCAGCCAGTAGGAAAAGGATGATCTGGGTGTAAACATGTTCCTTAGTTTTAATAAGAAGCAGCTGCAGCAAGATTGCCACTGCAGTCTTGGTTCATACAATAGAAACTTTTATATAGAAACGTTTATCCTTTGAAGTGTATCTATTGTGTTTAATTTCTTTTTCAGTGGGCACTCAAATAACACATATTTAAGAGTAAAAATATATATCTATTTCATATGGATGTTTTTTTGTTTTTTCTTATTTTAAAATGAAATGTTAATCATGTTTGAGGAAGTTTCCTAATAAGCAATGTTAGTTAAAGCACTTCATTATAATATGTGTAAATTAATTGATTCACGTTATAAAGTAAAGTAAGTAGCAGCAGTTGTAGCATTTTTGTCACTTTACTGATCCTGGAAGGAATTTGGTAAAATGTTCTTTATTTCTGCAGTTATTGTGTGCCATAATGTTTAACTTTATTATCAAATTTCACAAGAACTAGCACTGTGTATTCGTCATATGCTTTTGACCCTGTAAATTTGGTTATATTTTACTATTCATTCTTCTTGTCCAACAGTAAATTACCTCAGTGGCATTTGTGGTTATTGTTTTTTTTTAGTTTTCCATGTTGAATTTAACCAGAAGTGAATCTAAACACCTGCAGTAACTTACACAACACGTTGTAATTAGATGGGAGGTCACCACGATATGTACTTGTGATGGTCCCTCTCGTCCCTGACACACAAAAACTCTAAGGGCCTGCTGTAGTTTCTCCTCTTAAAATCATTAGGTAATGATTGACTGGTGCCCTTGTTTCCTCCACTTCACCTCCGGCTCTTGCTGTGTGATCTCGTGCTGTGAGTTTAGCCCGTGCTCCCACCTTCAATATAATACTTCAGTGATCAAACCCTGAACCCCCCCAACAGACAGCCAGTGGGCTTCAAAGCACCTGTAGACCAGCTCCTCCCTTCACACAACCACCAGTCTGTCTGTCCCGACTGAAAACTGATTCTCAGGGGCTGCCAGACTTTTTTTGTGAACTAGTGAAAGCCTTTGATGTCTGCAAAAACAAGCTACCTACCTATTTAATTATTGCTCAACAGCAGCTAATAGTTTCCTTAAATCCACCTCCATTTCTTTTCTAATTAACCTTTAACTCAAGCGGTAAACTCCATTCCAGTTAAAAGACGTGCATTTAAAATGAGAAAACAAACACATTTAAGCAGTAAAATGTATCAAAGTAAATATAGGACATTTAGCTTTTTGTTTATGATTTCAGATCAGTTAAAGAAGGAAGAAAAGATGGAAATAAAAATGACAAGTATTTCCAAAATTTTGGTTAATATTCCACTAATCATATGGAAAATAGTTCTGTTGAATTAATAGTTGATCTCCAGAAGAACTGATCCGTTTAATCAGAATAGTTTTTTGTTTTTCATTTATTATTCGACGTGGGAAAGCATATAAATAGCACGGCACTTCTCATGCATTTACACTGCATTTTAATCTTTTTGCATGTCATATTACGAGCCTTTTCAGGACGCCTTGACTTCACTTTTAGCTGCTAAACTGTGACGCTTCACTACGGTCTCATTTTTATGAATTCAACCAAACTAGATGGTTAAGCTTAGGAGAAACATGTGGTTTGGTTTAAAATAAGGATCGTTGTTTGTTAGGTAAACTAACTTACTTACTTAAATCAAGTTATCAACACAAATAACAAATCAACACAAATAACGGGTCCCAACAGCTGTCAGGGTCAAAGTGTTTGTTGGACCAAAGGAACCTAAACTGAACTTTCTGCCTTCACAAAGCTGACTTCTGGAGCGGTTGCTCTAAAAGTGTAATATCGAGGGTGTCTAGTGTGGCCGTACATTGTCAATTGTCATCTTGTCAGTGTATTCTCATCAGCAGGTTCGCATGATACCTTATGAAAAGATATGCACAAAAATGAGTGTGATATCTTGTGAATTAGGACATTGAAATAGACTGCACCGGTTAAGTTTCGGCAACAAAAGGTGACGGTTAAGATTAGACATCCGAACAACTTGGATAGGATTAAACAAATGGCTGTGGTTTGGCCGATTACTTCCGGGACACTAACAACGGTCCCCTGGATGAAAGTCCTGTGTTTTGCATGAACAATACTACAGCTCTGTTACTGTCTTCCTAAAGGGAATGCAGCCATCATTACTGTTATTAATGCCACCTGCGCTTTTCCTGCCTTGACAAGACAAAATGTCTGCTTAAAAAAAAGCTTTATTTTCACACACCTCTTGTGGGCGTGTTCTTGGTCTCTCGCTCTCTCCCTCCTCCTCCACCTGTCCCCTTTAAAGGTGCACCTGCAAACAATCAGGGTGGCATCAGAGACCTGTGGAGCCTGTGGAGCCTCATCCTGCCCAACAGCTCTGGTTTTTGAGGAGACTTTTTCCTCCCCTTTTTTCCCCCAACATGACTTTAGATTGTTGGGGTTGTTGTTATTTTAGTTTGGAGCTCACCAGTCGTACATTTATTGTTTTTTGTTTTGATTTAATGAGTTCTTTTTGTCGGTGAGATATGGGATCAAATGCGAGTTTTGTGAGCTCCAACCAGTTTTTGTTTGTTTTGATCTTTGAGTTAAATTATCTTAATATAAAATAAAGTCTTGGTTCACTCTCCTGTCCAAGGTCTTGGCATCCTTCATAGGTTTCAGTCTCTTTTTGAGTCTTTTGTCTGTTTAAAGAGGAACGAATGGGTTTTTAAAAGCATGGTGTACTAACTACATGGCATAAAGTGATGCACAAAAAGCAAGTTAATTAAAAGCAATTCTTTATACTCTGTCTCTTGAGACCAGGCTGTATTACTGGACACTTTCTCTTTTATACATGTTGAAATGTATTCTAAACATTTCTGTGTGATCAGGGGCCGAATTCACAAAACATGTTAAGGGTAAGAGTAGGTCCTTACTTGCTGATTTAGGAGTAACTCTTAAAAATAAGTGTTCAAAATAAAAACAAGTTTCAGGCCTAATTTTAGGACTCCTAAAGTGTAATTCCCAAAGTATTTTAGCACTAAAAGTAGCTGATAAATCTATAAAAACGTAGGAGGACTCCAAAGTCACTCAGATTAAATGAGGAGTGACCTAACGTAGCTGCTGCAATCAACATTTTGGAGAGATTAAATGATGGTGAGCTTTTAAAAAAAGTCGACCCCACATAGTGCTGCGGGTCATTCACTTCCCCAGTGAAGTGTTTCTATCATAAATTCACTCTAAGGGACTCATTCCCTCTCAGCCAATCACTGTGGGCATAAAAGGGATGAACATGATATCATCCATAGCAACAGGGTCAACCCTGTCCTCTAGTCTTAGTTTAGGAGTCCCTCACACTCCTTAGGAAAAGCTGGTCTCAGAGGCTTTGGGAATGGGTTTGAAGAAATTACTCTGAACTAAGAGCTTTCAGTGCTCCTCAGGAGAACTCTTAGTGCTAAGATCAAATGTTTTGTGAATACTACCCGAGCTGATTGGCTCTGAAAAGACTGAGCAGTTAACTGGAATTAAACACTAATTCAAACACTCAATCTCTTTCCCCCAAAATAAGTGGCTACCAGATTTTATCACCCTGTTCAGGAAATTTCCCAGAATATTACTAGAAAATTACAGATCATACATAATGAATCAGTTTAGCTATTGTTGCCTGCAATAGTTCCTTTTAACTCATTATGGTAAGGAATATTGTTTGTTTGCTTCAGGTGACACGTCAAGGTCTGCCTGTTTTTTTTCTTCAGCCAGTCTGGCACCAAACGTGGAGGCCACAAGTTTCTGTAAACAATCCTCATCTGCAGATATGTTTACAGCTTTTACTTTGAAAAACACACTTCATTGTATCGGTGTTGCTCCTGATAATCCGCCTGCAGGTTGCAATGCCTCATCTGAAGCCGACTGAGGTCACCCGCTTCCTGCTAATTGTCAGGAAGATCGGTGTGGTAGTCATGATAAACTGGGCCAGGAAACTGGTAGACTGGGAACGCTGAGTGAAGCTGGAGTCAAACTGGGAATATGGTTTCACCCTGGAGGTGGAGCTGGTGGAAATAGCAGTGGCCATGATGCTGGTTTCTCTGTCCACTTAAAAATAAAATATACAGCTCTGTAACTTTACTGTTATGAGCAACAGCAAATAGGCTTTGAGCAACGGATGTATCATGCCCTCCACTTTCTATTCCAGGCATTTAACGGTGCAATTTTCTCCTCCTAAAACAAAAGCCTGCTTTTAAATTGCTTTGCTGGATGAGGAAATTTCCTGTCTAAATGCAGAACTAAACCACCTGTCTTTATGCTGCTAAACACAGCCACAAGACAATAAGAAGAAAGTGCAGACTGAGTACGGAAGGCACAGGATGTTATACGATGGTCAAGGGGAAGATTAAATCGATTTCAACCCAGGCTCAGGGACAATTCTGCTTTAACTCTGCTATCTCATCATGGCTGAACTCCTGTCTTTAAACCTGCTGACTCTACAGACACAGGAACGCATTACAAACAGCCCCTGGAACGACGCGTGGAATAAACACTGTGCCTAAACAGAACCAGATGTTCTTCCAGCTATGAACCGGAGAGCGCTGTGATCCTGCTCTGGGTTGGGCCGATCCTCAGCGTCACGGAGGCAAACCAGCTCCAGCTTTAGGCCTTAGCAAAACAGGTCTCTTCCTGTGCCTCACAGGAGCAACTATTCCTCTCCTGAGGCCCTTTATTCTACAGTGTATGCATTTCATTAGAGAACATTAATGCTGTGAGCGAATGAAGTGGTGTCTTTGAAGTGACATGGTGACTACGAGGTCTGTTACTTAAGCAGAAGTGCGTAATGGGCTTGCTTTAGCCTTTAAGTGGCCTGAGCTGTGGTCTAAAATATTTTCTTGACTGGTGCCGGCATATTTATGAGATGAACTCAAAACTGGGAATGACGTCACACCCATGTTGACCACTTTCAAGTTACAGTCAGAAAACCATTATATTTAACGGGTTTGCCAGTTTAGTCACTGTTAGTATACCGGCTGATGTATTCTTTGCTTGAAAACACTGTACCAACATGTCCAGAGATAAAAGAAGGACATTACTGTGTGTGAGGTGATTTAATGAGACACAAACCAGACAGAAGTGAGAATAAACAGCGTATTCCTACAACTTTAATTACTGTTGATGCTTGGCGCTGCCATGTTGCATTTTAAGGTTGGGGCTCCAATAGATCGCATATAAATATCTGCTTGTACTTGGAAGTTCTGCCTTCAGTAGGGGCTCAATTTAAAAGGTAAGACTTTGAACTCAATCAACTGGAACGCAGCAATACTGACATGCTCATAATGCTAACAAGCTAATGTTTAGCAGGTATAACGTTTACAATAGTTACCATCATAGTTTAGTGTGTTAGCATGCTAACATTTGCTGAGTACAGCTGAGACTGATGTGAACGTCATTAATGTTGTATGTATTTTATAGTAATATAATATAATACAAATATAATGAATAAAACATTTAACCTGCATATGGCGCTAGAAGAAATGTTAAGGGATCACAAAGGTTTTTAAAATTCATCCAAATTCTACTCCATCAAATAGATTTTTGAGTCTGGACCGAAGTGGTGGCCCAACCAAACTGACTTTGTAGAGCTACACTGCTAACATGGCTAAACTTCATCATCTTACGCTTCAAAATGTCCCTCACAAAATAAACTGCAACGTTTTAATTTAAAAGTATGTTTGTGTAGTAAAAATAAAGACCAATGCAAGGAAACACAGCCTTCACAACTGACAGAAGAGAGAGGATAAATAATATAATACTAATACTAAAAGAAATGCAATGCTTCCTGGACAAAGCGATATTTTCAATGAACATATCTGCAAAGTTATCCATTATTATTTATATTGAAAGTGTCAGGTGAACGCTCACTGTCAACATATTTAATTGATTTTCATCTGAAGCATTATTTATGTCGTATAGTCAACTAAAAGCCCTTCATTAAGGCACCGACACTGATTTGAGAGACGGAAAAGTCCCTGTTTGCTGATAAAGCGGCCGATATCGTGAATTTTTAATCTGGTATTAAGATAGACCTTTCCTATCTGGGTTTTGCACCGATATAATTCTGCTTTCCTAGTAAACTAACTTACTAATAACAACTTCTAGAAATGAACACTGAAAAGCCAAAGAATAAGTATATACTTATATCGGCCTGGTTAAACTTTCCAGTATAATCCAGGCAGTAAAAGTTTCCTCGTCGTATGTAAATGTAATTCCAGGGCATTTGAAATTCAGATTTCGGATAGAGACAACATGACCCTTGATATTCGGTTAGTCTGTGAACCTGATGCACTAATGACGGTCCATAAATTTTGAGATGAAAACCTTGATGGCTGTCTTGGCAGGGGGAAACATGCTTTTGTTGTAACTCAAAACTTGGGTTGGGGAAGTTTGGAGAGGCAACAACTTTGTGGGATTAGTCTCCATGGCCCATGTATATTTTCACTGAAAACAACAGATTTTCACATTCCGCTGCATCATTTATTCATCTGACAAGCATTATGGTTTCAGGCTTGCGTTATTAGATGATGCAAATACTTTCCTCTTGGGTGGAATCGTTTTTTTTCTTCTTCTGTGCTGTATTTTTTTCTTCTGTTCCCAGGATAAAGTTTTGAAATGAAGCGAGCATCCAGTTTGTACAGACTTGACTGGACCCACCCTCGTTCTTTGGGAGGAAACCGCTTCCATTCCCCTCCAAACTGAGACTTTAGAGCCGCAGCTCCGATGCCTGCTGTTACACAACCAGTGGGTTGGAGAGCAGCATAGTCACATGCTGATGTTAGCTACATACGCAGCACTTTCCACAGGTCAAACCTCAGCCTCCAAACCCACAGACTATCTATTAGACTCAACATGAAGCTGTTCATTTGTGCTTGTGGTTCAGAATTCCATTTGAGTTACAGTAAAAAAAAAAAAACTTTAGCTTTGTCATGGTACAGTAGAAGATGAATAATTAGTTCTCAGTAAAGGCCAAACCTTGTGACTCATGCAGTGTAGATGGTACTTATTATGCATACTCACTCACTTTGCGGCTATGCATCAATCACATACACAAGCAATGGAGTTTCTGATGTTTGTTGAGTTCAAGCAGCAACCTCTGGGGCTGAAAAATGAAGCCAATGCGGAAGTGCCAAAAACTGCAGTTCCTCGAATGTCCAAGAGCCTGGAATGGAGTCAATCCCCGTAGACCTCCATGTTGAATGTAGCTTTATAACAAGGGTTCAGGAACAGGACCACACCCCTCTTCCACCACTAATTCCACCACCCACGCCTCAGAAAGCAAACCACCTGAATCTCATCAACATAACTACCTGTGCAACTTATATAAAGATGCCATGGTGGCTCAACGCTGCACACTACCGCAAGAAGCTCCTGGACATGAACCCAGGGGTTAATGGACCAGCACACCATGACAGCGTAACCCCACCCTGAGCCGAGCTCCCCGGGTCCGTTAATGCACATCCACACCTCAACCCGTATCCATCCCACGACGACAGAACCCACCATCCCTCATCCTTCCCCTTCGACCCCCATCATCCCCCAACCCCTTTTTTCCCCGCACCCCTTGGTCATTTCAAATTAAAATAATAAGTATGTTCACAACCCTGGTAGAAAAACAGTTTTGGTCCTTATAGCTAACACTCAGATTTAAACTGACTTTACTGAACATGTGTTATAATGTACAGAGATTTCCGAGACGTCTGTATGACATGTGACAATTGAGCAGCTTTCCAGGAAGTGGAAAATGTGTTAGAAGTTTGACACCAGAGAAATGAAAGGGAAGGAAAAAGTGTGGTGATGGTTACTGTGGCAAATCAGCTTTTGATGGTGTATCTTGTGTCAAATAGAGAGTCCTATGAGCCGAGCTGGATGTGCAGAAAAGGAATGTGAGCCTCCCTTCAGTTTCCTCCCCGTCCTTGTCATGTTCTCCCCTCATAATATAGAGACAGACCACCAATAACAACGCTCAAGTTCATTCATATAGCTGCGGCAGGGCTAATACTGTACTGATACGGGGTCACAAGTTTGTTTCCCACCACAGAAAACATCTCTGTCAACAGCGATGAGCTAAATGACCAAAATGCAAATGCCACTTAATTAGCCTCCTACAAACCCCACTGTGCTCTGATAAAGCTCAGCCCAAACTGGTCGGCGTGGAAATCTTCAAATAACCCTCTATTATCGTTCCACTGCGCTGGCACGGACCACAGAACAACAAAAATAACAAGAGTCATTTGCTGCTCCAAACTTCTCATGCATCTGTCGTGCATGCTGAGGCTTTGATAGTTTCTGGGTCGCCCGCAGAGAGAACCAGATTCCTTTCCTCAAAATAACCGGCTGTTAAAGTAGATGATGTGTTTAAATTTGCGCTCTCTTGAGGAGATGCAGAAGTGGGAATTTCCCACATGTCACTTAATGTGGTAATGTAGGGAAACTGCACATAAACATGAGAAGATGGTAAAAACAAATCAGTCTAAGAGGTCAGAAAGGCAAAATATCCCTTTTTCTTTTTAGTGTCAGAGTGATGTTAACACTCTTTTCTGAATAGCCAGCAGATTCTCTACTCAGATACCATGGTTTTGTCACGGCTTTCAACTGTAAACCCGTAGACGGTGATATTAGACGCTCAGAGCAAGTGCTCCAGGATCAAGAGCACTGAATGCTGCATAAGGAGGTAGGTTGGGATGGTGGATGGGTCAAACAAACACCAGGCTTTCACCCAGTAGACCCAGGTTCATGTACCATGCATCAATCTAATTACATTACAACCCCACCTATGATCTTTTCCTAACCAAGTGGTTTTGTTGCCTAAACCTAACCACGTAGTTCTTTATAAGTTCACAATGTAACCAACGTGTACCCCGTGTTTAAAACAGCGACCAGGAGCGTTATGCTTTTGGTGTGCAGGGCTACCCAGAGCATTAACAAAGGGTCCTGACAAAACGGCAGAATGTTGCGAGTTGGGATGAGAATGGGTTCAGATCTCCTCACATCGCCTGTGTCTGGGCCAAAAAGTTGCATTTGCACACGACGCAAAGACTACAGCTACCGACCAACTAGCATGTACTGTACGTTCTGTGCCTGTGTGACAGGTAATAAGTCTCCATACCAGCAGGTGGCAGTAGTCTGTATTCTTCACTCAAAAAGGGAAACCGGAAGATGCCTGATTCAAGACGCTAGTTAGCCAGTTAGCACATAAACAACACAACTTAATGATATTTACTGCGTCTGGTTTCTGCTAAAGAGCTTAAGCATAAGAGAATGACCTTACCTGATATAACAATTTTGTTTTCAATCTCACGGCGTCTTGAATTTAGTTGTTTTCTGATCAGAGTGATTTCTCTTGAAGATGGCTCTGAGGCAGATTTAGCATGCTCAATCAGTCAAAAAAAGCCGCAGACAAGGGCCGACACACAACAAGGAACGATGCCGTCAGACACTTACTGACGGCCCGACATTGGCCAACCAGCGTCTCATGGTGTCTGGGTCTTTACAAGAAGACGTCCTGTTATTGAAATACTTTAATTATTTTTTCTGTAACTACGAGAAATACTTTCTTAATTCGGGAGAACATTCTTGTTATATTAAGGTCGACCCAGGCTGCGCTTAAGAACACAAGCGTGTAAAATCTTGTGCAAAGACGTGAGAACTACAAATAGAGCAAATAGTCGTTGACACACATACAATATGACTGATATTTGTCATTCAAACACTCTGCTATTGTCCAAGTGCATCTTTCAAATGCTGCACTCTGTTGAACCTGTATGTTTGCTCGGCGTGTCTGGACCTGCAGGTGACTTTTACTGAAAGAGTGAACAGTTGCCTCCTCAAACACGTGGCGCTCTGACAAACATACAAAGGAGTTTGAGGCTTTGTCTCTCTGCTTTGTAAGCTACTCACTTTGGGATTTGTCCAAGTAAAGCTGCTTTAAATAATTGGTTTATAGAAGTGCTTCTTTTTTTACAAGCGTGAGATAAGAAATGGTATGCTAAAGAATGATTCAAGAAAAAAGAATAAAAGAGGAATTTATGCATTTCATAATTGATTTTTTTTGCGTGGAACAAGGCCAGTTTAGTGTGACCAGTAAAAAAAAAGAGCAGGTAGGTGAGTGATTGGTTTGCAGTGCTGTGAGGGAGGAGGCAGGATGTCAGGGGAGCTGTGAACAGGTTACGGCCTGTCCTGCATTTAGAGAGCTGGATCTAAGCTGACATGGAGGAATGTGTCTCCATATAGAGCGTGAAATCTCTGCAATGCAATCTGCTCTGTATGCTCCAAACTGTTGACCAAAAGATTAAAAAGGTCTCCATTATGTGGCGTGAAGAGCTCATATTTAACTAGTAATATTGTGACTGTGGTAGTTAAATTCCAGGTATGATGAAAAAGACGCAAGCATTTCTCATATATTCAGGCTGGGATTCATTTGATTTAAAGAATGATGGATGTCTTCTGTCATGACTGGCTCAAAGAGCCATGACAAAAGATGGTGAGACATGGATAAACGTAAGAAATAACAATATTTATTAAAGTAAAATGCACAAATCAGAGTAATGCGATGAGGCGTAAACATGAAGTCATCGATGTGTCTGTCAATGGGTGCATGTGAGTGATGTGTGCGGAGCGTTGTAGAGTGTAAAAAACTAGGCCAAAGTCAAAACAACAAAACAGAGCCGGAGGGAAGCCAGGTCCTTCTGGTGAGAGTGAGAGAGACACTGAGTGAGACGGCCTGTTCTTATAATCTCCGACTGGCCAGGTGCTCCTGATGTCAAGCCCCACCCACTCAGATACCTGCAGACAGAAAACAGACAAAGCAGGCCCTAGTAACAGAAGGGGGCCGTCACACTTCACATGATGTTCTTTAAGTTGGATCTATTAACTGTTGTCTTTTGGAGGTTTCACAGCTTTCACGGTTACCAAGGATTTCCTTTTCAAAGAACTCACCTCTGGACCAATTTAAAATGTTTTCTGCAAGTATAATATAGTGTGAGCATCATGTTTTGCTTCATCAGGAAATCTGCAAGCTGCAGGTGTGATATCGAGCACAAGCTCCACATATATTATTCTGGAGTGAAACTAAGTTGCAGTTGAATTACACGCAGTCTGATGTCTTCAAAATTGCAGTTAGGACAGCAATTATATTCTGAAACTACAACAAAATTGATTTGCACATGTAATTTAAATGGCTAAATTACTAAATAAAAAGTTAGATAAATATAGATGATAGAACAAAAACTGTGATACAGTCCACAGAATCCTCGACTCCAGAGTAAACAATGTAAGGCAGCTATATTGTGCATCCAACAATACAAAATAAATACAAATATACAGGATATAATAAATAATTCATTTTTGGAAATGTCCTTATCGTGGAAGTATCATACCACAGTTTTGAAGGCCAAAACCAAACATAAATGCATTTATTGACACTTTAAGTATTCATCTGGATACCCTGAAACATAAAAAGGCCTTAAAACATAAAACATTATCTATATGTGGAAATATTATTAATACTAAATAAAATATAGTTTAACATACGAACACACACTTTTAAGTTTAAGCCTGCAGCATCATTTATACTTTTATTTAGTTTTTTAGTAGGTGGACCTTTAGTAAAGATTTTTTTGTCAGACCTTTGTATATTTGTCGTGTTTTAATGGGTATGTTGGATGATTTATATGCTGTTTTTTTTATCTTAATTATATATTTTTCTCAGTTTAGAAAAGAAAGCTTCACATTCAGGCTTAAACTTAATACAGCTAGTGTTGGTGTAGGTGTGAGTCTGTGTGTCTGTGTGTCTGTGTGTCTGCATGGCTGTGTGTGTTTGTGTGAATGTGTGAATGAACGTATATACATTTGTGTGTGTGTCTGTGCATGACTGTGGAAGGGTTGGGTTCTTTTAACTTTCTTCTCCTGATTTTATTTGATGTTTCTCTTTTTCTGTACATCTCTGTAAGGCACTTTGCGATACTTTTCTGTATGAAAAGCGCCATAAAAATAAAGGTTGATTTGATTTGATTTGATTCGACCAACATTATGGATATAAACAAACTTTTAACAGCCTCAAAATTCATATGAATAAAAGAGTTGCTCTTTCCGTCAGACAGGAAGGGAATTCTTTGAGGAGACGAGCAGCAGTCGCCGTGGCGTGAACCCTCCAGACCTCGCCTGCCTGAGCCTCGACCTCTCACCTCCTGACTGACCCTCACCGGCTGCTGTGGAGTCGACTGTGGCATCGGAAGGCTGGAGGTGAGCCCCTTTAGTCAGGAGAAATGAATCTTCCACATGCTGCAGCAGGAATGTCATGGTCCAGACGGTCCGGAGTTGCCCCCTGGAGGGTTTGGGAATTTGGGCACCTGTGAAATTCTCTTTAGTTTTTTCAGAGGGAAGGGGTGTCAATCCTCCTTAAGTGGATCCGCAGGCGCCACGGCTGGAGAACCAGGAGATGTTTTGATTTGTCTTTCAGGCGAGTGAAAGACAAATCAATGAGGTTTTCCACATGTGTTTGGTGTTCAACAGCTGTAGAAACCACCTTCTCACCATCTGTTTGTAGTTTTCTCCTTCAGTTTGAAATGCATGTGAATAACTTACAGCGAACAGCGACTGGGAGAGGGATTAGATCTGAATGTAACTCAGGACTCAGGATTTAACGACTCATGTTACTGTTGACAATAGCATTTTCATATTTAGTAGACACAAGTCAACCATTGTTGTGTTGTGTGGTACACTGTGTACACTATGAACTCACTTGTGTAGTACATACATTTTGAAAGGGTAGTGTCTGAATAGCACACGCCCCGTATGCACTTACTGGAACCACGTCTTCTAGTCTTTACAGGTGAATTGCAAACAGCAGAGCATAATATGTGCTGGCTTGTTTTCTCACTTTCTGACTACAGTATAGTGGTACATAGTGAATAAAACACATGTAGAACTCACATGTGTATAGTTGTATAGTGATCGCTGTTTTATTAGCATCCACTGAAGCTTCCTCGGCCGCCATTTTCACCAGTTTGAAAACATGTTGGTGCAATGGATGTATTAAGAGAACCGGATACAGCGTTTTAAGTCGGAGGCCTGTTCATTCCTTTGAAAGCTGCTCATTGATGCATGAAGCCAAAAAAGTTCAACTGCCGCGTCTAAAAATACCTGATGATGGTGCTAGATGAAAAGATAAGGGATCACCAAAGAGATAACGATTCATCCTGTGGGGTTCATGAATGTCTATACGAATGTCATGGCAATCCATTCGCAAATGTCCAACGCGTGGTGGCGCTACAGGAAAAATCAGGGGATTACGTCAATGGGATTCATCCTCTGGGGTCCATGAATGCCTGTACATCACAATCATCCAATAGTTGTCAAGGATTTTCAGTCTGGACAAAAGTGATGTCAACCACAGACCATGTAGGCTGCTGTGCAATATTTTAAAACAGTTTTTAAAGAGAAGAGATGTATCTGCGTCTATAAATAAGTGAAGGTGTAAATGAATGAAGGTGTAAGATATGATAAAAGGCACACATTTTACATAACACACAGAATGTGAGAAGTGACCTTTTGAAACACCTCAAACATCATAGCAGAGTTTTATCACCTTCTGACGAGACTTTTCTTTAACTGAACAGTGGCTGGAATTTAAAGGGGAGAGTCTGTGAACTTCACAGGGTGACAAAACTGGACTCTTTTGATGTGCTGCACAGTTTAATCAGTGTCAACTGTGCCCGCAGCCCAGACAACGTGTTGGTGTCACATTTCATAATCTCTGTGTGCAAAACCTTTGAAGCAGCATGGCTGCAGTTCATGAATGACAACAGAAAAAGAAAAAGTCTCTGCAGAAACAGTTGATTGCACTCAGCCCCAAACAGCAGATACAGTTAGAAACGAGTGAACATAGTGGAACATTTAGCAGATAAAAAGTAATTTCACTCAAGAGGTGGAGACTAAAAGCAAGCTAAGCTAAGCTAATATGAAGAACTCCAAGTGACTAAAAAATCAAATGGTGCGGGTTCAAAGATGGAAAATTAGACACGTCACCTTATACAAATTAGTTTACCGTTGTGTGGTTTTGTGTTGAGTTGTGTTTATTTGCACTATGCACCAGTGTAGAAGATTAAAGGGGAAACTGTAGTCTAAGGAAACCAGAAGAGGCGGTGGTGATAAACATACATGCAGAACAGTTGCATGTGGTGTGAGATGAAAGCAGCTGATGGGAGTGTGAGCATTTAGAAGCTGTTTAACCAAGTCTACAACAGACGGCAGACTGGCACAAAGACAAACAACTAGAAAAGTAAACAGATGTTTTTACAGTAGGAGATTCACGTGAGCACTTTGACCAGTTGCTGAACTCAAGGTTTGTGTGGGAAAAAAAATGTGATTTTGAGGCAACTCGCCAGGCGAGGACAGATCGATGGACATTCAGATGAATTTCTGACCTGTGGATTTTTTTTTATATATATATATTATTTTTTTGGCAGTTTTCAAGCCTTTTAGTATCTAGGGCCGAAAGGAGATGGGGTTAGAGAAAGAGGGGAAGACAGGCAGCAAAGGGCTGCAGGCTAGAGTCGAACCCGCGGCCGCTGCCTCAAGGACCTTCAGCCTCTTTACATTGGGCGACTGCTCAAACCACTGTGCCAGGACCTGTGGAAATTTTGGTGGGCCATCGTCAGACTCCTGCACAGTTGAAGCAGAGCTACGAGCATCAAGAGTTTGCCACCTGAACATTAATATCCTGTAGAGGACGTCTGGCTGTGTAACACTGCACAGTTTGATACATGTCACTCATCAACTGAGAGAGACAGCGTCCTTCGGGGGGGCAGTCTGATAGATTCTCGTGGGGTCCAATCCATACTCGCTGGGTGGAAAGTAATGAACATGTCAGAAGACAGAATGAGTTTATTTTAATATTCGTCAGCTGACCACAAAGTTCAGACATTGAAACACGAGCGCAGCCTCAGATGAGTTCATTACTGAGGTGAGTTAAGGCTCGTGTTCGTCCTCTGAATTATAATTAGGAGGTCGTAAAATCTGTCCTCGTCTGTCAGTCAGGGACGACTGATTCCTGTTGAGTCAAACACAGTCTCGGTTTCTCAGCCAGAGGATATTTTAACATAATGTTATTGCACTTGTCATCATGTTTCATCCTGCGTAGTTTAACTACAGTACTTCACAGTGCTCAGACTCACCGTGGCTCCTGATCAGCCGATACATCACAAGTCATCCTGTGTTTAGTTTAAGTTTTTTTTTACCTCAGAAACTGTCATTTGACTCAATAATGTTGACTCATGATCTCGACCACTCACCAGCTCTTCCCAGATCTTTTAACTGCGTCTCATGGTCCACCCTGACCTCCTCCCTAAGTGGACTTTGTCACTCTTTAAACTACCTGATGAGCGGTCGAGCAGTTGGTATCAGATGCTGAGCACCAATGACAGAGCTGCAGTGTTTGATGAATTTAGATTGGGAATGATGAACATGGATACTGCAGTTTATTTTAAGTTGATCACACACACCTTTCTGCTGCTGTAACTACTACAGAACACCATACAGTACGTGTGTTCATCCACAGCTGAAGATAGTTCCCAATAAATGCACTTTTTTTTTCTCTGTTTACTCCTGTTTTGGAGGAAATGATTAAGAACTTTTTAAAAATGATAAAATACATTCTTGACCTGCGCGTGAATAAGCATCGGTGGAGCGTGTCATACTGTCAGTTATGCTGAAAGACTCTTTATACATGAGCGCCCCGATGGTTAATTACATTATCTGACCTCCGATCTGCTGACTATCTGCTAAATCATTACTGTAAAGATACAAGTGACAGAAGAGGACACAAACGGTTTCTTCTGATGCGTGTGTGGGGGCAGGGGGGGGGGGGGGGGGGGGTCTATGGAGTTATATGAACCCCTCTATTATTCCTGAGCCTTCCCCCAAAAATACATGTTGACAAACACCAGAACCCTGCAATTAAAAGGCTTCAGACACACAGTGACTGCAGCTGACGAAGTTCAGTAATTATTCCCCTGACATATAAACCTTGTAATTACCTGGTGATGGAGGAATCTTTTGGACTGCACTGTCAGGACTGTACAGAAATAGTATAGAAATAGTCCGTCCTCCACCTCCTTCTCCTCCCCCAACAGCTGCAGCTCTCAAGAGAAACACCGGAGTCATGATCCTGCTCTGAGCCTCGAGCCCTTTTCCTGACACTCTGTCTCAAATATAAACAGGAAGTCGGAGCTACACGGCAGAAATTGTGATAGGAAGCATGTTGTGAAGGGTTAGGGGAGGCGTCAAGGCCACATTGAGGAGGTTGGGATCAGGGGATTTGGTTGCTTGAAACGATGGATAATAGAGATAAACTTTTTCATTCTTTCAACATCCTCCAAAGAGACATAGGTTATTAGAAAAACATGCTAATTTGTTGCAGCAGCAGGTTACAGAGGAGGATTATTACCTGGGGGGTTGCCAGTTTGGCCATTAGCTTGTCACCTAGCCCTGCCACTAAAGTCTGATGGTCTCCCGCGTCTTAAAGGCAAATAGGCTACATGATGAAGTTGAAGATGAAGTTCTCATACTTCAGGGCTGTGTCGCTTTAATTCATTCGTCTCCAGCAGAGATGCTGCTCAACAGTTGCCCTCAGACACAGAGGTAAATGTAATGTTGCCGGCTAAAGGCCAAAACAACCTGTCACTGCCCGTTAGGGGAAACACTTTGATGCCCCATCTGACTATGCAACCATAATACCATGCATGTCGATTACACAAAGCGCTGTGGTGCATCACCATCACCATTCCCCTGATTATGTAACCGTAGTATAAAGTGAGAGTGTGGACGGAAAGTATAGGTTTTCTTATCTGAACGGTCTCACTGACACTAAATAAATATTAAATAAATATTTTGTATTTTATATTTTGTATTTTATATTTTATCTTATTTTAGTACTTCTGATTGCTCTGTACCGCTGCTATGATGACCTAATTTCCCCTCGGGGATAAATAAAGTTATCTATCTATCTATCTATCTATATCTATCTAAATATCCATACTGTGACATTTTGTTTCTGCAGCATTGATTGTTTTGATTAAATTTATGACATGCTTTAGCCTAACACATGCTGTATAAACTCAATCTGAAAGGAGAAACATATTAACCCTGACCCACACAGGAGATACTTAAAGATGGACTCCATAATATCTTCATCTATTTAACTGTCTTTTAAGTTACTATCTATCAAATAGGGAGTTCAAACAATGGTAATTGATCATATGACCCACTAATGAAAGCACTTGTACTTTCCTTTTTGCCAAATGTTACAATATATGTGTCTGTGGAGACATTCGCCCAGCTAGATGTAAATAAACAGCCATGTTAGTGACGCTGCTGAGGCCGTTGGTCTGCCAGCCGAACTCATCACTAACTGTAATGCTGCGTTCACTTGTAATCGGAAATCGTGAGCTTCCAACTTTTGATTCAGGCTTGCAGTAATGGCAGAAGTGTCATAGGAACATGTAAGTGTGAATAGATTTAAGCAGGAAACATAGAGGGGACAGACTGGAAGTAGAGAGGTGAATATGTTGGACTCTGGGATCAGACCCTTGGTACTGGAGTTTACACTGCCAACCGCTGCAGTGTGTGTTGCAGAGCTTTAGCTTTTGTGGACTATTTTGTGGTGGCACAAACAAACTCGATAAAACTCCTAGAGGAAACACTGGTATACTGTGGTTTTAGCTATCTAATGTTAGCATGATTGCCAATGTGCTACTGTGGCCACATTGCTAGGGTTAGGGTTTAGTAGTTAAAGCTTTTATTGATAAAAATAAGGGCTTTCCGAAAGTTACACAAATAACCTTTAAGTACAATTTTGGAGTTACTCAAGGATCCAGTACTTCTTCCACCACTGGAGCTCACGGCATGGCAGATAAACTATAGATGAAGATTAACTTATAAGTTATTACTAATAACATTTTAGGCTCTGACAAACAGCCATCCTGTCCCATCCCTTTTCCTTTTGTCCATTTCCTGTGAAGAGATTTAATATGTACAAAACTGGAATGCAGATAACTAAACACACACACACCCAAACTCACGGGCAGATTTGGCTCATTCTGCTGACCTGGGATCATGTTTAAATTTGTGGGTGTGTTTCATGTGTTATAGTGCAGGACTTTTCAGATGAACCGAGAAGACCAGATGTGTGTTTCGCATCAGGGGACGCACTCCAAAACAAACCCACGGATCCATGGAAACGGCTGCACCGCCCATTGAGTTCAGTTTAAAGTTTTGTCATTTGAGTAAACATCAAGCTCCTCCTGACCAGAGGATTTACACTGACACAAACCACAAGACACACAAAGGAGTGCATCAACGCCTCTGCGTTCAGACTGACATTGACACTCATCCATTTTACATCTTTTAGCCTACATAAATTTTAGAAATTTGATATATCTCTAAAAATATGAGATGTAATTAAGAGCAGGAAGCTGTGAAAGTGATTTTTATAGCCTCTATGCTGCTACGTTTCCATTCAAAGTTGGCGGTTTTAAAGGGTTTTATTAAAGAGTTTCCTTCTTGTATGACTCAAATGTGTGAGTCAGTTACATTTATTATTTCTTTAAATATACCTTTTTTTTGCATGCCCCTGGGATCTGTCTTTGCTTCAGCACTTATCCTGAACTTGCTAACACTCTGCAAATCCGGCCAGTATATTCCCCTTTGTTTATACTTCAGCGTGCATGTGCTGCTATTTTAGTATCCTGCATACAGTGACCTTTGCATCCAGGCGAAGACAAGAGGCACGGTGGGTTTTCTCTCTGGCATGACCACAGTGGTTTTCTGAAAATATACCTGCTGCAGACTGGAGGGAGACACAACAACAAACCTTTGTGTTCATTCTTTATTTTTGTTTGAGCCTCCATGTAATTATGTGACCTGAGAGGAAGTGACACACAGCTCATAGATGTAAATATACGGGTGGGCAGAGGGCAGTGTTTGTGGAAAAAAAAGAAAAAGAAATCATTTTTGGTGGACTGTAATTATAGCGGTGAAACAATTAGTCACTGAACAGTCATACTGTCTGACAATGGACACGCGGGCTGAACAGAGAGCTGAAATATGGCGCCCGAGCTCCAGACAAATTAGTCATGAAGGTAGAAAAAAGTTGAATTCAAAAGTGTACAATTTGTTCAGAAAGTCAAGTGAACAAAACAAAATAAGCTGATTATTCATCTTGAAAGGGACTCAAATGGTTTGATGCATTTCTAGTGGAAGGACATACAGTATCTGTTTGATTGGTTGATATTTGATTCATTTGTCAAAAAACAAAAACAAAGGATATGTGTTTGCTGTTCAAACACTTTTTCCGGCATTTGCTCTTCCATTCATATCATGAAATCTGCACAAAGAATCAATTGAAAACGATTACAGTAGCATATTTACTTATATTTAGACATATTTGTTTGCATTTAACAGAAATGCATTTTAAATAGAAGAAATATCTGTCAAAATATTCTTGTATAATAAACCTTTATTTAACCATGGAGCCCAAGCCAAACTAGCAGTAGACAACATTAAAACACTTTTTTTAAGAAAGGGCACACAATCAGGATCTAAAGGGCCGCGATTACAATCTCCAAACCATCCAGTACTTTGTCAAATTCTGAACAAAGTATAGAAGAGTTGAAAGTTTAAATCAGTTATATAAAACAGGGTAAAGAACATGATTCTGTCTGATCGCAGTGTATGGAAGATTATCCTCAGTTGAGATCAAAATTTGAATGAACTTCCAAATCTGCTGAACGTGTGGAGGATTTGATCACTTTCTAAGGTTTTTGAACTTCAGACAGTTGCTTGAGCCATCTTGAGACCAGAACAATCTGCTAAATGTTGTGAATTTTTATACATGAGAAGTCAGTTTGAGAAAGGCGGCGCTCAGACAGAAAGAACCAAAACCATTGTCTCTGTCTCGTGATTATCTCCCACAGCGTGTCAGATGACGAATAAATCATCATTACAAGCTCAAACAGAGGAATCTCAATCTCTTCATCTCCTTTATAGGTTTTAATGGTCTAACCACACAGAGGACACTGAGGGGACACAGCCGCTCAGAGAACAAGTGCTGCCTTGTTGAGCGCTCACACTCGCACCTCGCTGGCGTCCAGTAGCTCAGCGAGTACGGCAGGATCATATAACACTGCCTTGTTTTGCTCGTGGATTTTTGTGGTTAGAGCAAAAAACTCTCCTGGCCGCTGGCCCGGGGATTTAAATACAAAAAAAAAAAGCCTCAATCCAAAAATGCCTCTCCTGTCCTGCATGCTGAAGAGACGCTCGATTCTCATATAATGAAACTTTCAGGCAGAAAAGGCACTTTGCCTATGGAGTTGATGCAATTCATCATTTGTCGGAGTACGCTCCCATTATTATTATTCAAGGAAATATGTGGTTGCCCAAATGAAAATGGATTTCTGTTGGAAGAGTGTGGAAACAGAGAAGATGAGTGTGGGGAAGCCGGCTGCTCCCCATGCACTGAGGTGGAAAAAGTGACTCAGGTTGAAGCCATGACAGCAGATAAAATCTCAGGTCATTTCTCAGCCACAGACAGTGGACCGTTAGAAAGTATGTTCAAGTACTGCACTTTTGGTACGGTTTTAAAGGTCCCATATCATGCTCATTTTCAGGTTCAAACTACTTGTATTTTGGGTTGAAACAGAGCATATTTACTTGCTTAATGTTTAAATATTTTATAGCTGTATTGACCCTGTGTTTAAGCGTCTGTCCCTTTAAGACCCCCCTCTTGAAAAAGCCCCTTCTGCTCTGATTGGTCAGTGTTTCCAGGTCTTCTGCATCTGCACTCTCAACACTGTTATTGCAGCTGAGGAATGACTGTAACAGCACAGTAGCGCCACTTTCTACCTATATTTATGCTGAACTTTCGGACCTCCAACTCAGAAAAGTGCAATAGAATACCTGTCAAAATAAAACCTCCAACTCGCAAACTAGGGGGAGCTCAACCTACCCTGACCTCACCAAGATAAGTCGGAGAACGATGGCGGCGCCACTGGAGACACAATTTGTGAGAGATAAAACTTCAAAAAATAGGCTATAAACGTTAGTTCCCTGCATGTAGTGTTGTATTAGATACTGCAATTTAAACACAACTTGTTTTGAATATTCTGGCATGAAAATATGAGTTATAATCTCTTAGCATATATGTATATATATTTATATATATTTATAAATATATGTATATATATTATAGGCTACATTAGTTTGCAGACTCTTATAATTTACTATTACAGTGTCATTGTGATGAAATTTAAAAAAAAAAGTGTCACAGCAGTGCTGTGCTGCAAAACTGAAGGCCCTTTGTAATATTGTACCCAGTTCTATTTCATGGCGATATGTAGAGCTTTTACATATACGGCTGTAGATCAGTTGATGAAGATGTTTTAGCTGAATACCGCTCTAATGTCAACCAATGTTATCCACTGCCGCACAATGGCCCTCATTTATCAAACGAACGTACAGCATGCGTACGACCATTTCCATGCAAACTTCGGCATTTATCAATTTGGACGTGAGCGGGAGCTACGATCAAATCTCACGTCAGGTCTGAGATCATGTACGCACATTTGAGCCTGTGTATTTGCGGTGCAACAAAATCTGTCTGAAAATAATGAACAAACCTCAGCTGTCATTAAGCATAAACAGTCACATGTTAAGAACAGATCAAAACGGATTCTTAAAACAAATAAAAAAAAATAAAATTGTGGTTGGAGCAATTGTACTCATGTGCGTCTGAAGGGAACCATCCATGAATGATTACGCATTCATCAATCGCCAAAACTACCACTCGATAAATGTACAGGTGATTTGTGATTCCAAGCTATCGCTTTTAAACGTGGTGGTGGCCGGAGGGGCACACGATTCTTTTATATTTCAAAACAGCTCTGCTCCAGCCCCCCGCGACCCCAAAAGGGACAAGCGGTTGAAGATGAATCAATGAATGAATTAATGTGTTGGCGCGCGGCTGCAGGAATGCGCACTGCAGAGCCAAAGTCATCTCCTCAGTAAGTGGCTAACCTCGATAAATTGCATTAAATCAAACAAGGTATCAGATGATTAACAGCTTGGTATGGTTCTTCTAGGTGACAAAGGTTATCCTCTAACGGTATACTAGATAACCCCGCTGGCAAACCCCGCTACAGAGCAGGAGCGCAGGTTCAGCAGTGCGCACACACTCACACGGGTCACAGTGGAGCGCTGCTTCGGGTTGACTGCCTCCGTAATTCTTTTCCATACAGCATTTTTATGGGCCCCTTTTATTCCATTCTTAAGACTGCCAAAAAGCACATCTTTATTTTGCGCCATCTCGGATGTCAGGATGCCGATCTCTGTGTCGGAAAAGTTTATTTTCTTACCAGCGTTTCTCCTCTCCATGTTTGACCTCAGTGGGGGAGGCCTCCGAACCAGGAATATTTAAGGGTGTAACATGTTAATAACGATCGACTTCAGCCGCAGCATTTATCAAGGCCCGCTCATTCGTACGCTGAGATTGGTCGGATAAAAATGTTTCATAAATCACACGTGGGTCCTGCCATACGACCAATTCTGCGCTTAGATCTGCGCCCGTTTTCACGCAAGATTGATAAATGAGGGCCAATATGTTTATTAACGTATTTGATGCCCGTCGTCCATGTTTTTTCTGTTCACGCTCAACTTAAATGGTCTGGAACGCTCTGAAGTCGGAGCTCGTAAACTCCATGTAGGAGAAGTCCCATGTCCCAGTGCTTAGGAATGCAGAAATAGTACAGTTGTAACATCACAACTGTACAGGAAGTCCTGACGGCTCGTTTAAGCTCGTGATAAGCGGTTATGTGCATTTCTCTGGGGATTAAGTGTTGATAGTTTCACAGAATTTTTACAGTGCCTCTGCCCATGTAATAATTAAAAAAAGACATGAAAATCTCACTTTTTACAATATGGGACCTTTAAGGTACTTTACTCACTTTAATAGATTATTATGTTCTGCTGTATGCACTTGATATTTATGTCGTCTTTGGTTTGTACTGATGTTGATGTAAAGCACTTTGTAACCTGTGTTTAAAATGGTGCTATATAAATAAAGTTTGACCCTCTTACTGTAGGCTACTTGGTTGAAAAGATTAGATCTTGCTGGGATGGATCATGGATCTGCAGCCATGATAGCAACTCTGTGATGCTGCACTGTGCTAAATGCTAACATTGGCTAAATGCTAACATGTTCACACTTGCTGAACACCAATCATCATATAGAAACTTGAATATCTTTAGCAAATGTTATGGTAATCCATCCAAGTTTGTTATATTTCACTCTGAATCACCAATGTCAACCTCATGTTGGCGCTAGAGTTAAAGTCAGCAAAACCAGTAGGATACATCGTTTGGTAACCAAGAATGCCTTTATATAAAACTTTGTTGCAATCCATCCAGCACTTTTTGAGATATTTCAGTCAGGACCAAAGCGGTGCACCGACTCACAGACATCCCAAGAAATGGCTAACACTGTGTTGCTTTTATAAACAATTCCCTCCTCCCTCCAGTGTTGCAAACGGAGTCAAAAAGTTTCTTTTTAAAGTGAAAACAACGACATTGGAAAACCACACGGACCAGAGCAAGCTAAATGAACAAGAACAGAAACCACTAAAGCAGCGGCGGTGCCATCTGCGTTCACTTTACATTGCAGAACATTAAAACAGCCGACTGCCCCGTCCCGTGCAGATGGATCTGCATGTACCCGATAAATCAAAGCCAGGCAGCTTTTATCAAGCATCTGCTGGGTGTTTGGCATGTGCAAACACACACTATATGATCTCTCTGCACGGAAACATCAGAAGGGCCTGCAGAGGGCTGGTACAGTAGGGGGAATCCCTCCAAACACCTTCATGTCCTCCACCCTCGGAGAGATTAAACGCTGCTGAACAGAACAGGAGCAGAAGGCCACTCAAGCTGCAATGACTGATTAAAGATCTGCTAAGGACGGACTCCCCTCTTAATCCAGAGGGAGTAACACCACTCACATCGGAAATCAAATGGAAATGTGAACTGCTTTATGTTTGCTTATTTAAGTGCCACTTTAAATTCTCTGTCACCTGCTCCCTTAAGTGTAGATACTGGAAGCCCAGCACTGTAACTGTTTTATTCTTTTTTTTACTCTTGTATTTTACTCTCTATTTAAATGTATTCCTGCATAGTCTTGTGTTTCTTTCATTGATGCCTTTTATGTAAAAATCACTTTGAATCGTTGTTGAAAGGTGCTACATGTCCGTCTTATAGGTTGAACATAAACCAAAATGAGTACGAGAGTGACATCTGCTGGCACAGACCGGAGCTTAGATATATTTCCATTTACGTTTCATTAATTAGACAATGCTTTGTGGTTTCTTAAGCATGTTGAACTTGCACCGCCTTCAACCAGCTCATTAATTAAGGTCATGCAAATAAAATTAAATCACGTCCTCAGCTGTGAACAACATACTGTGTACTCATGTAGCATTTACAGCCTGATTTCTATAACATCTTATTCCTAAAACCATAACAGTGTCAAAAAGAGATTTAAAATGATCTAAATTATCTATTTATTAAGAATTGTGAACTTGGCTTTATGCAACGTTTAGATTTATGTCCTGGGAATTTATGCAGATGAGAAATAATAATAATACAATTTCAGGAAACTTATAAAGCAAAATTGAATTTTTCTTAATGTAATAGTCAACTGGGAAAGTTTCATGGTGATGGTTAAAATGTTGACCCTATTCACCGTTAGTGTCTGCCCTTAATAAATGATACAATAAGCTATCTAACAGGAGGCGCTGTTAAAAATCAAACCTGTCACTGGTGTCCAATCTATCTGCCTTTCATTTCTTTTAAATAACTCTTTGAGGCAATGAATATATGCTTTTGAGTAGAAGAATTGTGTTTTCTTCTTTCCTGCCTCAATCATCTGACGGCCCCACTGGGTTTATCTTGTGACCTTTGGAGGGGCTTTACCCCCATGTTGGGAACCCCTGGACTGAACTACCAAACTGTATATAAAGTACTTAAAACTAGCTTCACCTCAAGCAGCAACAGCATTAAAATGATACTTACACAGTGACACAATCCAATAGTATATTATATATATGTCAAAGGGGCTGTTTTTCTGCAAACGCAGCATTTACCTTCGCTGAAGTAGGATTTGTATGCTGTACTTTTACTTGTAATGGAGTATTTTTACATTGTTTTATTATTGTAAATTATCTGAATACTTGTTCAACCACTGCTGCAGTGTGTACCCAACTTCATAATGAATTAGAAAATGTTTCTCCAAATATTTGACACAATATTCGTTTCAGCACGTCTACAATTTACTTTCCCCCCCCCCGCTGAGCAACTCTTATTTCCTTTCTGCATCACAGATTAATATAGAAATACTGGAGGTTCATAATCCTGGAAGCAAACAAAAGTGGGACTGTTTTCATAGTTAACCCTTTATTCAAAATAATTGTTCAAACAATTTAAGGAGCACAGTCTGCTCTGAGTAAAGTGTGAATGCTACAAGCTGTTAATAGGGGTCGGGTAAAAAATCACAACCTGTTTCAACCATCACCGAAATAAGTAACTACCTTTTTGGGAATAAAAAGCAGCAGAAACGTAAATCAGTCTATACCAGTTATTATAAACCTAATCAAATCAACATGTCAACAGTGAAACATGTCTTAAAAACACTAGTCATACACAAACACATCCACTTTTTGTTTTACAAGACTGAAAACAGGCTGAGCAGAGTGGCATTCATATCTGAAAGAAATACACATAAAAGTGCCAATTTGCCTAACCTCAGAAGTTCATGTTTAATTTGACATTTGGAGAAAAATAAGTCAAACTAAAAGTGGTTAAAACAGGATCCCAGTGGGCTGTATTATACCTCCCTTTATTGAACAGAGCTTCATTCTGGTCCTCTTCCTGTTCCACAAAACAGAGCTGGACAGGTACGACAGACTTCTCTCCGTATTTAACAATTTATAAAAGTTCTCCTCTAGACTGTTCCTCTCTTTAATTGTATTACAGCATGCAAATACTGTTCTGTAGACCTGCCCACAGGCCGACAACACATCTGGGTTCTCTAAGAAAACATTCACAGGTAAACATTAGTAACACAAAATAAACTGAATTGTATGATTGTACGACACATTATGGTGTCAGTATACAGTATACAGTATCTACAGAACTACTGTAGACAGTATCTACAGAACAGTCATCAGGCTTTTATTTGGAGTGAATAAAGCTCCTTTCCTAAAATCAGCATCGACCTAGTGCTTCTACAAACTGACAGTGCAGCTTTGTCAAAGTCAACATTAGGGTGTGATTGCTGAAAAAATAACGTACCCGTACCAAATGATGCACTCCTTACACGGACTGATGGAAAATGACTGGGGCTGAGCTGTGACCTGTGACCCGTCTTAAAAGTACAACCTTTAAGATCTTCATGATATCAAACTATGTTTTTGATAAAACATTTTTACAATAGCCACTGAATGTATTTACATCCAGTAATAACGTCTCTATATATTATTTTTTATTGTTTCTGGCAGTCCGCCATGCCTGATTTAAAATCATCATCACTGTTCACTGTTTATTCTCCTAACAGTATACGAGCTGCATAAAATTTCCGTTTGCACCAACAGATTTCCTACCACATTAAAAGCATTCAACTGGAGATACACAGGGTGGCTTTATTGTGAAGGAGTCAACAGGAAACGTGAGATGTTTGTCGAGGTTAGCACTGGCAAATTCAACAAAAATACATCTACAAAACAAGACAACTGTCAACAACTGACAACTTTCATCAGTTTTGAGTATTGCAGGTCGTAATGGAACAAAAAGTGAGCTCGCTGTTGCTACGGTAACCACAGGTGTCGCCAAGTCAACCAGGAGTGAAACCTCAAGCATTATAACACTTTCTTCCATTTCTTTTCACTCTTTCCTCCATTAAACACTGAAATGAGGTGTGCGAACTTTGTTATGTTTGGTTGAACCGTCAGGGTTTGTAAAATATTTATGAAACATAAAATAACAGTATGAAAGCTATACATTAGCTGAGTAGTAATAAAATTCAACTGAATAAACCTCAAACGTAAGCCTGGTATAATAATTCTGAGATAAACATATCATTAACACACATATCTTTAAAAAACGATGCATAGCATAAACAACATTGCGAAATCCAGCTCTACCACACTTCATACTTAAACCACAGCCAGGCGATTTGTCTCCACAAGTGGAAACGGGTGTCAGGAGTGTTTTTGCTTTTTCCAGGTGAAGCCTGCTGCTCCGGCGGAGAGCGAGTCCAAAGCACTCCTGTTAAAAAACAAGGGAGGGAGAAGAAAAGAAGTGAGGTGTTTCTGGGGGCCAAGAGGAGGAGGAGAAGGGGACGGTAGGGGGCGGGGGATTTAAAGACTCCCTGCTGTAAACACTGCTGCTCTGGGCCAAAGCTCCTCCGACTCCACTGACACGACGCTCTTCTCAAAGGAGTAGGAACCACATGGCTCTCTAGCTGTCGTCCTCCTCCTCGTCCTCACGGTTGCCCACCACCCTCTTCCTCAGAGCTTCATCAGAGAAACCCTGTCCTTTAGGTTCTGGGCGGCCCTCTGGAGACCCTCTCCTTCTCCTCCTCCAGACTTCATCCTGATCGTCTTCTTCTTCCTCCTCATCGTCATCTTCCTCGCCGTCAGCTTCATGTTCTTCTTCTTGATGTTGGATTAACCTTGCCTGCTCCATCGACTGTTTTTCTGCAGGATAACATTTAGAACAGGTCAGTGACCAATCATGAACCAGTTGCAAACAAAACCTGATTACTAGTCGTTCTTAATGGATCTGTGCTGTGTTTCTGTCATGTATGTATAAAAGGTAAATGTATAATAAAGCAGTATTTAGAATCATCTCATATGAAACTCACTCTGGTAGTAATCCGAAGAAGAAAAGCGCCGTGAGGGGAAGGCGAAATCTGCGATGAACACCAGTAACTGCAAAGTCAAGACAACCATAACCGTTAATTCACGATAGTTTCCCTGTTTTTAAAGATCAGGAATAAGTGCTGCACAAGTACTCACCAGTCCCAATGCAAGGCCGGAGAACAGAGTGGCCAAGCCAAAGATAACGTAAGACCCCCAAACAGGAATCCCCAGTTGCTCTGTCATGTAGTTATGACAACGCTGGAGAACACAAAAACATTTTGACTTGTAAGAGGACAGTCAATAAAAGCATAAAGCATTCAGACTAGAGCAGGAAGTACTGAGAAAAAACATAAGTCCTGGTTGTTTAGGCTGCTGTGGGGGAAGCCACTGCGGTGAAAAGTTAAGACAGATTCAACAACCCGGCGTTGTGGTGGCCAATTTGACTTGTCACAGTTTGTTTTGAGAGTCCTATACAGTAAACCGTAAACATCCTGTCTCTATCACTACCACAAGACAGTTTAAAAAAAACGAAGTGTAAAAAAACAAAACACTTAAAAATTGCCTGGGAGTTTGTGTAGCAGCTGATTGTTTCCTGCAACAAGTTGCTCAGTCCCTGCGTCTCTGTTCTTTTTCTCTTCCTTCGTTTCTCCGTGAAACGAAGCTGCCTTCAAGTGCGTTCAGAAAGTCAAGATCGTAACAACGATCTGACGAAAAACAATAATTGTGAAATATAAACTCTACTTGTGCTAGATTAGGCCATTTAAATGACACTCCACCTAACGTACAACACTGGCAATTTGCCGATGCTTTTTATCATAAACATGGACAATAGTTAGTTTATACCTAATCTCACATACACTGTCCAACTACAAGAAATACTGACTAGAGCACAACATGTTCTTTAATCTACAGCTGAAAACAGTCCCCTATAATTGCATTATTTCTTTCTCATGTTTGATAAAAAAATAAAATAAATAAAATAAGAACAGAAACGTTAGATGTATGAGTTGTTTTTAAAGATGTTTTGATGGACTTGGGGCTGAGAGCTGGAAAGTATTAAGACACCAAGACACTGCTGGTTTTGGTCTATTCATGGGATTTGTTGACTGGGTAAAAATAAAAAATAAATAATCTGTAATATTGGAAATAACAAGTCATCTTTCAGAAGAGGTCAGACTGTGTTTTTGCTTGTCAAAAAACAATCAATTTTAAGAACCAGAAACACCGCGTTCTGTGTCCTTTAGCCTTCCTTCCTACAATATGTGTCTGTGCTACATTTGAGGTCAATTACAGTTTTTTTCTGTCAGCCTACATCCTGTAAAAATGGATTTAGTTTTTTTTAAACCCACTGTGCTTTGCTTGTAAAATCCAGTCTAATTCTCACATACGATGTGACACTGAGCAGCACATTCTTCTCTGAATGGATTGTGAGGGATTGAATAAACACCTTCCTGTTTATTAAAACCTATATGTTGACACTCAGCACTGCCAAGGAGTAAAATCCTCACTTACCCGGATAAACATGGAGAGCTTGAACAAAGCAGACATTGAATTCATTCTGCCAAAAGAGGAGGAAAAAGACAGCATACTTTAACACAGATTTGTCAAATTGTCACATCACTACAAAGCTTAAACATATAAAAATAAGTAGGGGGAGGGAAATTTTTGGTTCACCACAAAAGACACTAAGAATAGAGCTAACAGGGCAGGTATCTGTGTTTTCTGTTTCGTTTTGTTATCACCGTGTGCATCCTTAGAGCTGGGAGATATTAATCTGAATATTTATGATCACCACAGGAGCCTATTTTGGTATTGATGTATAATCCATATCATTTGAAAAAGAAAATGGAAAGGCCGTCCTGTGTAACCCCATCATCACACTTGGTCATAATCATGACTATGTAAAGCTGCAAGTACTCACAGAATTGAAGATGGGCCGAACCAAGAGGAAATTGGCTCAACTGCTTTCCATTTCTGCTCATCGACAAAGCTCAGGAAGTCGTCTTTAGTGCGAGCTCCCTGGTACTTCCTGAAAACGCCATCTTTACAGCTGAAACACAAACACAAACTCTAAGGAACAGAGCCGTGTTTTGACCCACATTGTCACAGTGACAGTTGATGTTAAGTGACGAAGAACAAGACAGCAAAATGGGCGACTAGCCAGTGGTGTAACTGCCAAAATATTTGGGCAAATTGTCTCCACAGGGAAGCATTATGTGAACAATCCAAATTAGGGGGAAACTGCATTTTGCAAAGCATATAACCACAGTCTGAAGCTTGTATATTTGGAATTTGAATATGCAATTTTAACAATGAAAAAGAAAAAAAGGAAACTTTGTCACCACAAGTTTTGTTGAAAGGGCTACTGGTGGTGTTGGTTAAAAAATGATTTTCTGTTACTGAATATTGTTGGTGTTTTAAATTGATAGTGAACTGACTGAAATAGTGCTGAAACTACTGGGTCAATCGATTAACCATTTAAGTCATTTATCAAGCAAAAATAAAAATCTTTCACTGGTTCTACCTTCTCATTTTTCTCTTTTCCGCACAATTTATCCTAATAAATAAATAACAGATACATGATTCAATACACATTAGTTGCACCCACAATGGTTTAAATCCATGCAAGAAATGTTAAGTTTGTTTTCCTCTAAATGATGATTATATTAAATTAAATTATGCAAACACCAAGATATAACAAAACAAAACAAAATGAACAGAGAATTGTTGAGGTTAAAGCACATGACGTTCTAAACTTAATTAAACCCACTAGATTATTTTATTTCAAGATGCTGCACATCCGCAGTCACTCACGTATCAGGAAGCGATAATAACTAAGAACTTACTGGTAAATGGTAGGAAGTGAAGTAATGATGAATCGCCCACTCAGACCTTACAGAGAGAGAGGAGACAGAGTACATACGGTGTGCAGAGGGAAACACTTTTACTCATAACTAAACTGAAAATCATTTCAGACCAGACGGGCTGAATTCATGTTTGAAATTAAATTAGATTATATACAGAGCTTGGAAAAACATTAGCACACAATACAGTAAAATACCACCTTGTTAAAGCTCATTCAGATCTTTCAAAATCCATTTTCAGGTTGTAATTTGTTGCAAAATCATTGGTCTTTCAGTCTTGTCATATCACATCATTTTGTAGCAACTGGAACTGATGCATCTAAAAATCTGGTACCAACTATCTGGTGGGGCTGTAGCTCAATGAGTGGCCTTACGTTGCCTTCAAACCTCATAAAATGGCCTCTAACTCCTGGCCCAAACGGGCATTATATACTGTGACAAATCTGTTGACATTTTGCCAACTATATACTAGTAACTGTTCCTTTGATATTTTTGTTTTTAGATCATTGTAGATCAAGTGTTGCAAAATCAATAGGCAGGACTGTTTTAGGGCATTATTGGGTTTGTGTGTGACTTTTACATTTGTGTGACTGAGAACCTAGAAGCTTGAATAGTCAGGCATTCAGTTTGCTGGACTTTCCTTTAGATTTTTAACAGTCTCTTGGCAGATTTCCCAGTAGGTTTGTTTTAAGTATACATCTCATGTAATTAAATTACAGTAACATGCTTTCAGACATGCTGTAACTGTACCTGCTCTCAGTTGCCATTTTTTGTTGATTTGTTTAAGAGAGGTGTAGCCTGAGCTCTAAAGTCATTTTGGAGGCTTTAGTTGTGGTTCTGTTTGATTGTATGGCTGTGACAGCGAGGTGTTTCTAATATTTAGCTCATCATCAATGTAAAGTGGGTAGACAAAGTATAAGAAACACCTCCTATATGATCCAGTTGTATGTTAAATTACATAAGGAGGAGTGTGGTGCTGTCTTTGCTGAAATATAGTCAACATATGAAGAATTTAATCAACATTTCTGACACAGTATCAATTAAAACTGGGCATTAAAAGCTACACCTAAATGGTGTTCACTGCAGAGCTGTTGTAAGGTGTTTTAGCCATCTGTCCCGCTCTTTACTGTATAGTACGGCCATGCTGCACTGGCTTGAGCTCTGTTTTGTTGTGCACATAAGAGTCACAGTGAAACTGGCTGCTGGTAAAGGTCATTCAAACCTACCGGGTTGCTCAGTCACGTCCACCTTGGCGATGTTGACCCCCATGTCCTCCCCCCAGTCCGCGAACTCCTTCCACGCCGGCTGGAGCTGCTGACATGCTGGACACCAGGGTGCGTAGCTGAAGGGGTGTCAAGTTGCACAGGGTGAGACCTCCGATCAACTGCACAATCACTTGCACCAACGTGTAGATCTACACTGATTATGTAGTTTATTAGCTTGTTTATTAGCAAATAAATCTGAAGTAAGCTGGTAAGCAACTAAAGATGACAACTGTTAGCTTAGCTAGACACTTGATTTAAGGTAGATATGCTAATAATCATGTAAGACATTTTAGCTTACATCTGGACACGGACAATCACGGACAATCATCAAAATATCCAAGTTAACTGACAAGCCGTTAGCAGTAGCAGTTAGCCGTTAGCAGCTAAAAGTAGCCGTCAACAGTAGCAGTTAGCAGTTAACAGTAACCGTTAGCAGTTAGCCGTTAGCAGTTAGCAATTACACTGACAATTCAATCATCCATTCTCCCGTCAGGATTTCCTCCCAGGTCCCGTCGGTCACTTCTCTGAGGCTGTCCCGCTTCGCCGAAACTGGCAGCCACGTTAAATACATTCCCAGAAACAAACAGCATATCCAAGGGTGGCATTTTGTTCGCCGTGTTAAAGAAAACATTGTTGAGCCTGTGTTGAGGCTGCTACTAGCTAGCAAACACGCCATGTCCGTCCGTGTCTGAGCTGTTTGAGACAACCCGCTCACTTCCGCTGTGACGCCCCTGTCAGGTGGGCTAGTTTCTGTTTTTAACTTGGTGTGAAAGTCTGAAATTTTCTTTAGAAAATGCAGATACAATAAGCAGTTATCAGGTGTTGTTTGCGTAACACAACACAGAAATAAACGTTAGCAAAGCGAATGTTAGCATAGAGGTGTGCACGTGGAAACGTGTCAATGACTCTTCAACTGATAGATTTTTCCTGATGATTGTTTCGTTTTTACACCTAAAGACAAGTAAAGCAGCGTGTCGAGTCAATGAAATAACAAGCATTTTATTTCCCTCTCATTTATGGTAAACGTTATGACCAGCAGGTGGGACTGTTGTCTCTAAAATAACCAAGAATTGAGGTAGATATGTATACCTGTTGCATGTGAGAGGAAATGTTTAGGACTGTATTCTAGTCACGGAACAAGCATTCAGATAGTTTTACTTAAGTAGAAGTAGCAATATTACAGTGTAAAAATACAAGTAAAAGTCCTGCACACACACTCTAAAATAAGTACAAATGTAAGTGTTAATACAAAGCCTACTTCAAGTACGCAAAGCAAAAGTACTCATGCCCATTTCAGAATGCTGTTCATTCATTCATTCATCTTCAACCGCTTATAATGCTGTATATCATATAATTTAACATAATTATTGATGCATTAATATGATCATCACGTTAATGTTGCAGCTGTAAGGCTATTCCTAATACACTGCTGGGTATCTCAATGATATCTTCTATTTTATTAGTTGATATTTATTTTGGATGAATAACCTAAATCTCCTCACTCTACGTAAGTTGTAGCTAAAACTATCAAATACATGTTATGGAGTAGAAGTATAAAGTAGCATGAAGTGATAATGAACTAGTACCTCAAAATTGCACCGTAAGTACTGTACTTGAGTAAATATACTTTTACCATAAACCATTATTTTGCTTACATAAACAAATCAAATTTAAGCATTAACCAACCTGTAAGGGAGGGATCTGATTAAGTGCAGATTGATAGGTTTATGCTCAGTTATGAGTTCTGATATCAAGTAATACATCACTGAAAAGTGATCAGTGTTTTGATCCAAGAGGAACTGTGTCCATCGCTCGGTATCTTCAAAGCTGCATGATCAAAGTGTTTTGCATTTTGCATCTGCACATGAAAAAATCCACTGAGCGCAGAGTGAAATCCATTCGATTTGACCTGGAGGTAAAGTGCAATCCTCTTAAGACCCTGCCGTAGAAGTAATGGCAAGCTATATTCTTTTAATTTGTCTGAAAAACTTTGAACTGTGAGGAAAATATTTTAAATATTCTAGCTGCCTGATATATAAGCATCCTGTTTGTTTGTTCAAAAATAATCTGTCATAATCCATCAATCCATTAACTTCCTGTCAAATTTCTGGGTTGTTTGAATCACTTGTACTCTTCTAATGTGAAGTAGTGGTAGACAGATACATTGGCCAGCCGATATTATTGGACGATGTTTGCGTTTTATAGGTGTATCGTATCGGCCGATGTTTCGATGATATTTTTTACCCGGCATTATTTACAGACAGACTTCCACAGACAGCTCGGTGTTGCTGGAGACACCTTTTTTCAAGTTCAATGAATGTTCCTTTTTTTAGGTTGAGACTTGTAACATTTGGTTAGGATTAGGTGGAGAGATTATATCTCCACACTGGCCTGGGAACGCCTCGGGATCCCCCAGTTAGAGCTGGTTAATGTGGCCCGGGAAAGGGAAGTTTGGGGTCCCCTGCTAAAGCTGCTGCCCCCGCGACCCGACCCCGGATAAGCGGATGAAGATGAGATGAGATGAGATTGTGTAATTTTTATGATGTATATTGAGGGAGCAAAAGATAGATTCGACTCCAAAATATTCGGCAGTCCGTATCGGTCATCGGCTAAGGCTGATAAAAAAAATAAGTATAGCATCGGCCTTAAAAAATCCATGTTTGTCAATCCCTAATGTGAAGGAGCAGTGATTGTACTTGTGTTTTTTTCCAGAATTATACGTTTCCTGAAGGATTATTTTTTTCTATCTTAATATATGAGTGTGAGTTGAAGCCTCATATTTGCATATGAATGCAGTCTTCAATACAATGTTTACTGACGATTACTCCAGTCTAGAGTAGTGATGAAAAGGTTACCGTTTTAATGATAAACTGTGGCAAAATTACTGCTGGTTAGTATTACCGTTTTAAATTACCCTTGTTTTATTTAAAAAGGTTTTTTAGAGTCCCAAAGAGGTAAAATTAGTCCTTAATTTACAAGACAAAAGTCATTTTTTTTACCCCAAACACCTTGCAAAAGAAAACGAAAGCTCCTGCACATAACTGATGGATGAACTCATAAATTGACAGGAAATGACAGTACGCTTCTTCTGTGGGAGGTCTCTGAGGTCTTTTATGGAGAAAATACTGCCAGCAGATTTCAAACATGTTCACCATCTCTATCTGTCCTTCACTCTGAAGTCTTGACCTGCAGATCGAAAGCATGTATTTGTGTTTGAGTTCACTTCATTTAGTCACTTATGAACTTCCAGCCTGCCTGGGCTTTTCTGCATTAGTGCATCACTATGTGCGATTCTGCAGAATGACAGCGGTTATAATATTGCTGCGAACCTGCAGGCGCATTGCAATGGCAGCCAGTTATCAGTGCACCTCACACTCTAAAAATACCCTCCAGATGACATCCTTTTGTGTCCCTACCATCGCCCCCTTTCTCCAGCCATCAGCTCTGCTCCACTTACAGCGCAAAATGAATCTCCTTCCTGCTCGGCAGTCATCTGCTTTCCTCCTTCGACTTCATTTGGCAGGGAGGAAAATAAGTGGCAGATCGGGGAGTTGTAGTGCTGTTAAGTGTTGTTCTTTCAAACTCCATTTACAGTATGTGTGCAGGCTGCTGCTTGTTGGTGGCAGGGACACTCTGGTATTTCCCCTCTTTTTTTAGCCATATAGTTTGGATGAATCAGTCGGTCCAACACTTCAATCCAAAGTAAAATATCTTGACAATCATTTGGCACAAACATCCACAGTCCTGGATATACATTATTTTACATCGTTAATACCTTGACTTTTCAACCGGTGTTGCCTTCAAGTGTTCTTGTGTTAAGAGTTTATCTGATGTGATAAGATGTTGCATCCCTTCCACCAATGAACATGCACTCCTCTGTGGAAGATTTTTCTAATTTTACATTTAATTTGCTTCTGATTGAACTGTTGATGGCTAGCCAGAGGCTGATTGTTGCCATGGTTACTGCTCTGCTACAGTGCAGACTGCAAATGCCAGTTACAGACAGTAATGGTAAACTAGTTTGAATATTTTTCTTTGAGCGTGAGTTTATACATTACATAACCCGCCTTCTGGACCTTGAGGTGATATTGTTCAGACTAAACTTTGAACCTCAATTTTTAATATGAGTTCAAATCAACCTAAAGTGTTTAATGTCAAGTCAGTTATTTGTAGCTCAATCCCAAGTCCAAAACATGTGTCCAATGGATTAAGTCCTATTTATAAATCCAAATGAGTTCTGCTTTGGTGCCACAAAAGAGGTCAATTTGAAGTACACAGCAATTACTGCAAAATAAAATCCATCAGGGTGATTATTGTAGCACAGTGGGGTCCAACCCTAACCTGATTCTCGCCAGATGACTTTTGTTCCTCCTTGCTTCCGTCTTGACTCCGCCAAGCTTCACTCAACCATCTGGATTCGCTCCACAGAAAAAGGGATTTCAGGGTCCGCAAAAAATAGTCAGTCCAATCAGGACCGCCGGGCGTGGTTTTATAGATGTGATGTAGCAGAAAAACGACTGTGGTGGCCGGCATAGAGGAAGCAGACGTCAACATGGATGCTGCTATTTCATCCGTGTTGTCCAATCTAGAGAATCTTTCTTCTTTAAAAGAACACCAGAGAACGGCTCTGGAGGCTTTTCTTGGTGGGAACCATGTCGGCTGTTCTGTTTGACTTTTCCCTGCGTCGCTCTCATCAGCGTCATAGGTTGGTTTTAATGTGAGTGGTTGAAGTAGAACGTCAATAAAGAAGACGGACAAGTGATTTATCCAGTCATATGCAAGGATTTTTGATAAGGCCCAGCGCCTCGAAAAAACTTCCCAGTCAAGAGATCCCAGATGGATGAGGGAAGCGAGGAGGAACGAAATTCATCTGGAGAGAGTCAGGTTAGTCCAACCCTGCTCTTGGAAAGCTACTGGCCTGCATGTTTCAGTAGCACTCCAGGAGCAGGGTTGGACACCACTGTTAAAGAAGCACAAAGTATAGCAAGGGTCTCTACAGCATGCACAAGCAGAGGAGAACATCTTGTTGCACCTCATCGATGCCACAGCAGGTGTTTTTCATCAGAGGTCTTTGGCAGCCCACCTGTTGTGACTTTGCTAATTAATCTGTAGTCAGAATGCTTGAACGTCTTCTCACAACAGAAGACTACAGTAGTGGTTTTATGCCCATTAAAGAGTTAGTATTAAATTAATGTTAAAGCAGGAACAAAAGCGTGTCCCTCCCAAATGAAAAGACTATTCAGTATTGTATGGTTTTCGCAAATATCTGTTAACTTGAAACGGCATAATGACAAATCAAAGTTCTTAGTTTGTGCAGTCTGTAAAATTACAAATCATAATTGTATGCATACAAGGCGCTGATGTGACCTTTTCACACTGGGAAACATGTGGATGTTGAATTATTGAATACTTTATATGTTTAACAAAGGATTCAGCTCTCTTACAAGGATCATGTGCAAACTTATATACTGAAGTTGTAGTTTGTAACACTATTAGTGCCTTGAAAATTAGACTTCTTACCTTATTAGAGCTACATTCATTGATTCTGGGCCCCTCGTAAAGTCGGTATTGCAAACATGCTAGCAAACAGTTGCCTATTTACACATCCATCAGATAGCACCATTAGCATTCATTTGTGTTCTTGTTTCTGTCTAATATTCACTCTCCCTTTTTACTTCTGTTTTGGTCTCCACCTACTCAGACTTAGCTTTCCTGGGCGCGTACAGTGTGTTTATCCAAGTTTTTTTTTGTCTGAAAACTAATTTATTTTAGCAGATGTACATCCGCTGCGTCACCAGATTTTCCCCCTACCCTTCAATGATAAGCCGGTGTAGCCAGAACATCTGACAATGCAAGACTAACTGAAAGCAGGTCGCACTGCAAACAAGGTTGATTAAAGTGCAGAAACTGAACCAAAATAGTAGAGTTACAGGCCGTAGATCCAAAACAACAAACTGAAAGATGCTAAAACGCTCCATAATTCTGTATACAAGCAACATTTTTGAAGCACTTCTGCAGACTCAGGTGTAGATGCTTGTCTTTCTGGCAGCCACAAATCTTTCCACTCTGTCATGTTTTTTCTTTTTCCATATGTTCAAGGCTACTTACCTCACCACAGCGCACAGAGCCAACACATTTACTTACAGAAGGCCTGCAGCTGTATCTCTGCATGAATGCGAAGGCCGTCAGTGGGCAGTTCTACATTTTATGTACTGCTGTAATTGTCACACAGCTTTCAGAGACTGTTGCCATCCATGTGACAACCAATGGTAATTTAAAGAGTGATGAGTGAAAAGTGGCACAGCGTGGGCGTAAGGAGGTAGAGCATGTACTCCAATCACAGAGGAGCCTCTCAAACAGTGGCTGCACAACATAACACTTTACAATCAGTCTCTCAGGGCTTTCGACTTCTTTCTGTCTCCAAATCTCGCCCATACTGTAGTGATGTACAGTATGTACATCTAATGCTCCTGTCTGTCTCTCTTTATCTCACTGTCTTTCTCTCTCATGCAGTTTCTTTTTCTTTATTTCCCTTTTTTGGTATCCAAGTGATAAGATGCTCTCATCCACCTCATTTCCACCAGCCGCATGTGGAGTTGAGGAAGTTAGTTTGAATTGAAATTCATTCTTTTTCATTCTTTGCTCTTTGTTATTTCTGGTACTTTTCATTATGTATGAACGTATGATGACAGCTCTCCATTTTTTTCGTGCCTTCGAGTGTGGAAGTTTGAAACAGTTTTGAACTCTTTCCACCTTAATATTGCTCTGAATTTGTGCTGGTCAAATACTTTAAGTTAACATATATTGTCTGTGTCCAGGTGCCTCATTCGATTGCATTGAAGCCAAGTTAACCACGTCCGGGCTGCAGCTCTTGCCTCAATACTGCACCAGTTTCGATAAAGATGCTTTAGTTACCCTGGAAATCCAGAAGAATCTCTAAGGGGTGTTGACATATAAGCAAGAAGCATCAAGCCGAGGCCTGTATCATGTCAAGTAGGGGCGCACTCACACTGTCCATCCGTATCGTGCCCCGTGCTTTAAGGTACTTGTCCCCCCCCCCTCTCCCCCCACGGCCCAGGCCCATTTGTACTCACACTACCTGGGCCCCAGCGAATGCTTCTTGCCTGCCTATACGTCATCACGCCGTAAGCCTACGGTCTTTTTGCCACACAATGGAAAGCAGTGCGTCTTGTCCAACTGTTTTTGAATATTTTCATCTGACCAAATCTGAAGTAAACACTCCACCTCCGCATCAAACCAACGTGAACCTTTCGCTGCCATTGTTTTAAATGTCTGCGCATGGTCCGTCCTTCTTTTTTCTATGTCCAAACAGGCGCACATAAAATGACGTCAGAACCATCGTAGGCCTCGTGCTTGTACATGAGCAAACGTGCTTTACAAAAGCCCACCTCTCCCAAACGGGCCGTGGCCGGCAAGCGTGCACTTGCACTCACACTGGTCAAACAAACTAGACTTTAGGTACGGATGGACAATGTTAGTGCTCCCTAAGTGAATGCAAGCGGGCCTGGGCCGTGGGGGAAGAGGAACAAGGGACAATCACGCTAAAACACGGCTCCGATCATCTGGGCCGATGATGAATGGTGGTTGTTTGAAACTGCTTTGGCCTCGACTCTAAATGACTTGGATTTAGCTTTTTCTTTAAAAAATGAACAAGAGGCACTCAAATCTTTCGTTTGCCAGAAAGATGTATTTGCTGTTTTGCCAAACCGGATATGGCAAAAGTTTAATTTACCAGTTAGCCCCGCTTGTCTCTAAACGTAGATACGTCACCTTGTTCATTGCTCTGAGTGGTTGTAGTGCTATCCAGTTGCTTGCAGTGATATTGACGCCCCTTGAGAGGAAGGTCTATTGATCGTTCCCAGATCCTACGTCTGGATAGATGTCGTTCTGGATTTCCAGGCCAGCCATTAGTCACTTTCACAGAAATTAAAAAGAATAACTTACATATTTCAATCAATGTCATCTGTGTAAATGAGAGAATCTATAATCTGCTTCGTAGACAAGATAACCATTGTTGCATTGCTCTCTGTGGGCCAACACTTAATCATCATGAAGATCGTTGGACCGTCGGGTCACCTCATTTCATCCACTGGGGACACAAGTCAGAGAGTATTTTTCTTGTTTTCTCTTTAAAATGGTGTTGTGTCAGCAGAATCAGGTGAGAAAGCGGAGTGACACGGACCAGATGTTCCCCAGTGAAGCAACGAACAGCACATACCTGAGAGCAGAAAAGCATGGCAATTACAGCTAAATAACAGCTGTTCCAGGATCCACATCCACATCTGGAGCCACCGGAGCGGTCCTCATTACCTGTGAGATTTCACATTTTTCGCCCTGGTTCCTCTGATACATTTTACTCATTCTCACAATAAGGACTTCCTGTGGTTCAGACTCTCCAGAGAAAATCGGTGCCAACTGCTCACATTACAAGCTTCAGGCAGCATGGTTACACTCCAGCTGTTGCTGTAACACACAACATCATAACAACATCATTTAGTGTTCTGTGGACTACTAAACTAAATGATATATTAATGATGTGACAATATGTCTTGAAAGAGCAGCTATGTGATTACTGGTTATGTTGATTACTGTATTTTTAAGTGTGGATTCATTTGAAGTCTAATTTTCCTGGAAAGATATACTATAGTTATACTATGGCACTTTTCAAAACAGATGTTCGTTCATAATACAATCAATAAAAACAAAGAGATGAATAGTTAAAACAGGGCATCATAGCATATATCACTATAGTCATAAAATAGTCAAACAAAGCAACAGCAACGAATATATAAACACAAACTGAATATGGAGTGTAATTGATGTTTGGAATTTTGTTTCAGAGGTTTTATTCAATTTTGCAAGTAAGATTGTGTTTTAGAATCTGTTTTCTATGTACAAGGTTAATTTCTGCTGTGAAATGACTCTTTTAGGTTTTAAAGTCTTAAAAACCTTAAGATTCCTAAAACCTGCAGATAATGGGTGATCAGTCATTCTTCTCTCATTTTTTTTATGCACAGCCATGTATGAAGCGGAGCTGGGTGTAAGGATATAAAAAGTTGGTCTTAACAGACATTTCTAATATTTTATTGCCTTCCATCAATCTCCTCTCCTCGTACATTACACTGTGACGAGATTTGTCTCCAATGTAAACAGAAGCAACACCTCCTCGTCTCGTAAAAAACTATAAATCACTCGGCATTCCCAAACCCCATTAGGGATTCTGTAACATAATGCCTTTTCTCATTTGTGAAGTCGGTACAAACCATATCTGCAGTCTTCAGCTCGGCAGCCTGCAGAAGTGTCAAAGTGTCGAGCTATTGAACCCTCTGGCCACTGATTAATGAGCCTCTCTCCTCCCTCGCCCCTCTTAAAGGTGCCACTGAGTTGTCATTTGTTCTCACCTCTGAGTCACCTGAGGGGGCGATGTTGGATTCACCTCATATGGACGTGTTGCACACTGGATGATAAATGGTTTATTTCCTGACGTTATGCATTAATTATGCTCCTCAGATAGGCACTTAGATAGATATAGCTAATGACCAAACACATCTCTGAAAAACTACCTTTGCTTTAATGCAGCGAAATGTAGAATCCCTCTATTGCCAACATAGTTAGCCACTAAAAATGCTCTCAAATTCAGAGTGATTGATTTGTAACAGTTATTCAAATTTTTCCAGCTGAGAAAGGTCTTAAAAACTTGTCAGGTGTACGTTTGAACCCCAAAGTCTTTACTAGTTAAAACATGGTGCAACCCAATTAATAAATCAATAGTTTGAAGTCGTAAACACTTTACGAATAGCTGGTGCAACCAATTCTGTACAGTAAGGAAATGTTTTTTAAATGTGATGTAGGACCATATATTTCAGGAGCTAAAGAACCTTATAAATGGTGAAAGCTCCAGTAAAATAAATGTATATGACGCTGCCAGCTGCCCAGGTAGAGACGAGAATCCAATGCAGGGGAGAAAATAATGGTTAGCCAACAGTAAAACATAATTTTGGCTACAGTGAGATTAGCTGAGAAAGCCTTTACTGCCTTTACTGTTGTATCAGTCGCTGCCACAGCTGAGCATAGGTCAGTGTTAAATTTAATTCCTTTAACATGTTTAGTTTAATCCTCAGTAACAGTATTAACAGTATTAGATGCCTCTGCATGATGGAAAATGCAAGTTACATGCAATAGTTGGCTTATGGTGCATTTTCCCAAATGTCATTGATTCTCCTTTATGCTGTTTGAACGTGTGTGTGTGTGTGTGTGTGTGTGTGTGTGTGTGTGTGTGTGTGTGTGTGTGTGTGTGTGTGTGTGTGTGTGTGTGTGTGTGTGTGTGTGTGTGTGTGTGATTGTCACTGCAGTGCTCTGAGGTTTTTGGGCAGCAAAGAGGCTGTGACGCAGTGTATCGTGCAAGGGAAAGGAAAGGGAGGGGTGATGCGTTGAGTGACATAAGAGGAGGAGGTGCAGTTGAAAGTGGATCAGTCGGACAGTGGGTCACCGTGCCGAGGTTTCTGCTGAGCTCAGCTTCCAGTCCGACACCTTGACTCATCGTACATCATCAACAGTCTTCATATTTAATAGTCCTTTATTGACGTTTTAGGATTTCTACAAAGGCTGTGTAGGGCATAAATTACTGCTTAAAAACAATTAAATGTGTCAGTGCTGCAAACTAACTTAGTGACTTGCTATGGGTTCTTCAGATTGAATTAATAGACTGATTATTCGCTCTGTTGGCAGTTTTTGATGCCAGATAAACCTGAGAATATTTACCAGTTCTTTCCATTTTGCAAACCTCCTCAATGTTTCCCTGTAATGTTGTTTCTGTTATAGTGAGGGAACACAGAGCCTAGCAGTGCTGAAAAACACTTGGACAGGAAAAGAGGTCAGCCATATTATAATGAGAATGGCTTCATCTTTCTATTCATTTAATGAAAAACACACACAACTGCATTTGTTTGCATATTCTGTTTGTGGTTTTTGCAAAGCAGCAGGGGCAAGTTCACTGGGGGTTTGCATGCTGTCGATTAGTTCAGGAGCATTCATGGTTAATGGTGTGCTGCCTGGGATGCCTCTTTATGAGGCTCTGTAAATGTGTCAGGCAGCAGCAGGGGAAAGCTAACTCCTCTGGTTCCTCTAATTGGATTTGCACGTGTGGAAGAAGGCCTGGATACATTTGGAACAAAAGACTTAATTCTACTCATCCTACACAGTCCAACCTACTGTTCAACGTTTTAGATTCCTTGACTTCCACCCTGGAGAAGAACCAAAAGTGCAGCCAAGAATCGGCTTGTTGTAATAAACAGGTTAGGAAGAGGACAGTGTAGTGTTAACAAATTCTGCAGCATTAAAGAAAATCAGCACATATTGTTCTCTGTACAAACAGCCAAAATTAGAGATGACATTGACATTTGTAAGACTATAAGCCAGTGTGTGTTCACCACCCACAGTTAAGTTTTTATTATTAAGGGCGTGCATACAGAAGGAGAACCCCCACAGTGCTTTAGAAGATGTCAGGGCATCCCCATGCAATCAACACTGACACATTTCTATTGTGTTGGCTCTGTACGCCTCCACATTCATTTTTAGATAGAACCAAGTGCAGGTTCTCTAATTTGAAGGGGTGTTTACATCCATGAACGGTGCAGAAACTGTAGCCATATAAGCAACGTTGTGGTTTAAGGGCTTCACTCTGGTCCAGACAGAAATATCTCAACAACTTTTAGATTAATTGCCACGGAATTTGGTACACAGAATCATGTTCCCCTCAGAATGAATTGTTATAACTTTGGTGATCCCTTACCCTTTTCTGTAGCGCTACCAGCTGATCAAAAACGTAATTCGTCCAGTATTTTGGCATTCATGACATTCCCATCACTTTGTTTATTGCTAATTAGCAAATGTTAGCTTGCTAAAACACTAAGATGGTGACATATCACATATTATTATATGTCAAATTGTTTTTTTTATCAAAGCTTGTTTCTCTCATTTTATTAAGTACTTTTTTACTACATTGTTTTTTGCTAAAGTATACATTTTTCTGATAAGTTTGCTTTTAAACGGTTATTTGATGCTATAAAAACGTGGAAACGTCATGATTGACAGCTGTGATTGACTCACGATTGGTTGGTGAGTGTATGGCTGGGACTGTGACCTCCACTGCCCGATCACCACTGTGCAGACAGGTGGAAAAATGACAGCATGCTTGTATCCGGGATATCTTCTCTTCACTTTTGTACAGTTGGAGGAAGTGGAGACACGTCCATCCTTACCTACGGCCTTTGTATTTTGTATTGTCTTCCTGTCTAAACAAACATATTGATTCTTCCAAAGAACTGCACAGAACAACAAACAAAACAAAAACAACTGGCCGCTACTTTCTGTAGGCACGTCAGAGCAGACACAGTTCAACTGATTCTCCTCCGCTTCTTCACAGCCTCATATTTTAATAAAAGGCTGATTATACTCTGTGATCCCCTGAGGAAACGTGCAACAAAACACCAAATAACCCCTCATCTTTGCTCACAGTGTACCTGAACATTCATCCAATTTAATTTAAAAGCAGCAACGATGACAACAGGAACTCTCTGCTTTGTTTGTTTTGTATGTGTGACTCAATGCAAAAGATTCCCCCACATCCAGATATTAAGAAACACACCTGTGTTCAGTCAAACTTTTAGCTCAAACGCATTAACGCTAAGAGCCCCTGAGGAGGCCATTAACATTCACACATGCTCGCAGTAATGTTGACACTCCTCTGTGCAGATCTGAAGGTGAAGGCAGGGGGTGTTGAACATACGACATTAGTGAAACAAATGGCATCTTCTGGTATCGCATCTGCTGCTAATGGCATATTTAATGGTGTGATATCTGAAACACACAGAAGTCGGCGTTGTCTGTCGAGGCATAATGGAACTGACAAACTCAGTCTCCTTCAAAATTAGGTTAAAAAAAGATGCTGCTTTGTGTCTGTGGAGGATTATTGTAATGTGTGTGTACACCAGCACAAAGGCTGCTTTGTTTGTTTTCGACTGGCCTCTAGTCTATCGATTTAGTAACTACACTGCTGCTCCTGTAGGCTGTCAGGTTATTTGATTGGTCACAAATTTATATCTGGGTCTGTACGCACAGGGTCTGTTCTCCTGCAACAAAGTGTAATTTGGGATTATGTCTGCCAGAGCCTGCAGTGACTTCAGAGTTCATATTTCAGGAGTCATCAAGGTAGAAAGTACATTAACCTGATGTACTTCCGAATTTCCAAATTATGCTACTACTGGTATATACTTTTATACTACTTCATTTTCTTTTTAAAAAATACTATTGTTTAAAGACCCCAAAATGTTGGACGTGAGATTTCCATTTCTTTTTTATTCTAAAGCAGGTAGAGGTGCTGTATAAATATAGTGAAAGTATCCGAACACTCAATCCACAGGGAAACACAGCCCATATTCAGAAACTGTGTCTTTAAACAAGCCTTCAGGACTTCCTGTCACGCTGTGATGTCACAACTCAGCGAGAGCAGAGATGTGAAAAAGCCGGAAACGCTGACCGATCAGAGCTGGGATTTTTTCAGGAGGGGGTCTTAAAGAGACAGTCGCTAAAACAGAGCGTGATGAAGTAGTTTTTAAGTAGCTATAGCTACAATAAAAAAAAGTGCTTTTAAATAGCTATCGTCAATAATAGTACCCTTTTAAATATTAATTAATAGCTAGTTGCTAATAATGTAGCTTTCACCCTACTACCTTCTTTAATGGCGATACTTACTCTTGTTATTGTTTTCACCTCCAAATAAAGGGTTTTGGGTAATCTGGATAAAGAGTTGATTTTGTTACAACCTGATTTCAGCTGTTACTCTGGTGAGTACAATGTTGTAATAACGGACTACCAGCTGCCAGAGAAAATAAAAACAAGTTGTAATAAACCAGAATTTTCTGGACATTTTGCTGATGTTACTTTTACTCGTATTTAAACATTGTGATATTGCTGCGTTTACTCCAGTAAAGGATCTAAGTACTTCTTGCACCACTAAAAATACCACTTTCAGATCTCTATGCTCTCACTGTTTAGCAAACGCAGACGCATTAGCTTACGTTGTTTGTATTCCCTGCAGGTCTGTGCTGCTAAAATAACATCATTCCTGCTCATCTTCATCTGTAACAGAATGAGACTTTTACATAAGGTGATTTCCTTGTTGCTAAGAATTCCTAATGCCCATGTAAGTAAAAATCATTCATGACTCAGTGACAAATGATGCTCAAACAGGCCTCAACTGGTGTCTGAGAGGCAGAAAGGATTGTCGGAAGCAGTGGGTGGACAGGACAGAAAAGTGTGAGGAAACAGCCTGAATAGCAAGAGGTGGGAAGCACGCAATGGCGTATCATTCACGAATAGACACCCACACAGACACACACTCATCAAAACCCTTTAAATAAATTTATGTAACGAGCTTCCTGCCAGGAGCAAAGTACATATTATATCCCTCTATTAAAAATAGACATGAAACAGACAGAGCTCACGGATGTGACGTAAAAGGTTTCTCTTTTCATAACGTACCTCTCAATATACCGAGCGCTTACATTACTGTCAAGATGCCAAATGCATAAATACTTAGTAACTGGTGAAGATGCCTCATTGAAAGATCATATATACAGTCAGTCATATATACAGTCAAACACTGGGTTTGTGGAAGAAACACTTCTTTGTCATAAAATCCCCTAAATAATGACTTTAATGCTTTAAAAATGAGCCAGAAAGCTTCTGAATTAATCATGAGCTGGTATCAAAAGATTCAGAAATTATTTCCGAAAGCCAAAACAGACAAAACTGCGAGTACATCCTAACTCGGCTCTCTGTACTCTGTACTGCATTATATCTTCGGTAGGTAGCAAGAAATTGAAGTACTTTTTTAAAGTACGGCCCTCATTTTGTACAAATAGAAAACATGCAAAAGATGTAGCTAAGCGATACCAATCAACTCAGGACACGCTCCTGTCTTTCATTAACTCAAGAAAGGCTTTTTAAATAAGAAATACCTTTATGAAAGAGCCATGAGAGGGTTGACGGAAGGTAAACACAAATCGTCCAGCTGAGCTGCCAGAACTCTGAACATTACACTTTATAGAATAGAAATACTTTATTGATCCCAAATTATCAATGTGCATCTGTTTCAGTTTGAACAGCTTGGACCTTAAATTACATTTATTGTTCAATTACGATTAACTTGAGGTAAATTAAGGGATACAATTATAGATTATCAGGGTTCAACACTAACTTTTGCAAAACTGCAAATATGGTCGTTAGTCACCTCATATTTTGATTAATTAAAATATGTTGCAGCTTAATAATGACTGTGTGAGAATAAGCTTTATTACAGTAACCGAACAACAAGGGTTTCCACAGTCAAACATTTAATTTGCTTCACTGTTAAAATTGCCCCCACCGCACATGCAGCATCATTAATGCAATAAATATTGAAATGTATTTATTTTGGAGTGCACATCTCCCTCATTGCTGTCTCTATGTTGTTGTATGTTAAAATTGGCCAAGAAATAGTTGTCAATGGCAACTTGGAAACTGTTACTGTCAAGCCCTGATTAAGATATATTTAGATGGTTTTTAACAACCATCAAAGGTTTTTGAATTTAAGACAATCCTATCTCTCCTATAAAGTGTATTTGAATGAATTTTCTGCATGTCTTAAGGGTTTTTTAGGCGATAACAATCCATTAAGATGTACTAAATAGTATTAAAGCCTGCTAAAACTTTCACCTTCTTCTAATCTCTGATCTCACCTTTATGAAACAGTCCTCTGTGAGTTGACAGAAGGACAACACAAACTATGCAGGTGGGAATTCAACCTGCAGCCTTCAGACTTCACAGCTCTTTGTCTCTGAGCTGACAGGACTCTGTGATGTGTGAATCTCACGCAGTGATGAATTGGACTTTGTCAGTTTGTCAACATGAAATCTCATTCAGTGTGAAGTCTGTAAACCTTGTTTCTCTGCAGGTTGAATAAGATGAAATTTCTGTAGCTTCAGTCTGGTTCTCCTTTCTCTGGTCCTATGAGACAATCGGCACCGACCGCTGAGGTCCGAACTCCCCCTGAGGTATGTTGCACAGGTGAGCGTGTGATGAATGTATGGTTTCATTTCATTTGCCTGCTTAAAAATTAGAATACACTGAAAATCAATGTAAATGGCGGGATGACACGTGATTCAGGCGGCACAAATTGAGCGTCAAGCGTGGCGAGACGAGGTGTGAATGAAGCGTCTGAAGCAACGCGAATATAGTTGAAAATATTGAACTTTTCAGGCGGCATCGCACCGTGACATCCAATCAGCATCATCGAAGTTCTCCGTGATACATCCAGGTGCTCACCAAAGCTGCTATTGTTGCAGTCCTTGGGGAAACCAGACTGTTCCTGTGGATAAAATTGAATGGATATAACTATGAACTGTGAATGGCAGCAACATGCCTTTAGACATCTAGTCTGACGGAAATTCAGAAGAAGAAGAAAGCCATCAGAGCAGAGTGAAGCGCGCAGCACCCTTTACGGCTTCGGAGGTTAAATCACTGATGGCCTGATCTCATTATAACACAAAGGCTCTTTTAAATGCCACACGCTTCCTCTGAGAGCTCTTTTCTTTCTTTTTCTGTTCTTTTAGAGCATTTAGACCCCTGTTAGCACTAGCATAACTTCCATTTAGCACACAGCAGAGTAGCCTGTCCCGGGGTTAGCTTCAGTTAGCTAGCCGCCTCAGCTGCTACATTCAATAGACGCGAATGAAGCGATGATCAAAAATTTGACAAATGTGAGCAAGCGGCGCAATGTCGAAGTGTCCTTGGGCAAGACACTGAACCCCGAATTGCTTGTGTGAATGTGGTGTGAATGGTTAGATTAGATTAGATGGTATGTAGATGTCCACTGCCATCTGTGTGAATGTCTCTGTGAATGGGTGAATGTGACAAGTCGTGTGGAAGCGCCTTGAGTAGTCAGAAGACTCGAAAGGCACCATATAAGTACAAGTCCATCTACCATTTGCCATCCAAGCATCTCATGCGATTGTATTCACGTCTGTCGCATTTGGTTTGAACGCAGCTTAAGATCATAAAGTTAATTTTGCAACAATTTCAATTTGCAAAATTTCTGAATTTCCAGCAACAACCAACGTGAAGGGAACAGCAAACCCTTAAGTTCATGTGATGCAGTCCCTTTAGGGCGTCCTACATCCTGTAAAACTCTGTCCGTGCTGGTCTGCTTCATCATTTACAACCTTGGAGCGAGAATAACATTGGTGTAGAATTGTGGGCAGTGCTGTAGTTTTCAACCATTTCTCAGCCTTGGAGCCTTACTATTTTCATCACAACATAAGAAACATACACTGGGTTGGCGTGATTTTCAAATACTTCTATTTATTTCTTCGTACTGGACGTGCAGTCAGTGGAATTTAGTGGGTAAAAGGAATCGTTTATTTCCATTTAAAAAAAGAGGAATACTGTATATGTATACTTGTTGTTCTTTCTTGTTCTTCAGTGTCTCCCCGTAGTACAGTGTGAGGGGTCTAATATGAGTCCAGGGAGACCTACTGTACGATGACATTTTAAAGCTTTAGGTGTCTATGTTGTAGTTTATAGTGCATTACAGAGAGGTTTTCCAACAAACTCAGCTCCCTTTGGCCCCATTAAACTTCTATTTTTGGGCACTTTGCTTCTCAAAAAGGCCGGAAATAGCACCGTGTGTTTCAAGGTAAACTTGGCATGTGTAGTGTTAAAGGAACATTTTAGTATTTTTCAACTTTGGTCATTCTCCACGCTCACATGCTACTGTTTATTTATGAATTTATTTCTAGCGATTTATGTATAATAATTTCTATATATTTCTGAGCAACAGAAAAGGCATTAATGTCAGCAAGAGGCATGATAATGAATCAATAAAATGGCACTGAATATAAAGAAGATTTGTCTTCATGCACTCAAAGTGTTGATTGTGTGTGCATTTACATTAACAAAATGGTTTATGCCTCCCATAAGACACAATTTGCTTTTCAAGAAAATAAAAATCCAACCATTCAGTCACGTCACTTCACCGTGATTTACCCAGCATCGCCACTGATGCCCAGAGTGTTGGCTTTGTCCTTTGCTGTCAGAGCTGGTGTTCACCACCAAGCCTCTTATTGCTCCCCAGGGGGGCTGCTGCTGCTGAGATGGGGGGAGGCATCAGTGAACGAACCAGTGGATCAATGGTCACCAAGCTAACCTCCCTGTCTTCATCTACTGCCTGTGGGAGGTCAACTCTCAGAAGGAAGAGATTGACGAGGTGACCTGGGTGTGGCTGGTTGTGAAAGGAAATATTGAAGGAAGATGGGGGAAACAAAGAAATAAGGAAGAGGGAGCAGCCAATTGTCAAATAAATGAATCTTCACTATGTTAGGAACCTGATATCATGCTGACTGTATAGACTTATACTGCTGGGTCTCAAGATAAACAATATTTAAAACCTTCTGATGCTTATTGATGACAGCTTTCTTTGTCCATAAAAGCATGCTTTAATTGCTTTGTAGGGTGGTCACCTTGGTTGCTTTTCGTATGGAGAAGTTAATGTTTTGTCGAACCGGCCTTATGGGTCTTTCTTCACGTTGATTTTGGGGCAGTGACACAAAGTCTCCAGCATTGAAGTGTTGTTTAGACCAGCCCGTTCTCATTCCCAGTGTGTCAAATATTATTGTTTTGTCACAGACCCCGGCTGCGTCTGACGCACAAGGCACCCTTTTGGCACACAGGAAACACACCAGGCTTTCAACTCTTACACCCATCTACTGCATAAGTAGACTGTGCTCCAGAAGTAAGAGCGACATAGTCTTCAAAGGAAAGAAGTCATGGTGGATTGATGAGACAAACACAGGATTTTCACCCCTGAAACTGCGGTTTGCTTGGCTGTTGCACCTAAGTCCAGTCTCGTTAGGTCTCGAGACCACTTTTTGGAAGTCTTGCACTTGTCTTGGTCTCATGCTTTGTTGGACATGAAATTGTCTTGGACTTGGCTATTGAGCACCGATCAAGTTGTTCCTAGTTGCTGATTGGGGATCAGTTGTACAGAACGTTGCCTAAATTCTATTCATTCATTTATTAGTTTGATGTTAGAAGATAGATGAGTCTTGTTTATAGATCCGTCCTAAACTCCTTAATCACTATATTAACATTGGAAAGACACTGTTTCCTGTTATGGTCTTGAACAGGACTTAGTTTGCTCCGGACTCCGGTCTTTGTCGCCTGGACCTGGTCTTGGACTTGACTTGTACTTGATTGAGTTGGTGTTGACTACAGCCCCGGCGGTTACTGTCTCATGCATCACTGTAGTCACCCACGATCTTTTCCTAACCCTAACCAAGTGGTTCTGTTGCCTAAACCACGTGGTTTTGTTTGAATTCACATTAACTACATGTTTGCCATGTTACAACAGCGACCCCAGTGGAGCGTGACAGTCCTCACCGGTCCTAAAGTGCTGTACGTGATGATTTGAGTTGAGTGAGTTGTTGACTGAATTTGTTACAGATTTTTTAACTTTTTGTGGAAAAGTTTTTCTCCTCAGTGTGAAAAATAACAGAATTTTCATTTCAACTCAGACAGCTACAGCACGGTTTCCACTTTATATGACATTACATGTTCGATAACTTTTCTTTAACAGTAAAAATAAACGGCTTCCTCCATCAATCTGAGAATCGAAATTGCATCACTAGTTTATGAGCTCTAATCCCTGAGGTTGTATAGTGGGAAGATAAAGGGCAGTCATATTTCACCAGCTGCTGTAAATGGCTCTTCATATTTGATAAAGGTGTTTAAGGAGTTTAAGTCTTTTGGCTTCAGGCTGTAGCATGAGGGCTGTTCTTCTGTTCTTCACAACTCCCAATGGACTTCCCATGCTTTATATCCACTGATGGGTATCGCCATTGAAATTTAAAGTCTCTAAAAGCAGCATACCTCATCTCGTTCCCTCATGGAGAATAAACACTAGCATTGGTTGTAACATCATACGGTCATGTTTTCTTTTTGTGTTCTTGTATTACATTTTTCTCTACCTGTTCTGTTATCACTAAATCGGAGGTAAACAAAAGGAGTCCTGAGGCCAGTAACAAAGCCTGCAGTAACAGGAGCTGACTCCATTAGCGGGGAGTCCCTATTGGATGCTGGGTGGGGGTTGGGAGAGGGACTAAATGTATGGATGGAGGCTTGTGAAACTGGGAAGAGAAGAGGGAAAACAATAAGTTATCCATCTGGGAAGCCAATTGCCCAACACTATAACTCTTAATTTTCTTGACATCTGTGGGTTATTGAGAGTAGGAGTAAGTCCTTGGGGGAAAAGGTAAAAATTGGATCTGGTCAATAAAAAGGACTCTACACTTTACACCGAAGCCTTATTGAACTACACAACTATATTATTCAAATAAATGATCCCTAAAGACACATTCATTTCAGCGTGGTTCAACTAATTTCAAACTACATGTCACATAATTTGTATTCTTTAGCCCACAGGAGCTCAGAAACACCTAAATCTGACTGATTGCATGCTGGAAATAATCAATATTGTTCATTTTGAGCTCAATCCTCAGGTTTCTTTTGGTTAGGAGGACATAGTGTGAGTCCCTGTGCAACAGGAGAGCTGGATTTTAGTAGCAAATCCCCATCCTACTTAGAAAAAAAAATCATTAGGCTATTAATTGCAGCACAGATTCCCTGCAGAGCGTTGACAGTTTGCATGTGAGACATGGAAAGTGCTGGTGCACGTGGAGGCCTCTCCCTGCTCACATGTCTCCTCACTCACACCCACACATACAGTAAAATGACAATTGCACTTTCGTTAATGTTGCTCTCCATTAGCGATGCAGCAGAGTGTTGTCGACAGCTTGTTTTGTGGAAATTCACAATAACTCTGACCCCTCTTAGGGCTCACAATGGAGCACTTAAATGTATTTCAGTTGCAGTTTCAGCTACTTTGGCCGTTGTATCTTTACTGACAACATGGCACTGAAAGGCAAGAGCCAATCCAAGTCGCTGGCTAAGAAACACATCATTATGGCATTCCTTTTGTGCTGGTTCTCTACACTTTCACTGGATCAATCATTCCCTGATTTCAGTAATTCTGCATGTCTTGTGTTTTGTGCATTCTCCAAAAGAACAAATTAATAATGGGAATTTGTACTTTGGTCCTTGATTTATTTTTATTTGCAGTGAGGTTAAAGACGTGCGATCAAAGCAAAATCTTAAAATTTTTATCTACAAATTGAAATGGCCACTTCATTTGGCATGTTTTCTTAACTAATATACATAACAAGCTGTAAAGGTTTATATATTCTCCTTAAGTGAAGGTCAAAAAAAGCAAAACGCCCATGTGACCTGTGTAACTTTGCATTTTTCCTTTAGGCCATGTTTTTAAAACTTCTGTTTTATATTCAGTCTCCTTACCTTCCCACTTCTTCTTCAGGACATATATCTATCTTGAGACCAAAAGGACACTTTCATAACCACAGAAGAAGAAAAAACTCTCAGCGTTGTGTTTACTGTCATTAATTCTGTAGCATATTAAGTTTAGAAATAATAATCATGAATACAAGGCACCATTCCCAGTTTCTCCCTGAAGGCCTACTTTACAAATATTGCATCAGGAAAATGCATTTTTCAGGTCAGTGTGAAGGGCACAGATGGTGCTGAATCCATAAACATGAGTTCATTTGAGGTTATCGAAGACGATGCATTGCACTGAGATGTCAGGAAGTCAGCACAGTGACTTTGGGCTTTTGTCAGGAAAGTAGCTCATTTTGCCACAGAGAGCTAATAGCAGATGGTGATAATGGGATAACTGTTGCATAAGGAAAGGTTACTGGAGGTGAATGTGCAAGTGATGTCTGTGCAGCACTTTCATAAGTTTGATTCAGTACTTTCTGAAGGTTAGAAGAAGCCATGAACTCTGTCAGCTGCAAAGTCCTGCAGATTATGTTCAAAATGTGTTATTCTGCACATCGCAATATGCATTGAGTGCTAACATTTCGTGCCAAACACAGAAACTAGTGTAGTGAGGCAAAAAGTAAAGTTGTGTAATTCAGGGTGGTGGATGATAGTGGAGCAAGGGGGGGTTGTTTCCCAGACGTATAGCCAAACCATAACCTAATTTCTAATTCTAACCAAGTCAATTTGATGCCTAACTGTCACATTTTACAGGCTAAAACTGGTCACGTTACAGTAGTTTGGTGACATCAAGAGCGACCGTCGCAGTCCACTTCTGGTCCGTCGCCGTCTTGCAGTCAACTTCTGTTCTCTGTTTCGTAAGATATCATACAAATTTTCGTGGAGAACTTTTCGTACGATTTCCTAAAAACATGTTGATGAGAAGACATTGAATAATGACGGGAGTGAAGGAGGAAGACAGGTGATATTGTAATAGAGTGGTAAAGCCCACGCAGGGAGGAGACCCTGAAGTTCATTACTGCTGTTCATTTCCAACAGTCAGTGCTGGTTTCTAAACTTAATCACAGTTGTTCCCAAACCTTAATTACATGTTTCTTATTGTTACATGATGGAAAATGTCCCTTATCCTTAACTTTACTTAACCATAGCATTGTCACATCACAGAACTGACATACATACTGTAGTTACCATGCTCACATACTGCAGAAAGTGAGTATAAAATGAGAAATATTTTCACATATTACCAAGACGATGCTGACAGTTCTCATTTACTATTACTTATCTTTAACTTCGCTTTGCTTCACTGTACACTTTTGGACCCAGTATAACCATCCATTCTCCGAAACTACAGCAGCTTTATCCTTTAAAGAGTTATAAAACCATAACATTTCTTAAGCCAGAGCTCAGTAACAAAAACACTCTATTCATATCTTGACAATATCACCACTGCGTCCCATAGAGATTGTTATCTAGCCTGAGCTGTGTGCCGTAAAGCTCCTGCAGTTTGTGTACTTCTTTACACAGACGGCTTGATGCCTCTGGGGCTGCAGAGGGAGTCTGTAGTGAGAAGAGTTAATGCACTCAGTGCAACTCACAAAGGAGGCTTCATCCTTTATCAATGGAGGGGAAGACTCAGATAAATTACGTGAGCTCCTGATGTGACGACTGAACTGTGGGTTGAATACTGCTTAACCAGCAATAGGGCCTTTTTCCCCTGGTGTGCAAGAGATCCAACAGTTAAAGCTTTTCAAAACAAAAACACAAGAGTAAAAAAGGTAAGGACTGGGTTTTACAGTGTATTTAACAAATTGAACAACAACTAACTAATGAAATGAGAAGCCTGTTTGTATACTTCTGTCTGAAATCCTTGACTCATTGTTGCGTGTACGTTATCATTACAAACTGGAATATGTGACAAGCTAAGCGACATTCTTTATGTAGTTATTTATATATGAAACAATCTTTAAAGTATAGTCAGTTGTTTTGGCAAAAATGTCACTTTTCTTTAATTTGATTGTTCGTGATAGCTGATATTGTGAAAAGCCGGTTAATGAGCAGCTATTTTACATTTGTCCTCATGATGCCTCTGTATTAGTGCAAATGAGGTAAAAAAAACAACTTCCTCACAGACTCTAGGAACATTCTGGGATGTGATCGCCAAGAAGTAAAAAGAAAGTTGTGGAGATTTTCTCTCAGAATCAGGAGAGTGTTGGCACTTACACAGAAAGATAAAAAAAAGATGTAATTCAGAGGAACTGGCCACTTTTCTACTCGAAGGCAGCACACAGGAAAGATGCAGCAGGGCCCCAAACTGAGGAGATTACAGAGAACAATGTCATCACGCTGGAGGCGTTAGCAAGCACACATCCAAAAATAGCTGATGGTCTTGTTACAGACATTTGGCTTTGGATCAACATTGTATTTGATTAAATCCAGGAAAATATTTACTTGGATAAACTTGCCATTTGTTGTGTATTTCCAAATCTTAAGAATTATGAGCAGAGGCATTATCAGCACAGAATGACTTTCATGGAAATTAAACACCTAAAGCTTTAATAGTGCACGAAAGTCAGGAGCAGTTTGAGTTTATAGATGATTGTTATATCTAATGAATGATGGAAACATGTATGTTTACATTGTTGCCAACTATAAATCCATGTCATCTTTTAAATCCCTTAAGTACATTTCCTTTGCATTAACATTATTACGGATCTTTAAAAGACATTATTCACATTTCTACTTTGATATGTTTATCAGTCTGCAGTCTGATGCATTGGACACATTCCCGAGTGATAATTGTTATTAGACAAAGATGTCCATATTAATGCCCTTCTCATTCCCAAAGTGCTTTATACAATATGCAAATGTAATCACACTGAGTGGCATCACGTTGCCCTACGCGGGTCTGAGAAAGCATTCTGTAAAATGGGATTATTTCGTTTATTTCCCTATGAACAGCCGCGCTGAAGACTGAAACTGGGAGTTCACGTTGCCATGGATGTCTCAGAGTTGTCGGAGGTATTTGGCCATAGAAATGGAGAGGCTCTGGATACTGAAAGAAAAACCTCTTTTGAGAGCTGCTGCTTTATCTTATCTCACAAGGTGTCAGTTTCCATGTTTTCAATCTCCTCCAGGAGTGATCTCTGCTCCCTCAGCAGCTGAGAGGAGAAGCTTTTCAAACAACAAACAACCCAAATCCTCCAAGTTTATACTGTGCAGCAGCTGTGCAAAGCTGCATGGGTCTCACTATGCAGATTCTGGTTTAAGAAATCTTTAAATATCAGTCTTGTTACTGTCAGTCAGAACAATCGAATGTGGAGAACAGTGTGCAGTATTACAATACTAAATGTCAGAGGGAAATATTGTCCTTCTTACGTCACTGTCATTATGTGGCAGCTGTACAAAGCTGAAAAAAGCTTCATATGTCAGTTTACCAATAACTCTGTTGACAGAAGATTAATAACCGTTTTAAAAATAGATTGATCATGATGTCATTTATCAAACACAATGTTAACTTCAAGCTTCTCAAATATGAAGATTTGCTATTTGTCTCCCCTCTATCATATTAAAATTGGGTTTTTCTTTTTTTGGGGGGGGGGGCAGATCTGTTTATTGGATGTGAAGATGTCATCCTGAGGTAGATAAAGATTTGGCATAAAACATGTAATGAAGTTGCTCTATACAATATGATGCATAGTTATAAATGAACTACCAGCACTGTATCAATCAAGATTAACTCATTAATATGACTCTAATGGTATGCTTACACAGCATGGTGCCATGCAGTGCATATAGTTAAACATTTCTAATAAATAAATATCAGTGCAATCAATAATAATCCGAACATAAATCATCATGTAACTTTCATGAAATCATGGGTAATTTTACTTTCCATACTTCCTTATAATGCTTCATTAGCCTACTTTGCTTTAGTAACAGTTTGAATGCAGCAATTTTTGATTGAATAATTTACATTGTTGCTCTTTCTTAAGACTAATACGACTAAAATTAATCAGCTTAAGTGCGCATCTTCTAAAACACTACACAGTATTGTCTTTGGTTTTGTTTGTCTTGAACCATGTAAATGGTCAATTATATCTGCATGGTCTCATTTTATTAATTGTTCTTTATTCAAAGGATGCTCTCGAATTGTTTTCCTTATAATCCTCTAAACAATTAGTTCATGCTCAGTAGACACTAGTATCTGTTGTTGTATTTCTCTGTAAACGCTCATTAACGGAGCCTCTTCGCACTGACAGCTGAGTTATCCAATGGTTGTTTGGAATCCACTGGTTATCCAATGGTAACACAGTCTGAGCTGATGCTGGTGTCTTATTGGTCAAGAGTGTGTATCGGTTAGTCTGCCTCCTCGGTGCTGATGCCTTTCCTCTGGTCAAGGTTGCACTTGGCAGTGATCGCGGCAGGACGCGACTGGAGCTCCGTTTACGCACAAACAGATCAGCCGAGACTCTGCTGTAACTTCTCCTGTTCGCACACCACTGAGGAATCTCTCACCTCACAGAAGCAGCCATGGATGAAATGGAGGAAGAGTTAAAATGCCCTGTTTGCGGCTCTTTTTTCCGGGAGCCCATCATACTGCCGTGCTCCCACAACATTTGCCAGGCGTGTGCTCGGAATATTCTTGTGCAGACCCCCGACGCTGAGTCCCCACAGAGCAGCAGAGCCTCCGGATCCGGCGTCTCTGACTATGATTATCTGGATTTGGATAAAATGAGCCTGTACAGTGAGGCGGATAGTGGATATGGTTCCTATGGGGGCTTCATCAGCACTCCGACAACCCCTTGCCAAAAATCACCAAACGGGGTGCGTGTTTTCCCCCCGACTGTCCCCCAGCCTCCTCCGCAACAGCAACAGCACCTGCTACCGCAGCCCGGCTCTTTACCCCCGATTCCCCGCAACTCCTGCATCACTTGCCCGCAGTGTCACCGCAGCCTCATCCTGGACGAGCGGGGGCTCCGCGGATTCGCCAAGAACCGTGTGCTGGAGGGAGTAGTGGACCGGTATCAGCAGAGCAAAGCCGCCGCTCTCAAGTGCCAGCTCTGCGAGAAGAGTCCGAAGGAAGCCACCGTGATGTGCGAGCAGTGCGACGTCTTCTACTGCGACCCGTGCCGCCTCCGGTGCCATCCTCCCCGCGGTCCTCTCGCCAAGCATCGCCTGGTGCCGCCAGCGCAGGGGCGGATAAGTCGTCGCACGAGTCCCCGCAAAACCTCCACTTGCACAGAGCACGAACTGGAGAATCTAAGCATGTACTGTGTACAGTGTAAGACGCCTGTGTGTTATCAGTGTTTGGAAGAAGGCAAACACGGCACGCACGAAGTCAAAGCTTTGGGCGCAATGTGGAAACTGCACAAGGTACGTGCGTAAAAACATATCAGTCTGCAACATCTTTGTTTGCTGTTTACTAGTGTGTCATTTCTCTGTATATATATGTGTGTGTAGCCTTTATTCACAATGATTCATCATCCTCTGAGCTGAGCAACAAGTCTGCCATGGAAATAATTTGCGCTATCTTGTCAGTTCCGCTTAGCATCCATGTACAGAGCTGTGGGAATGTTTATTCTGTCACGTCGGATTTAAATGAATGATTTACAATGCACAATATATTAAGCGGATGAAATTCCCTCCCTGACACACCTCCAGCTCACATTTCAGCTTCATGAAATGTCTCCAAACTCTGCTGTCTTTAGTGCGCAAAGCTGTCAGGAGGAGGCTCTATTTGAAATTCTGTTCACGAGTGGACAACCAGGAGCAGGCCTCCTTTATCAACAGGAAACTGCTTATACCACATCAGCTTCTTATCTGTACAATGATGAACTTAAGTTGCACAGTGATTCTGGCATGAATTCCGCTCTTTACCATTTGTCTCCCGAGCTTCCATACAGCACATTCTTTCACTCTATATATATGTTCCACTCCCCTCCGCGCCGTGACAGCTCAACAGGCGCCCCAGAGATCATTAGACACAGCTAATATTGGAGCTATGCGTTAATAAGAGCCAGCAGTGAAGCACAGATGCTGGCCTTGTGTGTGGATTGAGATGCTATTTTGGAGGTGGAGTTGTGGGCAGGGAGGCGTTTCAGAGGGCTGCAGAGCTGAGTTTATCTTCGCCTCTGCAGCTGTAACCCTCACCTCCTCACTTTCAGCTTCCAGTGGAGAGGGAGGATGTAGAGCTAGATATAGATTTGCCTCAACTCTCATTCCTGCACCCACACACACAGGAGGGTCATGTGTAGTGATGGTGTTGCCTGGTTTCCATTATAAAACCAAAAATATGGTGAATGCATTGAGTTTTTGTGCACAAGGAACACACACTCACCCACACCTTTGCCTCCCTACAGGTGTAGATCAGCTGTCCTCCTCATTTACGGTCAGAATTGGTCTTGTATGTATCCCGAACAGCTATTTAACAGACCTCCAGTGCAATCATCTCCTCTTGATGGTGGTGAAGATAGTGTGTCACCTCAGATGTATGAAGCAATTGTGAAATTGATGGAAAAATCAGAGGGGGGTTGATCATTTCACTCGCATCAAATTGCCATCACTTGAGAAGGTACCGATGTTTTCTGCTTCATTTTTCTTGGATCCAATCTAGGGAGGGGGCTAAAGGAGCATTTTTCGACACCAATCGATGGTACCAGGGGTATTGGTGCCAGTATGCAGCTTTTCGCCCTGTGTTTGGCTTCTATCATGGCACCTGCTTGTTTCTGACCTGTTAACTGAAGCTGCTGCCTGCAGTAATGTAACAGATGGCTTAGAGTTCGGAGCTGGCAGTGTTGAGGATGGGCATCTTTCAGAGCTTCGGGGTGTTCTGCACATAATTCATCAGGGAAAAAATGTTTTCCATATCCTGCAGATATTCTGTTGATTCTCTAACATCACTTGTACTTGTACTGCATAATGCACAGTGTGGAAACTCAAAGATGTAGACAAAGTGGTGACACAGGCTTCTTCTGAAATTTACATTTCCGTAAAAACAAACATTTACACTGGAATCACCTCAGATATAAGATTATGTAGACTGCACCTTCATTGTTTAAATTATAACATTCAAACATTTTCTAGTTTTGTTTCTGGACACCTAGGGAATGCAGGTCCAATACTTCTTTTGAAAACATATCTGGCTATTTAGCTGCTAAATGCTGTGTACTGTGCTGACCAGATAATCAACAACTGTGTCAGTGTGTTGTTTGTTTATACAGTACATACAATTGGATAGAAAGGACGTTCCTATTCAAATCAATGTAGTCATGGTCTGAGTAAAGGCCATTTCTATGTGTACACTAACGGACTAATTGACGTTTAAGGTTTTGCAGCCAACGGACAACTCCTTCAACTGCACATTGGTATTGCCCGATGAGTGACAACTTTGTTTGGCTCGTTTTCTGTCACCGGTGTGGAGTAGGGGCATGGTGGAGTTAGCAAGCAAGCTAACTAGCGAGCTGTGTGCTGGATGGCTGCTGGCTTGCTGGTTTTTCATGCTACTTTGGCTCCAGGAAATGAGCCGAACAACGGGCTAGGTCTAACAGTGGGCTGATCCACTGCCGCTCTGATGATCGTCTGTTACGATTTTTTTAGCAATCTGCATTTTTTTGCTAGTAAAATTTCCGCGGCAAACAGCTCAACGTCCTTTATATCCAACTTAATTTCTGTGGTACAGTAAATGGGGCTGGAAGCTGATGAGAGCATTGAGAGTGAAACAGACAGTAAAGTTTTGGACTGTAAAACCAAAACAACGAGCTGAAAGACATTAAAATGCTCTGAACAACTGAGGGGAACTGAATAGTCGAGTGATAATTCTTTCTGGGTTCATCCGTACGAGTGACACCTTTCGCTAAAAATAGTCATTTGATCCATTTGAAAGATTAAATAATTGCTGTTGCAGCTTAAAGTATTGGCCATATGCAAAACCATCCAGTTTTCAAATACACATTTTCTCACCCATACTCTTATGCAACAATAAAACATCTTGTTTATCACATGAAAACTGTTCAAAGCTGGTTGTTTGATCCTGTTACTGTTGTCTAATGATAATGCAGAAAGTGCAACACTAAAGAAACTGGAACCTTGTTACTTAGCGACAAAATCTTGAATCTACACCTGCAGCATTTACATTTCAGAGCAGAAAACACGCTTGCTTATATCATTTAATAAGATCTCTTCTATTTTTTCAACTGGGATTTTTCTTCTGAGGTTTTTAATCTGCACCATCGTCATCGTCATCAATGTCGTCTCGGTACGTTAGGACAAACTGCTGTCTATATCTTTGTGAAAAATGTCTCTCTTTATGGAGACAGAGTTGAACCACCTGCCGCCATGGCAACCAAATCCCTCTTGATGTTGTGCAGAGCAGCAGAGGTCTCCAAGATACCGGACCCCATGAGGAATCCATCCCAAATGCTTTACAGCCTCTCCCCTCCTCCTTTTACAGTACATCACAACTCAAATTGTCTGCTGGTCTTACAGTCAATAAATACCACCACGTTTTATCTCTAACCCTCCTTTTTGGACTGTGTGGCCGTGTCTTAACCGCGATAGTAATCAATTTCATGTCTCTAAAGTCAATTTCAGTCACAAAACACAAGTAGAAATTTGAGAGCTACATAGTGTGACTCGTCCAGCTCTTGTCGGCCTCTTCAGATTTGTGTCAGAGGGTTTTATGTGGTGACAGGAGGTCTGCGTTAATCTCTATAAATCACATTAAAAGGAGTAAAGGGGCTGGTGAATCTCTGCATGGTGAGTGGTCCTCGGCTCTTCACGGGTGTCATGAGAGGTTGCAAAGGACCCCGAATGCAATCTAGGTCAAGCTCTGTCGCCTCAGTGTGTTTAGTGGCAATTAAAGGTGATTAATAGGGGCTTAAGTGCAAGAAGATGCGGGGGTGTGCAGAAAATAAGTAGCAGATTGTAGCAGAAAATTAGTAATTAGCCCTCTTGCCACGGGAGGAGAGATACATCTGAAGCAGCCGAGGAGATTTTAACCCATACCCTGAAAATTCCCCATTGGGAGCAGAAAAAGGTTGTAGAAGTGAGGAATTTGAGGAATTTGGAAGTGATTTAAGGACTTTTTCACTTTCAATTTGCACATAGGCCTTAAATGTCCCCATGTGTTTGATCCTAAGCCTCCTGACATGAACAGACAGCCTGCACACCCTGACACAAGTCAACACAGATGAATGCTCTCCAAGCTCTCATCCAAGATGCCCCAAAAAGCAGGCTAATGAGGACCGACAGAGCAGGCACTGGGACAGATATTAAAGGATTCGCCTCAATCTTGAGGCTGATGTTGTCAGCGGCAGGTGATTCGTGTCTGGATGAGTGACCTGCAGCTCTGCCTGAGCTCAGTAGGAGCAGGGAGGGAAAAGCCTGAGAGTCAGACACTGGAGGGGAGATCGCCGTCCTCCTCTCCTGCTTTAACTCCTGTCTGTTAATAGTAATGAGGTTGGCTGTCAGTCTGGATCCATTGTTTCCACAGTCTGTCCCGCTACATGGCTGCTCAATGCTCAACACTCAACACTCAAAAACCAGCGGGCAACTGACCCATACAGAGGAATAATTCCCTTTTTTAAGTAAAGTTTGCCATGCAACTAATAGTCCAGATGCAAAATACAGTATGGTTACCAATAATAACAACATGGCAACTATGAGTGTAAACAAGTGTACATCGTTGGTAGAAAATATTAGCAACACAAATATTTGAAGATCATAGAGCAGTATAGCTGCCAATTTACCCAAACATGTGCAGATACTGAGATTAGAAGTCCCTGACCCAATGTCATTTTGCTCATGTCAGATGTCTCCTAATAACACCTAGCTGTCATCCGGCCACATGCTTTAGACATAGGCTTCTGCAATTTTAAACAAAACAAAGCAGTGGACAGCATCTATACTTGAATTGATTCTAATTGATTTAACACAACAGATCTGATTAACGAACTCAAAGGCAGAAAGTCGGACTGTTTTGTGCGGTGCAACCTTTTAGCCTGAAAATCAAAGTCAGTGGTGAAGTGCCTTAAACTTGAATTCATTTCTAATGACTAGCACCACTGGTGGCAAAAAGACGTCTGATGGTAATACTTTCCTAATGAGTTAATGGTTCCAATCATAGTTTCAAGTCCTCCTTAATACAGCACAATGTTCATTTTGTAAATTATGGTCCCATTTAGAGTTAAATAGACAATAAAGCGTGATATGCTTTCAGGCATGGCTAGCTTGTGATTGAAGAAGAAAGCAATGGCCAAAATGCCAAATTCGAGACCTCAGAATGGTAGTCCTGACTCCTACATTGCTTAAGATGAGTCAGTCAGCGGGCCTTTGGTGACAACATGGACTAAATCTTTAAGTATGTCATATCTGCAGATAAAAGTCATGTTTTCTGGATTGTTCATGTCAGCAGACTGCGATTCACTGATATTGGGATGAGACAGAGGACAAAGGCGGAACAGAAGTCTATCAAAAATTTGATTTGATGCCACGCCATTATAGGCAGGGATATTTACCCCTCAAGCTGCCATGTAAAGGAATTAGCTGTGTAAATGTTAATGAAAGAGGGAGATAAAGAACAGGAAAATTGAAGCGACAGAATGACCAAGAATATCCGAAGAGAGGAAGGGAAACAGAAACTAAGCAGGAAAGAGAGGCAGAGCATTGCTGAATGTCTCATCGAATTTAACGAGATACTTAACAGAATATTTCATGTCCAGGCCGGGTCATCTCGTCGTCAGTGGTTCACACAGAAAACACTGGCTTTTGCAATGAAGGTACTTTAGTACATATTTGACATATTCTCATGTTACTTTTCTGGACAGGAACACAGACCAGCTGAATATTTCCGATTGCTCCAGGCGTGGAACCGGAGAGACATACATGCCTCATAATGTGCCAGTTTCCTTTTGTGGCCTGACACAGTTTATTTTCGGTTCTGTACATAAACCAAAAAAATAAAAAGATTTTTAGGGCTAATGGACTAAGTTATTATGCTAAGTCACATCCGGCTGCCCTAACACATTCACATTAAATGAGAATATCAATTGCATAAGGAAGTGAGCTCAACCTGAAAATCTTGCAGCAGACGATGAGGACATACAGCCCGCAGTGACCCTGTTTTCATCGCATCGCCATAATCATCATCAGCAACATTGTTTTGATTTGGATCTGGATGATTAGGTTACAAACTTTGAAAAGGAACTGATTATCCTCCATTTTGAAGCCTCAAGTTTGGCATTTTGACCGATCCATCTTTTTTTTTTTTTTTAGCTAGAAGTCACGTGGATGAGAGAGTGTGGGGAGGAGTACGGCTGGATCTGACAGACAATTCAAGGATACTATGCACAGCGCTGTGGTAGCGACTTGTCAATCACAAGGGCTCCAAAGCATACCCTTCATTATCATCCAATTTACTGTAAATGGTAACATTATTTACAAAATGAACAACATGCTTTTTTAAAGAAGACTGAAACGATAAACTCATTAAGAAAATGTTTACTTAGATAGTAAATCGTGTGAGAAATAGGGTTATTTTCTCATTGACTTCTATACAGTGAGACTTCTTTTTACACTACTGGATTTACAATGAGGTTTGCAGGAATTTAAAGATGTAAAGCTCAACTGTGTAATCCAAGAAGTGTCAGAAACATCCTTTTTTGAGATAATTGTAATATTGATAAATTGCATTGATAAACTAACAGCAGAGGAACGAATGTGCTGTGGAAGAAGAGACACCTGACTCAGTGACCTGACAGGACCTTTAAAAAGACATATGCGCCCGCCACAGTATCAACACTATTCATTTCACTCTTTTTCTGTGCTTGATTGGTTCTTTTTGACCCCTTCAAATAAAAATCAGTATGTATAGGCGACTTGATCATTTGCAGAAGACGCCGCCCTCGCCAGACAAATCCAGCTCTGACAAAAATAGACACTTGTGCCCTATTTCCTGCTGTGCTGTCCATCAAAAAGGACTTTGTTTCTCACATGAAGAAACTGTGAAAACTTTTTTTGGTGTGTGGATAGTTAACGACTTCTTCTGCATTATTGATGACGGTTGATACAAGCGATGAATAATGCACCAGCCACTTAGGTTCTGCTGGTGGAAAATGGGTTTCATATGGGATCTTGTAAAACACGGAGGAGTATCACAATCTGGCCAGCTCTTCCAGCGTGTTGGAAGATGTAAGAGCTTAATTTTCAACAACAGAAAGGTCCCCAAGATGGTAAATATCATCAAGTTGCCTGCTTAATATTTCAAACTGTGTTCTCTGAGGGCTGCGGCAGTGCGTGTAAACAACTGAAACCTTTCATGTTAGAGTCTCTCGTTACTGATGACTGTAGGGGAAAAACACAATCAGTAATCAAGCTGCGCAAAATGACATTCATTTTAACTATTTTTCATTGTAGGGCTTGAGTACATAGAAGTTGTTTGTTTGGTGTTTTCTGTCACCAAAACTTGACCTCTACCTCGGTTTACGCCTGTTTACAGTGATTAACTAAATGACTGTGTATTACACAAAGGATTAAATGAGGCTAAAGAGACTGTTTAAAGCACACAAGAGAAAGTGCTTAACGCGGAAGCTCTGAGACAGAGCGATGCCACTTTAAAAATCCTCCGAGCGGTAACGCAGCTTTTTGAAAGTAGGTTATGTGAACTCAAAATCTATCTTTACTGTGGAAACTTTTATGTGTGTTTTTTAATTAGCTTGAGGAGTAATGCTTTTCCTTTGCTGTAGCAGTGACATTACACCTACCTCCCTCTTTCCTTGCACTTCCCACTTCCTAGTGGGGGCTTTAATCCAAATTGGCTCTGACGCCTCTCTGACATCCGCGCTTCCCTGTGACAGATTGGCTGATCGGCCGCAGAGAGAAAATGAAACGCGCCGAACGGCCCTGGAGCTGCTTGTGAATTATTCATGCTATGCACGTGTTCCCGCTCAGCTTAATTACTGAGATGATTAGTGCTCCCAAATAGCAGGGACCTCCTTAATCCCCCCACCACCTCAACAAATCCTCTGTAGCTCAATGCAAACATGATGCTTTTATTTCGACTGTCCCTGAACAAACTGGAATGTGCGTTTTATTAATGTCGGTGAAGAAATGCACAAACTCAAACTCTTATAAGGGCCTAATGATAGTTCTCATTAATCATATGAGAAATTATGGAAATCTCTTCATGTTGCACACAATTGACTGTTTGCCAAGAGTTTTGAGACATTCTTTAGCCTTTTTATTCATAAAACATAAGAGCAAGAGTGTAAGGAATGGATCGAACAATGTGTTTATCTGCTTTAAAGTAAGCTGCAAACGTTAGCGTGCCAAGTTAACTAGCTTACTACCTACAACATTTTATACCGAGTGGTATCTCTCTCAAACTATAAGGAATGGATTAGCAGTGTGTTTGTGTGTCTGCTATAACAAAAGCTGTAGGCGTTAGCATGTCCGGCTAAATAGCTTACTACCTACAGCAGCATGTGAACTGCATTCATTAGCATGTTCAGCTAACTAGCTTGCTACAGTATCAAAGAAGCACATAACTGGCTAAGTTTTCAAACTACTGAACCATCAGCTAATGAGCTAATGCTAGCTACAGCTGAGAAATATTGTCGTATTGTCAATTCTTGTCAAAATAATCAGTCGTCTGCTAATGAGAAGTTTTGTTTGTTTCTGTTTCTTTTATAACAGTCTAAAAAATAAGAATTATGAGGCTACATATGCCACCACTGTTAACTGCATGTGGGTCATGTTAGGAAAAAAAACTACACCTGTCAAATCTCAAACTGTGATGCTTGGGTGTCGGCCCCGTAGTGCTCTCTAACCTATTTTTCACAAAGTCTGTCTTTCCATATGTCGACCTGCCGGCCATGGCACTGTTGTCTTTACCAAGCAGGAAGTAGCCATAGGCTGTTCAGAAATAAAACAGCATCTACTTTCATGGCACGTTCTGACCTGGTTTTGAGGAGTGAGCTGTGCAGGCTCTGGAACAGACACTGCGGAAAAACCCCTCCAGACAGTCAAGTGCTTTTCATTTCATCTGCTCTGTCACTGAACGCACGCTGACTGTTAACTGGGCGAGGCGAAGGCAGGAGCTCCCTCAGCGTCCATCAGTGTATCACAGAGAGGAAAATGAGAAAATGAACTCCAATTTAGGACAGATGAAAGGGCAGGTGTGAGTGACCGGGCTGATGTGTGATGAAACCGACAGTCTGAGGAAACAATTTTGGATGACTTGAGTGTGAGTGGCAGGATCTTAAAACGACGATGGAGCTTGACTTAGAAAGTAGTCTCATGTCAGTATCATCTTCAGCGTCTGATTCACGTTCTCCCTGAGAGTTTGATGCAAAGATGTTTCATATCTGAATTTACATATGAAGCAAGCAGCTGGCTAGCTTAGCATAAGACTGGAACCAACTACCAAAAAAATGACCAAACTTACAAACTGTGACACAAAAGTCACTATACCTGTTTAGCTAGCTTTATTGCTGGTTTCCTGTTTCATAAATGAGAATCAGCTACTTTATTTATGCCATTTGAACATATTTTAGTGACATTTTAGACATTGCCATTGTTTCTTTTTTAATTTTATAGATTTAATAATGAAAACATCATTAGCTGCAGCTCTAAAATCCACGTCCTTAAGGCCTGTTTGTGACAAACTACCATGGAAGAAACTTACAGTTCATATGTTTTCTTTCATGCAGGTCTCTTGAGACTTTGAAATAAGAGTCCCAAGTTAACAAAGAGGAAGTTTCTTAAAGGAAAGTTTACATTTCAGTCTTTGCTCAGCTGTTACCGTCTCAGTCTGTCCCTTGGTGCAGTAGACTCACGCTAGCGGCAGCTGTCATTGTTTCCCAAACGCTGAGGTCAAAGGTCATCTGTTGGCCCCCGCAGACAGATTCCCATTTGACCGGCTAACGTCAGATGCCAGGAGCTGCGTTGACACAGAGTTGTTTTCACAGCGTTTTTCACTGTATCAGCTAGTTTCAGGTTTTATTGCTCGCTTCCGTAGTTGAAGGGATTTTTTTTCTTTTAGCTCGATAGCGCTCCCCAAGTTGACGGTTGTTCACTCAACCAAACGAGGTTCCCACAGGGTCAGGCCGCGTCCTCTTGCTCCACCACCTTCTTGTTCACATAACCTCGTTTCACATACATGCACACCCCCCCCCCCCCCTTTCCATTTGTGTGTCATTGCAGACGACCAAAGCAATGGTATTTCCCATCACATGCACAGAGCTCTTTTCAGCATGACCAGGGACTCTAATCCAATAATAAAACCATGCAACAGTCAAGTGCTTGTTTTTGTGCATTAATCATCTTAGTTTTAGTTGTAAATGTCATTTTCTGTCAGAATAAAGCTGAGAGTTCACTTTGTCTCATGGGTGAACACTTTGACTCTTGAAAATGTCAGTTTCTCAGCAACAATAAAAAGCAGCTTTGTTTGGGAGCTGACCATTTTGAGTTAATCCAAACTTAAAAAACAGACTAACTTAGAGTTGGGAGATTTTCACAGCATGGCGGCAGTAAATAGGTGGTTTATATTGAACTGAGCAGGCCACACTGACCTGGACATCTGCATCTAAAATAAATTAGGAAGCTTTCCTGTCAGTCCTAAAGGTCTCGTACATGGTTTCATGTGTTTCTGCATGAAACTAAATGTTGAGGCGGGATAAGAGAGTTAAAAAAGTAAAAACAAAAAAAACTACAGATTGAACCTGATTCAATCATTGGTGTCGAGAAATACTTGCTTGAGCCCTTGGAGTGGGAGAGAGCTGCAGATAAATCATGTTACCAGGGCTGCTGTTTATTTGGTTTCATTCAGTTTAATTTCCGTAATCAGCAGTCCAAATCCCAGAGTTATCAGTTAACTATCACACAAAACCAGATGTTTAGAAAACCATCACAATTTAGAAGCTGAAACTAGACAAGCTGTCTGACTATGACTTAAACTATTAAATGATTACCAAAATGATAGTATTACCTTAAAGTTTTTACGGTATACGATTTAAGAGGTTATAGGATTACATTTTATATTATTAAATATTTGCCCCTGAGTGCAAGGTGAGCCTTTTTCTTGCTACCATAACAGCATCATTTAATAATTATGAAGGAGTCCGAGTTATATTATGTATTAAAATGAAGTCCTCATACTGTATGGGAGTCACGAATATTATGCGTCTGTTGATACCTTCAATAGAATCAGGCAAAGAAAGTGGAATGATCGCACATAATCACTGCAGCATTATGTTGAAATAATTGTTTTTGTTGTGAGTTTGGAACTTCCTGTTTGCTGTATTGTTACATTTCATTATGTCACATAGCTGAGTGTAACATCGTTGCCAGGTTGCATTTCGAAGAAGAGTGCCTGCCCTAAACACCCATGTCTTGCTGATGATGTTTTATGTTTTTGGTCCTGAGGATTCAGCGCCCATTTATATGTGATGGAGTGTTGATTTACTGTTATTTGAATTCAGTACAAACCCATATAACTGCAGTGCTGCTGCTGCTGCATCTCTAATGTCCTCTCTGTGTGCTCTCCACAGGGTCAGCTGTCTCAGGCTCTCAACGGCCTGTCAGATCGAGCCACTGAGGCCAAGGAGTTCCTGGTTCAGCTGAGAAACATGGTGCAGCACATCCAGGTACTTTGATACACACTGAGGTCGTCACGATGCTTTGAACTTCGATAAAATGCTTGTTAGAGATGTCGGCATTAACCGATTTTGCCATGACTGCGGTTACATAACATTGCAGTTTCATAACCGTACGAACAGTAGAATTAACAATATCAATTCACAACGCTTTACTGGCATGACATCGGGAATTTGTTGCCTAAGCACAGTTATACAATTAAATGAATAACAATACAGTATATAACAGAATAAAAAATGAGTTGTTCTGATTCCTGCATTGTTGCCCTGTCAAAATGAATCTTGCGAGTCACATAACACTTGTGTTGAGAAGAAGAGCTGTAAAAATGTCAGAAGTGACATTCCTGCTTTAAATCTGCCAAAAAAGTAACTTAAATCGGCAGCATGTGAGAATTTTGGATATCTAGAAAATGACCTGGGAGTTGTTGGAATAGATGGATTTCTAATTTGTGAAGCGTCTAAAAGTGAGTGCAAAGGGTTCAACACTCTGTATTTTCCAAAATTTTCAAGATAATTTTCCAGCTCTTAATGCTCAAGTCAAGGTTAAAAAAAAAAAACAGTTTAAACAGGGCTTCAGTAGTTCACAACGTGTTAATGTTTACTTTCTTATGGTTATCTGCATGTAACTCCAGTACTATGAGTATGCGCACGTGTTTTACTTGTAGGAACCAAAATAACACTTATATCTCTTTTTCCTTCCATAGTGTCGAATAATAAATTCCCTGATTAAAACCATAATGCGAAAACCATAATCCTCTGATAAAAATCGCGAAATCAAAATCTCATATCGTGACATCCCTAATACTAGTATAAAAAAACAATATCAATACTGTGGATACTGTGGCAATAATGTGGATATCATATCGTTTTAAACATTTGGTATTGAAAAGTATGAAAGTATTGATTCTTTTGACAACCTTAATACAAACAGACACATGCAGATAACTGCTGCATTAACCACTGAACTGCATCCCAGTTAATGCACTGACTTGTTTTGGCACTGACTTTGTTTTCCGTCTCTCGCCCCCCTCTGAGATCCCAGACTGTCCACCACAGCACGTCACTGCAGTCATCGGCAGAAACAAAAAGGCTTATCGTATTATTGCACTGTTATCATTTAGTAATCCCTAGCTTGGAGTATGGTCATACGCTGCATGTCACAGATGGAAATGGACATTATTAATTCATAAAAGCTTGCTTACAGTAACACTCAAAATTCAAAATCTGACTTTATCCTGAATTTTGGAGCATAATCCTCTCTTTCATGTGCATTTTCAACACCTCAAACATTAAGTAATGATTAAATTGTCTCCATAGGTGGACACCGACTATCAGGATGTAAAGAACACTGGAATCAATATGCATCGCCATAGTAACAGCAGAGCATTTATCTGCTGCAGGTTTCAGTTTGTTCAAATGTCTGAGAGAGGATATTGTCCCTCTGTTTACATTCAATTATCTCACACGTACAGTACTTAGTCTAAGTACCATATATCGACCAGGAATAGATTTTAGATGCTGGACTACCTGCTGTGTGTGGAGACAAAGCCGTGGTCAGTTTAAGAGGGCGATTAGAGGAGCCAGGTGGGATAAATGCTCTCGTTGTTTATCGTCACACAGTCCGATGACGCTCCCGGGAGACCCATAAAGGTGGAAGATGCAGGAGAGGAAGAGTAGGAGTGGAAATTTGGGATGTGTGAAAACAAACAATGATTTTATTCACCCACCTCGTATGATGGCGCGCTACTGGAGGAGACGTGTGAATGGAGATGCATTTTTAAGTGTTGTCTCTTTGCATTTCAGTGTTAAAGGTTGAATATGTAGAATCTTTATCAAAAATTATATTTTAAAAAAAAAATGCACCCACGGGGCATTTTGAGGGTTACAGAACGAAATTATTTCTTTTCCATAAAAAATATATATTTAGTCGGAATTAATATTTAAACATTTTTTGACGGGTTGACAACGACTTTCTGTCACGTTCTGTTTTTCCATTGTAGCAGCCAATAGTGCTGGACATTGCAAGTTGCCAGGGTTGTCTGTTGTTGCTACAGAGACAAGAATAATTTGGAGTTGAGAGCTAGCTAATGGATCACACACCACTCAAAGAAAGACTTCCAGTTGAAGACTGGCTAACGTTAAATACTGTTGTCAAATTAATTGATTAGACGAAATGAGTCGTAACCCTGAATGATTCAACACTGACACTCGGCAACAAACCTGGCAACCCGACTGCTGTAATTTTTTGTTGTTGTTGCGACTACAATCTTGAGACACTAGATGGAGCTGTTCTGCTCATTCTCCATATTCAACCTTTAATCCTGATATGTAATTGGCGACACTACTGTCTGTATCACTGGTCCGTATCTCCTCGGCCTTTTGGTTTTGACTCCTGTACATTTTGAATTATAATTCCCTTTATATTTTTGTTTTTTTTACGATGCGTTATTCTTTTCAGCCTTTGCCTGTTGTGTTGCAGGAGAACGGAGTGGAGTTTGAGGCCTGTTTGGTGGCGCAGTGCGACGCCCTCATCGACGCATTGAACCGACGTAAGGCCCAGCTGCTGGCTCGAGTGAACAAAGAGCACGAACACAAACTGAAGGTGAGTGAGCGTGACCAGGC